>NC_087355.1:75878030-76181060 GCF_030014295.1 Loxodonta africana | reverse complement strand
ATTGATTTAGTTTTTGTTTTCTTTATATTGAGATGTAATCCATACTGAAGGCTGGGGTCTTTGATCTTCATTAGTAAGTGCTTCAAGTCCTCTTCACTTTCAGCAAGCAAGGTTGTGTCATCTGCATAAAGCAGGTTGTTAATGAGTCTTCCTCCAATCCTGATGCCCCGTTCTTCTTCAGACAGTCCACCTTCTTGGATTATTCGCTCAGCATACAGATTAAATAGGTATGGTGAAAGGATACAATCCTGACATACACCTTCCCTGACTTTAAACCACTCAGTATCCCCTTGTTCTGTCTGAACAACTGCCTCTTGATCTATGTAAAGGCTCCTCATGAGCAAAATTAAGTGTTCTGGAATTCCCATTCTTCGCAATGTTATCCATAATTTATTATGATCTGCACAGTCAAATGCCTTTGCATAGCCAATAAAACACAGGTAAACATCCTTCTGGTATTCTCTGCTTTCAGCCAGGATCCATCTGACATCAGTAACGATGTCCCTGGTTCCACCTCCTCTTCTGAATCCGGCCTGAATTTCTGGCAGCTCCCTGTCAATATACTGATGTAGCTGCTTTTGAATGATCTTCAGCAAAATTTTGCTTGTGTGTGATATTAACAGAAACCCTGGTGCGTAGTGGTTAAGTGCTACAGCTGCTAACCAAAGGGTCAGCAGTTCGAATCCACCAGGCACTCCTTGGAAACTCTATGGGGCAGTTCTACTCTGTCCTATAGGGTTGCTGTGAGTCAGAATCGACTTGACAGTACTGGGTTTTTTTTTTTTTTTTTTTTGGTGATATTCATGATATTGTTTGATAATTTCCACATTCTGTTGGATCACTTTCCCTGGGAATGGGCATAAATATGGATCTCTTCCAGTCAGTTGACCAGGAAGCTGTCTTCCATATTTCTTGGCATAGATGAGTGATCACTTCCGGCGCTGCATCTGTTTGTTGAAACATTTCAATTGATATTCCATCAATTCCTGGAGCCTTGTTTTTCACCAATGCCTTCAGTGCAGCTTGGACTTCTTCCTTCAGTACCATCAGTTCATGATCATACGCTACCTTTTGAAATGGTTGAACATCGACTAATTCTTTTTGGTATAGTTACTCTGTGTATTCCTTCCATCTATGGAGTAGAGTATGTAGTATATGGAGTGAACCATACTTGCTATGGAGTAGAGGTTACAGTATATGAAGTGAACCATACTTCCTATGGAGTGGAGTATACATGATATGCAGTGAACCATACTTGCTATGGAGTGGAAAAAGTATATAGTATATGGAGCGAACCATACTTGCTAGGATGATACTGGGAGACTACAGCTCGTGATCTGAAATCTTTTGCTATAGGGGAAAGTCAGAAAGGACTTGATCCCAGCCATGAACAGCTAGGAGTCAGGATGCCCAGAAAACAAAATTACTGCCAGAGTAAAACATTCTGTGTTATTTACAAATGGAAGTTGCCAGATCAGCTAAATCAATTTTTCACCGTTTGTTCAGTTTAACTTTGTATAAATCCTCATTTTTTCACATTGTAAATCCCCGATTTATTGTGAAGCCATATACACTCTCAGTAATAAGGATAGAATGCCAAACATTAAACTGGGGACAGTTTGCAAAATTTACAATGTCTGCTGCTCAGCTGGCTTCATTTTTCTGCATCTCTTTCTTGTCTGACAGCCATCATTTTGTCTGATTTTCAGATGTAAGTCATAAACAGACCCACTCTACTAGCATCCAACTAACACAAGTTGTGCAGTGGCTTTGCTTCATAATTTTGAAACCCAGAATTCCCACTGATATCCATCACTTGGGAAGCAGGTGAAGGTTAAACAAAAGCACAAATAATAACAGTAATAATAGCTGTAATAACAGCCATTTCTATATTGCCTATCACATGGCAGCAGCTGTGCAGTGCACTTTACATGCATTATCTTATTTAATCCTGACAACAACCTTTTGAAGAAGGTATTATTTATATTACTTTACAGTGGAGGAAGCTGAGATTTGGGGATACTAAAAAGCTTGCTCAAAATCACAAGGTTAGTATTAACAGAGCCAGGATTCTAGCATACCAGAGGTGTTTGATAAATGGTAATTATAATCCCATTGCTTCCATTCCCTTATTTCCCTTCTTGAGCATGGGTCATTAGGCCATTTTCTCTCTCTTGCTACTCCTGCTGAGAGCTCTGATTTCAGCAACATTCTATCCCCAGGCCCCTGTTTGGGTGATCCTTTATTAACAACACAATCCAAGTATAAGAGTATTCCTGAACCCTGCCCTTAGAATCAATATCTTTTTATAAATCGACTGCAGCAAATTCTCTGCAGGAAGCCCTGAGGAAGAAAATAAGGACTAAGAGGAAGCAGCTGTGTAATTAAAAAGGACAAGCCCCACTTACAGGGCAAATGGAAGAAGTGAAAGAGACATGGAAATTGATGGAGAATTCAGTCCCAAAGACCCAATCTTAAACCAAATGAATTGTTCTGTTGCTCTGAACCTTTAACTGAATCACCTTAATTGCTGAAACTCTCTGAGGAGCTCTGTTGATGTGTGGGTGGGAAGGAGCCAGCCCAGGGGACAAGGGTGATGACCTTGGCCAGGGTGGCCATCTCCCACAGTCGTGCTGCAGCAATAGCGGTGGATAGTCCAGCGGACTCTCACATTTGCTGTATACAGAAGTTCCTCTACTTATCAGATTCTGGTTTATAAATGACGGCTGTTGTATGAAATTTTTAAAACTACAGGCTCTGAGAGCCATGCTTTCTAGATTCAAGCTTGTACACTTTGAACCATGTAGTCACATAGCTTTTTGAAGCCTCAGTTTCCCCATCTCTAAAATACCAACACATTTCTATAAATACAAACAAAGCATGAGTCCGAGCAAAATTTCATCCACTTGGCCCATCACCACCAGATGGCAAGAATGGTTGCTGATGTGTTGTATCTTCTCAAGTTTGGAGAACAACTGTATTTATCAACTGCATATAGAAGTCAGTTCATAAGAGGAACCGCCACGTTGGAGCCTGGGAGAGCCTCAGTCATTGCATGTTGAAGCTGGAGATCAGTATCAAGGTCATCTATTTCACTGGCTTTCAAACTAGGTTCCACTGAGTGTCAGTGGGACACGACAGAGCTTCAGAGGTCTCTATGTGTGGGGACAGGAGAGGTGAAGTAGATGAGTGGCAATGAGTAGAAGAGGTTCTAAGCCTTGGTCCCTTTGTCAAGCAAAGCACCTTAACTATTATTCATGTCATACATTGAGATTTTGTATAATATTTTATTTGCTTTTAGGGACCTACTGTTAAAAAAAAAAATACAAGTGATAAAAGGAGTGACTGCTTCCAGAGTTCATTCATTGGCTTGGCCAAGGTCACACTAAGTGGGTCGGGAGAAGATCACAGAATAGAACCTGGCGCTGCCTCTAGCTCCCATTTCTAGTGCTTTTCATGACCCTGAAGTACAGGTGTTCACACAGCTCAATACTCTAACCAGGTGCTTATTTAACATTATTGTACAATTCCAGGCCTTTAACCTGGGTTTGGAAGGGTGTGTGAACAACCGCTTAGAGGTTCATGAGGTCACAGAAGGGTCACAAGGAATTTGGGGAAAGAGGGAAGGAAGAAACCCAAAAAGCTTGGCATTGCTCCCTCAGCCTCCTAGTTTCCTCAGTTGACTCGTTTGGGGAACAAAACACAGTGGTGGGGGGGCAGAATATCTGAGCCTTAGTATGATGATAAAGTGGTCATTACTGCAGCCTCGAAAGTCAGTGACCAAGTCATGAGATTTGTGGTGACCAGGTTGAAGACAGGCATAGCTATTTTGTAACATTTTTAATCTAGAATTTTTAAATCTAGATTTTAAAATGTTACCTATGGAAAATGTAATAAAAGATTTCTGCTAGACAGTGGTTTGAGACGTCTCCATGTATAGTATTTAGAAAGGAAGAAAACGTCATAGGGCTACACCCATGTGTTCTTTGGCCTTTAACTTTTTTCTGACATCTTCCAATAAGGACTCCACTATTGAGGGTCCAGTAAACAGGATGTCCATTGTAGTGAGACCTGGATTTCTGGGGAAGGATCCTGGACTTAATCTTTTTAGGAAAAATTACATAACTCTGATTTATTATTAGCTGCGTAATAATGTGAGCTATTTTAAAGAGACAGTGCTTTTCTCAGCTGGCACCTGGAGGGAAGAGGTGGCTCAGACCTTAGGAATGGTCACTTGTGAGGGTGTCTGAGATATGGCCTCTTCCTGCTGCTCTGTACACAGTGGCTTTCACAGCACGCTGTTTCAGGGACATCCTTATTTTTTTATGGAAAGGACAGAAGAGAAACAAAAACCCCTTCCTCACAAGGTTACTGAGAGGATAAACATGAAATAAATGTACATGAAAGGGCTCAGTGTGTGCTTAGCACATGGCAAGCACACAAGGAATATTCTCAATCTCAGGCTGAAATTGCCTACTACATTCCAGGCACTTCCACATGCATTCATTCATTCAAAATTGAAAATTGCACATCTAGTATGTGCCTGGCTCTGTTGCAGCCGGATATCAATAGCAAGGCACAGAAAATAAAGCAGAGAATAAAATAAAGTCTCTGCTTGCATGCTAGTAGGAGGACAGAGAATATACTAGTGACGTATTGTCAGCGGAGATCAGGGATAAGAAGAAAAATACAACAAGGTAAAAGGGAAAGAGAGAGAGGGGAGAGTGATAGGGAGGGTGAGCTTATTAAAAAGCAACTAAAGGACATTCAGGCAGAAACCTGAAGGGAGGGTAGGGAGGTGACCTGTGGACAGCTGAGTGGAGGCTAGTCCAGGCAATGGGAGCAGCAAGAAAAACTCTTTGAGGTAGGAATATGCTTAGAATGTTCCCGAAATTGCATGGAGGCCAGTGTCGCTAGAACAGAGTAAGTAAAGGTGAAAGTGTCGGAATAAGAGTTCAGAGGTCTGTGTGTGTGTGTGTGTGTGCGCGTGCGCATTGTGGAAGGAGGGACACGGTAGATGATGCAGAGCAAAGGTCAGCAAACTTTTTCTGCAAGGGCCAGTTAGTGTTTTAGATTCGTGGGCCATCACGGTCTCCGTTGCAACTATTCACCAGTGCTCTTATAGCGTGAAAGCAACCACAGACAGTATGTAAACAAATGTTTAATAAAAAAACAAAATGAGACAGGCAGGGTCTTAATAGCCACGGTAAGGCCTTGGGCTCTCACTCTGAGTAAGGCAGTCACTGGGAGGTTTTGAACAAAGAGTGAGGAGATACGACTTGCGTTTAGAATGATCGCTTTGGAAACCAGGTGAATCCTGGGTAGGCCTGTTCAATCTCCAGGTGAGGGATGCATGTGATTTGCATTAGGAGAAGGGGGGAGGGTAAGTTATAAATATAAAGTTGACATGGACTGCTGACTGATTGGATTAAGGTATAAAAGAAAGGAGTGGAGAATGAAGGTCAGCTTTATAACCTGGACAATGAGGTGAATGAAGGGGCCGCTGGCTGAGATGAGAAAAGCTGTGGAAGGAAGAAATTTGGGGGGAAATCAAGGTTCCATATTTGCACATACTAAGCTTAAGATGCCAAATGGATATGCCAAGTGAACAGGTAAGTTTGGGGTTCCTAGGACAGACTGGAACTGGACATACTGATGTGGGAGCCATTGGTGTATGCTGGGGTTGAAAGTGATAGGACCGGATGAAATTATGCCAAATGGGAGACTAGACAGATTTACCACAGAGAGTGAATGGTGTACAGTATATAGCAGGTCTGTGAAATGGCTAAGGGGAAGGCTGTGGAAACCTGATCACCTCATGGTAAATCCTGCCATGGCCACCTACTACCTCTGTGGTGTCTTAAGCAAGTTAGGTAATCTTGCTAGGCCTCCATCTCCTCAGCTGTATTCAACTCAAACTTGTGAAGATTATAATACCTGATACTGTCAATGTCTCAGAAAATTATATTAAGCTTAAAACTGGCAGTGACTTCTCTTTGCTCCTAAAATAAAATCCACAACCCTGGCATGGCCTCCAAGGCACCGTCTGTTCTAGCCCCAGTCGGTCTCTCCAGTTTCCTTGCCCCGGTCTCCCTCTCAGTTTCTTCCTCTCATACCAATCTCCATTCTGTTCTGTGGCCAAACCAAGATCTTTGCTCTAAACAAACTCTTTTGTCCCTCCTCTTCCTCTGGTTCTTACTCATTTTTTCAATTGCAACTTAAATATCATTCCCTTGGATATGTTTCTCAGATACCCCAATCTGTATCAGTACCCACTAATACATTATTTCACAGTTTTGAAGACCCTAGAGTTTACCTTCATAATACTTATCAACATAATTGAAGGGGGGTGATGAAAAGCATGGACTTTGAGGCCACATAGCCTGGGTGTAAATCTAGGCTCAGCCATTTAGTAACTGAGAGATTTGGATGAGTTACTTCACCTTTCTGTACTTCAGCATCTATAAAATGGGATGTGAACACTACCAACTTCAGATAGTTACTGTAGAACTGAATTAGTTAATGTACATAAAACACTGAGGGGGGTCCATAGCATGGAGAAGGTGCTGGGTAAGTGTTAGCTATTATTGGAATGCTCACCTACATGTTTATTGTGTGACTATTTGTTTAGAGTCTGTTTACTACCTCTGCAGATGATAAGTTTCAAGAGGATAGAAACTATCTCTTTGTCTCCATTCTTAGCACCTAACACTTAATATTTTTTGAATAAATTAATAAATAAAACTCATGGGATATCATTTTCATCATCCTCACTGTTGCCATCTCATTTGGTTCACCCATCAACTCTGTGAGTAAAGATCATCCCTTTTGACTAATGAGAAAACTATGTCTCAGAGAGGTTACATAACAAGCTTGAAGAGACCCACAGGCTTTCAGGGGCAGAGTTGGAATGCCAACACGGATTAGATTACAGGTGCTCTCAGATGCACCTGGATTTTATATAGAAAAAGTGACTGGGTAGTCAATAGGTCATCTACAAGGAGCCAAAAGAAGAAATAACTTAGCCCCTCCACCGCCAGAGTATGTGTGTACATGTCCCATCAATGATGATGTTTGCATTTACCACCTTTCATCTTTACATACTTCCTTTTAAGTATCAAATTCAAGAGAAGAAAGAAGAATGCCAAGTTATTATATCTTGTAGTTTGAAAGAAATTTAGTCTCCATCTAATCCAGCTTCGGAAACCCTGGTGGCATAGTGATTAAGAGCTACAGCTGTTAGCCAAAAGGTCGGCAGTTCAAATCCACCAGGTGCTTCTTGGGAACTCTATGTGGCAGCTCTATTCTGTCCTATAGGGTTGCTATGAGTCGGAGTCAACTTAATGGCAACGGGTTTTTTTTTTTTTTTTTAAATCCAACTTCACATCTAAAACTTAAATATCCTCTCTGACACCCCTACCCAATGGTGGTCCTTTCTCTGCTTGGACAGTCAGTGGCAGTGGAGATTGAGAAATGTGAATTAATTAAGATTATTTTGGGGGTAGAATCATCAAGATTTACTGATGTAAGGGATGTGAAGTGTGAAAGAGAGATGTTAAGTCAGAATCTCAAGTTTTTACTTGAGGGTTTGAGTTAATGATGGCGCCATTTTGTGAGATGTGAATGAACAATTTGGGAAGAACCATTTTTGGTGAGAAGGTCAAGATACTGTGGAGACGTTAAGTTGAAGATGTTTATGAGATATCAAGTAGAAATGTCAAGTCAGTAGCTATCCATCTTTGGACAATGCTAACAGAATGGCAAATCTGTTGGTACAAGGAGGTACATTCAATAAATAAAAAAATATTATTTACTCCTAAATGCATAGAAAAGAGTTGAGACATTTAATGTGTACAAAATGAGGATGAAGAATAGCATATTTAAGAATATAGTTTTAGGATGAAGCCAACCTAGATTACAGGTTCAATTCATATAAATTCTTTACTTTAAAATCTCTCAGTTCAAAACTGTTCAGAAAGCCCTCCAGTGTACTGCGGGTTGACTGAGGTCACGGGACCTTAAAACTGGCCAGTGGTTCCCTGGACAGGCTGAAAGCATCCCAACATTTAGTCATCCCCACTTGTTGCCACTCCAAATGAAAATAAGATGCATTTACCTTGTCACTGGCAGATATTATGATAAAGCCTATCCTACTCACTATCAGATGGAAACTTGATGTTTTTTGAGTATCTTTTTTATTTTACACTCTCTCCTGGTGGCTGCAAACCAAAAGGTTGGCAGTTCAAATCCACCAGCTGCTCCTTGGAAACCCTATGGGGCAGTTCCACTCCATCCTACAGGGTCACTGTGAGTCAGAATTGACTCAACGGCAACTGGTTTTACACATTTAATAAATTAAACTTCCAAAACCTTATGAGATATGTGTTATCACTCTTATTTGAGATATGAGGAAGGGAGGATCAAAGATGTTCAGTATCTTGCCCAAACCCACAAAGCTAGTGAGTGACGACACTAAGCTTTGAACCCAAGTCTGTACCCTTCGGGGCCCGTACTCATCCCTCTGCTGCACAGCACTGTTAGATTCTACTTATGTGAATCTGTGTAGCCAGAATTCTAGGCCTGAGAACAAGAGCTATTATTATACTCCTGTAATTATATGTTGCTAAAAAGTAATTATAAAGACAGTGAGGAGAAATCCCATCCCTTTCCACTTCCTTTCCCTGGCGCCTTTATTGAGCAAGGCCCTTTAGGCAAAATTCTCTTCTCATGATTCCGTAGGTGGTTCCACACTGAAGCAGGTGATAACAGATGATCGGCCCCAGCAACCGTCACAGGGAGGTGCCATCCTTTGGCCACTGAGAGAAATAAGAAAGGGCTAGATAGACACTTTGGTTACAAGTGTTCAAAGAAAATTGTTGCCTAAAAAGAAAAAACGTCCAGTGCCGTTTCCACTGGTTTTAGCACCACAAGTGGGAAGGTGATAAGGCTTGGAATTGGCACACCCACCATCTGAGCCATTGCTATATCACTTTCTGGTTGTGTGACCACAGGAAAGCTGCTACTTGCCTTCGCCGAGCCTCACCTTAGTCAAAATACCAATCTCTTTTTTCATAAAGTTGCTACAGGGCTAAACTAAGAACAGGAATGTGAAAATGTTCTGTTTTTAACTGATTACCTTGTTCAATGGCCATACATAGTGCGAAATGATACTGGATGAATTTCAGACAATTGAAATATGGGCGTGGGGAGGACTTTTCAATGGGCCCAACACCATCGTACCAGGAGCCAGATGTCCAGGTATACATGCTCTCATTTTCAGTGCAAAAAAAGTTTTGTTTTAAACCTTGAACAAGGTATAATCTCCATAATACTCAGCTGCCTTGTTATAAAATGGTGCTACTGTGGCTCAGCTGTTACCCCACGCGCTGTGGGGCCATGAGAGACCAACACTTGAGGTTTTTGCCTACATCCGAAGTTTATAATTATATGGAAAAAGTATTTGTTTTCACGGAAGTCCTTTAGCAGGCATTTATAGTTTTTCACATTTGCTGATTCTATTTAGTCATTTTACCTATTTGTATTTATTATCCATCGATGTTCAAATATACTGGGAATAGTAGCTAAGGAATGTTGGTTAGTTTCTTCCCAGTCCTATGCCTGTAATTCAGAAAAACACTACCAGGTGCAGAAGTCTCCAGTAGCGTTAAGCCTATCCAGAAGCCTTTCTCTAGTTCTTTATGCAGGAATGTACTTTAATATGTAAAATAAATCTTTAATTTTTTTTTTTTTAAACTGTGCACATCGATTAAAACAAGTTGGTGGTAGTCTCCATAAAGGAGCCCTGGTGACACAATGGTTAAGTGCTTGGGTGCTAACCACAAGGTTGGTGGTTCAAACCCACTCAGCAGCTCCACAGAAGAAAGGTTTGGTGATCTGGCCCTACAAAGATTATAGCCTAGAAAACCCTGTGGGGCAGTTCAGGTCTATCTGCTCTGTCACACAGGGTCGCTGTGAGTTGGAACAGCCTCGACGGCATCTAATGACAATAAAAAGTCTCCACAAGGAGCCTCTGGGTGGTACAAATGGTTAATGGAAAGGTTGGAGGTTTGAGTCCTCCCCGAGGTCAAAGAAGAAAGGCCTGGCAATCTACTTACAAAAAATCCGCCATTGAAAACCCTATGGAGCACTTGGGGTCGCTATGAGTTGGAAATAACTTGACAGCAACTGATTTTTAGTGTCCACAAATGGGTCTCATTTTCTGAATTTCTAGGAGGGTAGATTTGTTTCATTTTATTTATTTTGAGTCATCAAAGCTATATCAATATTTAGAGAATACTGCCTTTACAGAGTAAGCACCTCCATTTTGAAATTATGAAAATCAGTTTATTTACTCACCGTACACATTCTCTTGGGTTATGTCTAAACATCTACCCAAGATTGCCAGAAGAATCCAAAGGGCATAGAGTATATGCTCGATAACCAAAACCAAACCAAACCCAGTGCCGTCGAGTCGATTCTGACTCATAGCGACCCTATAGGACAGAGTAGAACTGCCCCATAGAGTTTCCAAGGAGCGCCTGGCAGATTTGAACTGCTGACCCTTTGGTTAGCAGTCGTAGCACTTGACCACTACACCACCAGGGTTTCCATGCTCGATGAAGCATGGAACATATTATGAGCCATGTATTTTCACCTGTTGAATTATTTAATTCTATAAATATTTATTGAGTCCTTACTACATTATCAAGGAGACCTGGTGGCACAGTGGTTAAGTGCTCAGCTGCTAACTGAAAGTCCTTCAGTTCGAATTCACCAGCTGCTCTGCAGTAGAAAGATGTGACAGTTTGCTTCCAAAAAGATTACAGCCTTCAAACCCCATGGAGCAGTTCTACTCTGTCCTATAGGGTCGCTATGAGTCAGAATTCAACTAGACGGCAACGGGGTTTACTACATAACAGGCTCTGTGTGTACTGTGATTAAAAACAACAACAATAATCAATCGATTGCAGATATTCATATATTAAACAATAATTATTAATTATGACTATTGCTGTGAAAAGAACAGAAAGACATGGCAGAGAACAATGAAGAGGAAACTACTGTAGGATGGGTGACAGAAAAGGCGCTTCCAAGGAGGTGACAACTAAGGCAAGACCTCAACAATGAGAAGGAATTGAATATTCATGTTCTCCATGAGGAGAACATCTCAGGCAGAAGCAGGAACATGTACAAAGTCTACAGGCAGGAAAGAGCCAGGAGTGTCCCAGAGACTGTAATAACATCTATGCGGCTGAAGTGCAGGACACAAGCCAGAGAAGAATGCAACTGGTAGAGTTGGAATGGAATGGACTTTTTGAGAGAAGCATATGAGTATGTGTAAGCTGCTTGAGGGGCATTCAAAAAGGGATGTCAGGTGGGCACATGGATGTATAAGACCAGATCTCAAAAGACAGGTGTATAGGCTGGGGAGAAAATTTTGGAAGTTGTCCAAATATACATGGTGCTTAATGAGATGATAATGGCTATTATCTGGTGAGAGAATGTGAAGAGAAAAGAGAAGACTCATCTTTAAGTTCTGAGATCAAGCAGAGGAGAAGCCAGCACAGTAGACTGAGCAGTTAGAGCGGTAGAAAGAAAACCAGGAACACAGAAGGTCACAGAGGCAAGAGAAGGTTATGCTTTGCGGTGTGGGGTGGATCAATTCTGATGAATACACGGTTGAAATATGAAAACAATAACATTTCAAGATGACTTTCAGGGCATGGGAGTCCCTGGTGGTGCAAAAGGTTAACACGCTCAGCCTCTTACCAAAAGTTTGGAAGCTACAGTAGACCCAGAAGCACCTTGGAAGAAAGGCTTGGTGACCTACTTCTGGAAAATCAGCCATCGAAAAACCCTAGGAGCACAGTTCCACTCTGACGCACGCGGGGTTGCCAGGAGTCAGCATCAACTTGACGGCAACCGTTTTCGTTTTTTGTTTTTTTTCAGTGTGTAGGAAGCAGAAGCCAGATTAGAGTAGGTTGTTCATGATAAGTCTGTGATATAAGTTTCATATGTCTCCTTTTCCCCTTCGCTTTTTTTTCTTTTATAAATGAAAACATAATGCTAAGATGAGTTGAGTAGCTCTTCCCTTTAATTACTAATTGTTTGAACCCAGGTTTCTGATTCCAAAGCCCATGCTCTTTCCATCCTGCTGAGTAATTCTCCAACTCTATGATTCATGCTACACAGGGAGAAATTTGGAAGAAACTGTCAAGTTAGCAGCTCATCCCAGGTTTCTGCCAGGCCTGACCTTCTCTGGCTCTGGCTCCTGAAGGCAAAAGATGAGGAAAGCCTTCTCCCCCAATGGGAAAAAAATAACATAAAATAAATGGCAAGATATTAATCTTGAGACCACTTACAGAGAGGCGTTAAGTGCCCCCATTGGCATTAACAGCAATGAGCTTTGAATATCACTTGTACAGCAAGCTGCTTAGCTCTGCAGATAACAAGTCACAGCAGGCCTTCTCGGGTTGCAAATGTAGTCACTCTGTTTGCCAATTAACTCTTTCCCACATTGCTTTTTATACAACCAGCCAGGAAGCTTTGCTGAGACAGCATGATCTGCTGGAAAACAGCACTGGCCTGGGAGTTGGAAGAGATGACGTGATAGTAGCAGTCATGGCAGTAGTAACAGACAGTAGTAATAACAGTAGTAGAACAGTCTTTAGAGAGTCAGAACCCTTGGAGGCCCTCTACTTTCTCAAATAAACTCCCATGTTTCCTGAGCTTAATATCAGTCAATGTCATAGGCAAGATGTTTTTCTTTAACCTCAAAACATTTCAATGTGTCCACTGGTTTTTGTTTTTTTAGGTTGTTATGAGCAAGTTAAATGGAAATACTCGGTGGCTGTGAGGCTGGAAGCTATGCCATTGATACTTCACATACCAGCAGGGTGACCCATGATGGACAGGTTTCACTAGAGCTTCCAGACTAAGACAGACTAGGAAGAAAGGCCTGGCGATTTACTTCCAAAAATTAGCCAATGAAAGCCCTATGTGTAACAACATGCATTCGAAGTGCAGTGTTGGTGAAGGATATTGAATACACTGTGAACTTCCAGAAGAACAAACAAATCAGTCTTGGAAGAAATACAACCAGAATGCTCCTTAAAAGAGGATGACAAGACTTTGTCTTGCTTACTTTGGACATGTCATCAGGAAAGATCAATCTCTAGAAAATGGACATCATGTTTGGTAGGGTAGAGCATCAGTGAAAAGGAGAGAACGCCTCAATGGGATGGATTGACTCAATAGCTACAAAAACGGATTTGAATGTGCCAATAATCATGAAGATGGCATGGGACCAGGCAACTTTTCATTCTGTTATACATAAGGTCACCATGAGTAGGAGTTGATCTAACTGCAACTAACAACAACTAACTCAACTACAACTAACAACAACACTCCGCAGTCTTTCCAAGTACACTCATTGTCCTTAATTCATTTGTAATGTAATAGGCTAGATTTCTCCAGGGGCAACATTTGCATGCCTGGCCATTTCATCCTTATAAAACATGTTTTCTCTTATCTTCCTGATACCATACTTTCTTGGTTTTCCTTCTAACTCACTGACTATTCTTTCACAGTCTCCTTCGCTGGCTCCTCCTCTTTTCTTCCTCCTATAAATGTTGAGGCGCAAGTAGTTAAGAGCTCGGCTGCAAACCAAAAGGTTGGCAGTTCGAATCCACCAGCTAGCTGTTCCTTGGAAACCATATAGAGCAGCTCTACTCTGTCTTATAGGATCCCTATGAGTTGCAATCAACTTGACTGCACCAGATTTGGTTTAGTTTGTATAAATGTTGAGTGCAGCCCTGGTGGTGAAGTGGTTAAGAGCTAGGCACTAACCAAAAGGTCAATAGTTCGAATGTCCCAGGGTCTATCTTGGGCTTTCTTTACTTTTCCATCTATATTCTTTCCACAGGAGGGTGATGACATAATTCATCATTTAAAACAGGACCACCTTGAAAGTGTAACAATGCTAAACCAGGCAGTATTTCAAGACCACAGATGTATTTAGGCAGTCTTGTCTTCTACGTGGCAACTCTTTCAACTCTTTCTCTACAGACTCTGGAGTCACATACTCCGTGGTCAACCTGACATCAGCAGGGGCGGATTACCCAGTAAATACGGTACACACAGGCTTAGTTGTATTTACTTACTAATTTGTATTGCACAAATTCACGAGTGAAACAGTAGTGCACAGGTGAAACTGTGCACTACAGATTAGAAAGTAAGCACATGTAAGCCTGTGCATACCCTGCTTACTGGGTAATCCATCCCTGTGACATGTCTACTTGGACGTCACATAGATATCTCAAGTGTAACATAGCCAAAACAAAATTCTTGAGCATCTTCTTACAAACCTGTTCCTCTTCAGCCTTTTCTATTCCAGCAAATGGTGCCATCATTCACCACCTTTCATAAAGCCAGGCATCATCTTTGATTTCTTTGTCCTTCATCCCAATTTCCAATTCATCAGCAAGTCCTGTTAACTCCACTACCAGTTTGGATAAAGCTCTACCACCTCTCGACTACATGACTGCAAAAACATCTTAACTGGTCTCACTTCTGTAATTATTGCCTCTGTATAATCTATTCCCCATGCTCTGAATGAAATACATGCTTCTAACCTTGCTGTACAAGGTTCTCCACGTTTGTCCCTCTCCCATCTCCCTAGCACCATTTGCTTCTACTCCTCCTTTCATCTACTCTGCTCCAGCCTCACGGGTCTTCTTTCTGTTACTTGTGCATTGGAGCTGGATATCGCTCTCAGCATTGGCAGTCACCACTCTCCCTACCTTGCATGCTCTGATCCTCAATGGCCGGATTCTTCTTGACATTCAGAGCTCTGCTTAAACGATATCTCCTCAGAGAGACTTTCTCAACCAGAGGTCCTCATCTGAAACACAGGACAGAGTAACTTGTTTGTTTGCTTGCTTGTTTGTTTTTCCGATTCTCTCAAGAATGGTATGTAACTAGTAATATTCTAGATGTAAAGAAGAGAAGTTAGTTAACTGTATCCAAGAAGTTCCTTAGGGTATTAGCATTTGACTCTCTTGGGGAACCCTATTTAAAAAAGGCAAAATGTGCTGTCTCATCATCTATTTTTATTCTTTTCAAAATTATTATAGCTGGCATTTTTCCTTATTTATTTGCTCCCCCCCCATCTTTTCTGCCTAGATTGTAAACTCCCTCAGAGTAAAGACTATGTCTGTTTTCTTTGCTGCTACATTGTAGGTATTCAATAAAAAAAATAAATAAACACAGAGGTCCGGTGAACCAAGATGGAGAACAAGGACATCTCTCACAATTTCTGAGGCTGGCCTTCACTGCATAGCACCTGCTCTTCCATTTTTTTTTTTTTCTATTTTACCATGTTGTAGATTTCTTTGATAGTTCACATCACAATCTGTACTTATTTTAATTGTTATACATACTGATTGTCTTTTCTCTCTCCCTAGAACGTGAGCCCCATGTGAAGGGAGATCATGTCTGACTCCCAATGCCTGGCATATAAAAAAAAATAGCAGTGATATAGTCTAAATAAATGAAGAAGAGGGCAAGTCATTGACTGAAGAGACTTTAGTCCAACCTCAATTTAGCATTAACCTAGCCCTGGACCTTTGGCCTTGTTACTAAACCTCTCTGTGTATCAGACGTCAACATCTACTAAAATTAATACCAAATAAAACCCACCTTATACAGCAGAAGGCTAAACATTCTACAAATAATTATCGTGTCAGGGTTGTATCCTTTCACTATACCTGTTCAATCTGTATTCCGAGCAAATAATCTGAGAAGCTGGATTATATGAAGAAGAATGGGGCATCAGGATTGGGGGAGGACTCATAAACAACCTGCATTATGCAGATGATACAATCTTGCTTGCAGAAAGTAAAGAGGACTTGAAGCACTTACTGAAGAAGATCAAAGGCCACAGCCTTCAGCATGAATTATACCTCAACATAAAGAAAACAAAAGTCCTCATAACTGGACCAAGAAGCAACATCATGATAAATGGAGAAAAAATTGAGATTGTCAAGGATTTCATTTTACTTGGATCCACAATCAACACCCATGAATGCAATAGTCAAGAAATCAAAAGATGCATTGCATTGGGCAAATCTGCTGCAAAGGACCTCTTTAAAGTGTTGAAAAGCAAAGATGTCACCTTGAGGCTAAGGTGTGCCTGACCCAAGCCATGGTGTTTTCAATCGCATCATATGCATGTGAAAGCTGGACAATGAATAAGGAAGACTGAAGAAGAATTGATGCCTTTGAACTCTGGTGCTGGCAAAGAATACTGAATACACCATGGATTGCTAAAAGAATGAACAAATCTGTCTTGGAACAAATACAACCAGAATGCTCCTTTGAAGCAAGGATGGCCAGATTACATCTCACATACTTTGGACATATTATAAGGATGGATCCAGTCCCTGGAGAAAGACATCATGCTTGGTAAAGTAGAAGGGCAGGGAAAAAGAGGAAGCCCCTCAACAAGATGGATTGACACAGTGCCTGCAACAATGGGTTCAAGCATAGCAACAATTGTGAGGATGGCGCAGGACTGGGCAGTGTTTCGTTTTGTTGTGCATAGGGTAGCTGTGAGTTGGAACCCACTCAACAGCACCTAACAACAACAGCTACCTCAGTTTGGATTCCCCAGAAGCAATCTCTAAAACAAAAATTCCAGTGCAAGTAACTTGTTTGGCAATGGAGGGAACACTGGTAGAGTAAAAGGCAAGGAAAGGGAACAAGTAAAGGGTATCCTCTCAGACTAGTGTGGGCAACTGGAGCCTAATCCACTGAGCAAACTCTGGGAGACAGTACAGATCACGTATCTCATGTTAACTCATTAAAGGGAAAGGGAGATGCGGTATTTATACACCAGCCAATAATTGATCAATGGCTACTACCAGGAGGCATTAATTCTCTAGCCCTTCAGACTGCCATAAAGATGACGGATCAGACTCTAAGCAGGGCTTCAAACCAGTGAGTTCCAGTTCGAACCCCTGCCAAGAATTCACATTTCTAACAAGTTCCTAGGCGATGCTAATGCTGCTGGTTAGGGATCAATTCTGAGAACCACTAGTAAAGCAGTGGTTCTCAAAATTTATTATACATAAGAATCACCTGGGGATCTTGTTAAACTGCAGATTCTGATTCAGTATATTTGGGGCAGAAATGCAAATTCTCAGCAGATGTTCAAACAGGAATTAGCCAGTTTGAAGCCCTGGCTCTAAGTGAAAGTCTAGGTAGAGAAACACAGGTGCTACAGATGGAAGTTGGTCTGGTGTGCACTGCAATGGTGAGGGCAAGGCGATATGGATATGGCTCTAAAAGTATCTGCTCCAGATGTTTTTGTAGGCCAGCAACAGCCTAGTGTCCAGAACAGTTGTTGTTTAGTTCCTGCGGAGCTGGATCAGGCTCATGGTGACCCTATGTATAACAGAATGAAACACAACCCAGCCCTGCACAATCTTCATGATTGTATTGGTATGCTTGGCTCCACTGCCGCAGACACTATGTAGTTTGAGTGCCTTCCAGCCTAGGGGGCTTATCTCCCAGCACTTCCAGACAATATTCTGTTGTGATCCATAGGGTTTTCAATGGCTAATTTTTGAATGTAGCTCATCAGGACTTTCTTTATAGTCTCTCTTAGACTGGAAGCTCCCCTGAAGCCTGTCCACCATGAGTGAGCTTGCTGGTATTTAAGAAATACTGGTGGCATAGCTTCCAGCATCATAGCAACACAGACCACCACAGTATGACTGACAGATGGGTGGTGGGTCTAGCATAATGGGTGCTCACTTTTGTTCATGAACCCCCTGAAATCTTACACAAAATACATTTTTCTGGGGAAAAGATCCCAAACCTTTACCAGATATTCAAATGTATCTGTGGCCCCAAGGAGTTAAGAGTCACTCGTACATGAATCTATCTGACTCTAGGTTTGTCCCTTTTTCTTCATCCATTCAAAAATACACTGTGCCAAGCCTTGCATTAAATGTTGGAGATACTAAGAAAGTACAGAGGTGATGAAAATATATGGTCGCTATTTTTATCCTCATGGAGCATACTGTCTCTACGAAGATCCTGAAATACAAATATTTGAATCCTATCACTTTTACCACATGGGCGTGTATCCACAGAGACTAGAAACCATTCAATAGCCACTCTCCCTGAGTACCCACAAGGTGACGCCTAGAGACCTCCAACGTCTTCTGTGATCTGGCCCTGCCTTCCTCTCCAGCCTCATCACGGCCTATTTCTCCTGGTGCACTGAGTTCTCTAGCCAGGTGCCAGCACACCTGATGTTCCTTAGTCACGTATTACTCTGTACATTTCTGTATATTGCTACCTCTACTGCCATTTTTGTCACGTTGACTTTGAAAACTTCCACCTATCCTTCCCTTAGGACGTAATTCAAGTGTTACTCAATTCTAGTGTCTTAAATTTCTCATGTCCCCACATATTGTGTCTGCAGTGGGCATGTTTCATTTCACTTTGCCTGCCCAGTGTCTTTTACTTCTTCTTTTACCTGTAGTTTCAAGGGGAGCTGATAAATGACATCTCTGTTCCCCACTTAAGTTCAGAAAAAAAATGTGAGTCTGGTAGATTAAAACATCCTCTTTTTGTGGTTACTATTAAAGCTGGTTATCTTTGGGCAAACGAGCTTGCTGACACAGCAGTTTAATGTCCGAGGGCTTACTCACCCAGGTACTGGCATTACTGGACAGCCACAGCCTTCCGATGGGGGATGGGTCCTGTAAAACCTCCAGCACGGAAGAGCAGAGCCGAAGGTGTGTTCTCTGTGGATGGACACATCCCAAAGAGACAGAGGAAGAGGCATGACCCAGCACACCCAGTTCCTTCTCCACAAATCCCCAGTGGATCTAGTTGCTGTTAAGTAGCTGTGCTTGCAGTATGGTGGAGGACATCTTAGCACCAAACAGCGTGCAAAATTTTTTTAGCCATTATTATTATTATTTATTAGCCAGAGGTCTTAGATGAGCAAGAATCTCCATACAAGCCAATAATTATAATTTCTGTTTCAATATACTGCTTAATTCTGTGCCAGGCAATGTTTTAGGTGCTTCTCTTTTGTGAACTTTTGAAATTCTAACTACAACCCTAGAAGTAGGTACTGTTTTTATGTTCATTTTACAGATGAAGAAGCTAAGGAATAGAGTGCTGAAATCACTGGCTGAAGATTCCACGGTTAGATTGGTGGAGTGAGGATTCAAACCCAGAAACTCAGGTTTCAAAATCTGTGCTCTTTACCGTTGCAGTATAGCACATGGATTCTTTGTAAGCAAAATGTATCAATAAGCAGTAAAGGCAGAGGCTCTTTTGGGAAAATACTCTAATCAGGAAGTGTTGGTTGAAGTCTAGAGACTCAGAAGCATGTTTTGTCTAGAATAAAGCCGTTGTGGGCAAGTAAGCCACTACACAGAGAACAAGTGGAGAAAGTAACCGTGTTTCTTCAGAAAAGGAAGGGTGTAAGACAGAAGAGCAGGGATATAGGAAGGGAAAGATGAGCTGGAGGAAAGCGGGATGAAGTGTGACCAGTACAGTGTTCACACCTTTGCAGTAGCCAAAAGACCCTGGAAAAATCATTAGACCTCTTCTTCCTGGTAAAGTTGTTTGCATTGCTGAGATGTAAGTTCTTTCTCTGAAATTATCAATAAAGTATCCTATGCTCAAAATGGAAACCTTCCTGGGTGTGTGGTTGGTGGCACCCACAAAGGGACTGACATGGCCCAGCCCAGAGGAGAAAGCATGCAGGCTGCACCCACCTGACCTCCCAGCAGTATGGGGGGAAGACTGCGGAGTCTCCTTGCCATGGGAGTAGAGATGGAAACCGAGTTTACCCAGCTCTCCCAGGGGAAGAGAGAACACTGCCCTGCTCTGCTCACCTACCACACATCTTCTGTACACGAAAAACGAACATAAAAATCACCACTTATAAGGCTGTTGGAAGAATGAAATGAGATTATGTACATAACATATTTAAGCACTTAACATAGTCCCTGCACCACAGCGACTACGGGGCAAATGCAGGGACCACATTTTTAGTCTTCATTTGGAGGACTAGAATGGTCGGACACAGAAACACATTTTGCACTGGAATTTACTACAGAAGAAATAAGTGACAGAACGAGCCAGGCATCTGGGCTACTGTGATTTTCGGTCTCTTGGGTATTTCTGCAGAGGCCATTTAAAGCCGATGACACAGGGGGCGTGTGTTTACTGCATTTAGCAGGCTGTGTCATTGGGACTGGACTCTCCAGTGCTTACATGACCCTGTGATAATGGAGACAGCTGGAAGGTCAGAAATAAGGAGATGTTTCAGATGCATGTCCAAGTATTCCCTTGATGTGGGAGGCAGGCCCAATGGAAACTGGTCTCCTGACATTTGCCAAGCCAATGTGCTCAGCTGGATAGATTTCAGCCTTAGGTTCATTGCTTAGAACAAACAAAGAAATAAATAGTGGTTTGGCTGCTAAGTTGGAAAAAGAGACACCTAGGAAGGTAAGTGAAGTCATAGCCTCTTGGTTTTGGGGCTAGAAGTATTTTCAAACCATTGCCTAGAAGCATTGTTATAACTTGGAAAAGAATTTGGGCTTCAGTCACTGTGATGGTTAATTTTATACGTCATCTTGGCTCAGCTATGGTGCCCAGTTGTCAGGGGAAACACTACTTTGTGAAAGTACTTGTATATGTGACACAGTAGTACACAGATACTCTCGACAATGTGGGTGGGCCTTGTTCAATCAGTTGAAGGCCTTAAGAGCAAAAACTGAGTTTCCTGGTGAAGAAGAAATTCTTCATCAAGACTGTAACATAGAAATCCTGATAGAGTTTCCAGCCTGCTGGCCTGCCCAGCAAATTTTGAACTTGCCAGCCCCCACATCACGTGAACTAATTTCTTTAAAATAAATCTCTATATCTGTAGTTCTCACTACCATCCATTTGTCTGTCTACATACCTACCTGTCTATCCATCTATCCATCCATCCATCCATCCATCCATCCATCCATCCATCCATCCATCCATCCATCCATCCATCCATCCATCCATCCCTCTCTCCCTCCCTCCCTCCCTCCCTCCCTTCCTACCTCCCTTCCTCCCTCCCTCGCATTGATTTTGTCTCTCTGAAGAACGCTGACAGATAGTTACTAAAAGGCCTGGATACAAATTCTGACTCTCCACTTACTAGATGTGAAACATTCCACCTCATTTCTCTAAGCCTCCGTGTTCTCATTTGGAAACCAAATTCATGTTGTAACAACTAGCAATGTGTGTGCATGTGATTGTATGTGTGTGTTGAGAGAACAAAATCCATAGCTGTTATGAGCATCTAGCCCAGCCCCAACTTTGAGATTTTATAAATGAAGCAACTGAGGATAGGAGGAATTACGCTAATTGCCTAGCTCAGGCTTAGAAGTAAGCAAAATAGAGCAGGGGTCAGCAAACCACTGCCCAAGGCCACATACTGCCCAGCTGCTTGCTTTTGTAACGGAAGTTTTATTGGATCACAGCCACGCTCATTCATTTATATGGTGTCTATAGCATTTGTGCTATGGCAGCTGTATTTGTGCTATAGCCGCAGAGTTGAGTAGCTGTGACAGAGACCATATGGCTCACAGGCCTAATATATTTACTATCTGATCCTTTATAGAAAGTGTGTGTCAAGCCCTGAAATAGAGGATATGAGAAGTTCACGTTACGAGCTTTGCCTTTGTGCCCATCGTTGATGCCTGTATCTTCCAAAGCTAAGAATTTTCTTTTCAAATGCCGTGAGAAGTTATTAACAGGATTAATCATGAGGGAACCTCATGCTTTTCATTACTCTTTCTCCCAACGTTCCTCCTTCTTTTCCATCCACATTCACCCTCCTCATAGTGACCCCAGATCATCTTGTCCATTTGAGGGTATGTCTGTCAGTCTATCACACTGTGGTGCTTGTGTGTTGCTGCGATGCTGGAAACCATGCCACCAGTATTTCAAACACCAGCAGAGTCACCCACGGTGGACAGGTTTCAGTGGAGCATCCAGATTAAGAAAGACTAGGAAGAAAGGCCTGGCAACCTACTCCTGAAAATTAGCCAGTAAGAATCCTATGGATTGGAACAGAATATTGTCTGACTGGACTCAAACATGCCAGTAATTAAGGATAAGGTGACGCTTTGTTCTGTTGTGTATGGGGGTTACCGTGATTTGAAACTGACTCAGTGGCAGCTACCCCACAACAATATGGTTGAGGAATAAACTGCTCAAACTGAAGTGTGTGATCCTCCTGCAAGCATGGTGTGGTGTGAATGACCCCAACCCAGCTGTCTCGATATAACCCAGCATCTGAAGTTGTCTAACTTCAAGGAGGGGAATAAAAACAAGATCAGCACAAAGCTGATGGTCATGCGGTAGAGGTCAGACATACGTACACCCTCCAACCTTTTCACTATTTCTGACACCAGCTGTCCCCTGCATAACACTCTCTACTTCTCTGCTGGGTTCAATAATTCATTGCAATGGCCGCACAGGACTCCCACATACTCGAGATTATGTGGTTTATTAGAAAAGTAACAAGCTACAACTAATGACCAGCATCTACTTGGAAGTAACAGGATACAACCCAGAAGATAGGATACAGTTCTTCTATCCAGAGTGCTTCCAACCAAGACATCTCTCACCTTCTTCTCTGCGATGCCTGCAGGCAGGCAGCCCCTCTCTTGGTGTACCTGAAGGCACATGACCCTTTTCTTGGCTACGCCAGCCAACAGACTCTTCTCAGGGCCTCCGCTTTGCTTGGACAAGGGTTACAGCTCTCTAGTACTGAAGACAAGTGCCCAGAAGCACCCTACTCCATCAGCAAGCCACCTGCCTGAAGGCCCTCAGCTCTCTCTTGCTCTATGGGCTGGCAAGCCCACTGCAGTTGCCTTGCACCAGTCTCCTGGTTCCCTCTGCTCGTTCTGCTGCTGCTGGGCTCTGCTATGGTTGCCACTGTTTCTCAGTGTCTCAAGCTACCTTCAGTGTTACAGTTCTCTCTCTTTCTCTTAGGTCTACGAGGTTCTCAGTGCAGGCACCCTGGCTCCAAAGGATGCTCCCTGCTCCAGGTCCTTCTTGATGGTAGTGAGGTCCCACTCAACCTCTGTGGGATTGGCCCTCATATTCAATGCATGGCCCTCCCAGCCAGACCACAAACTGATCAATTCCCTCAGTAGACCACAAACACTCAATTTGCATAGTAATTGACCAATTGTCACAGGCCACTTAATCCTAATGAGTGATTTTACACATAGTAATTTAACCAATCCCTTTGGAAGATTGTGGCCCAGCCAATCATTTTGGCAGAATTATAAACCCAAGGCCAGAAAGGCTATGTATAAGAGAAACCCACTGCACTGCACTGGGGTATCAATTTTACAGAAAATAATATAAAATCTGAATCTTTTGTAAAACAAACACAGATATATGATAGAAAAAAAATGCAAGCTTTTCATGTGTTTTTTTTTTTTTAATAGGTGAGGCCCGGGCTTTAATGATGCTACCAGTTTGCTTTTGTCCCCCAAGTAATCTCTTCTGGAAGAATATGCTTATATCCTCCTCCGCCTTGGGATTTTTAGGAACGAATTTTGGCAAGCATTCTATTTGAAGAAGTCTGGCATTTGGGAATCAGACAGACTTGCACTTGGAGCTCTGTTCCATTATTAACTGGCTGTGTGTCCTTGGGAAGGTCCCTGAACTGCTCTGAGACACTCGCTGCTTCCCCTTCTGCAAGTGAGAGTAAGAATACATTCCTGGGAAGATCGTGGTGAGAATGAAAGAAAAACAACGTGTTTCAGTGGCACTCCAACCTGACTGCAGGTGAAAACCACCTGAGGAACTTGTCGGTTGCCCCAGTCCCACCTTCAGACCAATTAAAACAGAATGGGGTAAAAGGGATGAAGGATAGCAATGGCATGTCTTAAAGATGCTCCAGGTGGAAACCTGGTGGCATAGCAGTTAAGTGCTACGGCTGCTAACCAAGCGGTCAGCAGTTTGAATCCACCAGGAGTTCTTTGGAAACTCTATGGGGCAGCTCTACTCTGTCCTATAGGGTCGCTATGAGTCAGAATCAACTCGACAGCAATGGGTTTTGTTTTTTTCCAGGTGATTCTATTCTGAAGCCTGGGTTTTAAAGGACTGATGTGTGTAGAAGAAGCCCGGGGGGCACAGTGGTTAAACACTTGGCTGCTAACCGAAAGGTCTGTGGTTTGAACCCACCAGATGTGGCAGTCTGCTTCCATAAATATTACAGCATTGGAAACCCTATGGGCAGTTTTACTCTGTCCTACAGGGTCACTATGGGTTGGAATCTACTTGACAGCAACAGGTTTACGGGGTGTGTATAGAAGTGTTAACGTGGTACTGACTCATAAGTGCTCATCAATAAACGGTAGCTTAAAAGATGAGAGGGAAGCTCTAAGGCACTCACCTAGGACTGCCTACCCCCCTACAAGCTCCAACTTACACCCACATAATACATTTGCACTGCAGAGCCTGATGGTGCCCTTAAATCACAGGATGGAGACAGCTTCTGGCTCCACCTGATGTGGCCCAGGACTCAGGGGACTGCTGTTATGGGGCACCTGGGGTTGAACACCTCTGTCCTTAAGGCCTAGGAACAAGTGTCTTTAAGGGACTTGACAAACACACTTTCCACCTTGTGGGGCCCCAGCACCTTATGAGATGCTCTAAAAACACGTTAGAGCTGACCAAACATGCCCCCTCTGCACCTTCCTGCCAAGGAAGTACGTGTGTATATGTATGTGCGCATGTGTGTGTGTGTGTGCGTGCGTGCGTGAGTGTACATGAACGCCAATGTAGCGTGAAGGAGTCCTGGCCTTGTGAGTCGGGAGGCTTGGGTTCCCAAGCGAGAAGCCTGCATCTGAGGCTTTTACCAAGGCGGTTTATTTGGCCGGTGGTCCCAAGGTGCGTGAGTGAAGCGCTGAGGCGAGTAGAACAGGAAGGAAGGAATGCCAACATGAGAGTACGCTATCAGTTTGGCCATGAGCGGGAATGAGTTTGCTTAATCTACCCCCTTTGGAACGTGACTCAGAACTGCCCCTGGAGGAATGAAAAGGGGAAGCGTTTACGGCAGTGCTTCAGTCTCCCATTTGTCAAGGGTGGCCCCTCCAACATCAGTCTCTTAGAAAGCATACCCTTAAAAGCTGAGCAAATTTCCTTCATCAGCCAGAGAAGGCCTGGAGCAGAAGACTGCCCCTGTCCAAACACTGTGGTGGACTGTGTGGAACTGTTAGCACTGAATATGGGGCTGGAGGGACGCGAGATTGTGTGAAGAGGTGCAAGACACACCACTTACTGCCTCCCACAAGCAGAAGCTCCCGGCCCCACAATGTTTGACATGCACTATCTTATTACAGGAGCCCTGGTGGTGTAGTGACTAACAGCTTGGCTGCTAACCTAAAGGCTGGCAGTTTGAACCCACCAGTTGCCCCTTGGAAACCCTACGGGGACAGTTGTACTTTGTCCCACAGGGTTCCTAGGAGCGGGAATTAACTTGACAGCAACGGGTTTGGTTTCTTCTTTTTGCTTTGGTATCTCGTCCCAATCCCAACCCAACATATTGCCATCCAGTCGATTCTGACTCATAGAGACCCTACAGCATTCAGTCCTCCCTAAAGCCCCAAGAGACCATCCTCTTTCTCCTCATTTTACAGATGAAGAAGCGGAGCCTCCGAGATGTCAGGTAACTTCCTTAAAATGGACTCAAACCCAGGCTCCCACCTGGGAGTCCTCTGATCCCCAGCACTGAGCTGGGCAATGGAGACCCCAGGCACGTCATTTCATCTCTCTGGTTCTTGTGTTCCCTTCTCTATGATCATGCCAATAACCTCTGCCTGCTTCAGGGGCGGTGATGGAAACCCGGTGAGAAATGGGTGTGAGCTATAGAGGATTTTAAAAAAGAATTTCAGAAGGCAAAAGACCTAACAGCCCGTCCCGGTGACAGAGTGGGAATGAACAGGTTTCAAAGCCGCATCCCTGGCTTGGGTGGTTCTGCTTGAACGGACAGGCTGGCACAGTGAGCCTGCAGCAGGGGCAGGTCCTTCCGGCTGTGCGGACAGCCTTTCTCTGGGGTTCAAAGAAACCTCTAAGTCACTGGGGGCAGAAGGACAGTTGCTGGGTGTGCCTCTGGTTGTCCTAGAAAAACAAAAGCTAAAAACTACGGTTCCTCTCATACGCTGTGAAGCAGCTTTGCAATTGAAAGACAGCGAGCAATTTGGCCTGGAGCAATTACGTTTCCATTATTATTCCCAAGCTGCTATGCCACAAATCATATTTTCCATCCCGGGGCACGTTGGTGCAGAGCTGATGACTGCGGTTCGCATCACGCCACCAGCTGACTGCGCCAGTCTGGCCCTGGAGCAGCACGCCGCTGGCTCCTCGACCGCAATACCTGGAGCAGGTGCGTGTGCTGAGGGAATTCTCGCCGTTTGCAAATGACTACAAAGGCCTTTTTACTATCAAACTCCTCTTAGGTTTTTTCTAGAAAGAAATGCCATGAAAGCCTTGTAGATCTTCACGGCGACCTGCATTACAGCTCAGCTGAGTGCTGAGGCTTGGCGTAGCTTCGAGCGCAGGCACGCACCAAATCATACCCAGGCACCGCGCCTTTAAAACCTGGGCAATTTAAGTGCCGGATTTGAGAAGGTGAGAGGCCTGCAATGCGCATGCCGCCATCAAGTGGCCGCACGTGGAACTGCACCAAGAAATGAACCTGCCGAATTTGTTAGGGACCTATTTTAGCCTGCCTGCCTTTCCTTCCTTCATTCCTCCCTCCCTCCCTTCTTTCTCCCTCTCTCCCTTCCTTTCTCCCTTCCTTCCTTTCTTCTCTTCCTTCTTACACTGTGACAAGCACTGGGCTAGACCCTCAGGGTACAAACTTACATTTGAAACAGGTCCCACTTGTTAGTAGTCTAGTGAAAGTGGAGAGGAAAACTGGGAGGGAAATAACTGACTGAATTCCCACTGTTGCCTAGCCCCTGTTCCTGGGGCTTTACATGTGTTATCATAGTTCATCCGTATTAAAGCCTTGTGTGGTAGGGGGCATTACTGACAAATAGTTGTCGAATGAATTTGAGTGTTAATTGAACACATTCTTTATGACTCTCTTGTTAAGCTCCCTTACGTGAATCCAATGTCAAAATTCAGCAGCTCGTATTTAAGAGGGCTGCTTTCCACACAACGTTGTAGGACTTACATCCACACAGGGGAAATTACATTTTGGCTCATTATTTTGAATAAAAATCAGTACATTACCAAAATACAAAAAGCCTTGAAACTATGCCTTCACCCATTTTTCCGTTAGGTGGTTTGACTTCTAATTCTTAGTTTGCAGAAATTCTTCATATCCTGAGGAGCCCTGGCAGTGGGGTCACTAGGGTCAGTGCCACCCAGTGTGGTAACTCATTGTGTCACCCCCTCCCGCATGAACCTCCTCCCCTACCAGGCCATACAGAATCCTTAGTAATGCTTTTGTGCTGTTAATCATTGTAATTCCTGTCTATCACTCCTTCTTTTCCTTTAATTACTACTTCATTTTCAAAAAAATTGTTGATATAGGTTCACAAATACTAATTACCACCATATTGTAGCTAAAACGCCAGAAAATTTGACAAAGTCAGTGACTATAAAAACACCGGCAGCAATGAAAACAACAGCGTGTGCTTGTAGCCCCGGCAGACAAATCCATGTGATTCAAAACGTCATCGTAATTGGGTAATAGTGACAGCTCTGATCAGAGCACGTTAAAAACCAAAAATCAAAACCTGTTGCCATCAAGTGAGTTTTGTCTCATAGTGACCCTGTGGAAGTGCCCCCACAGGGTTTCCAAGGCTGTAATCTTTTATGGAAGCAGACCTGCCACACATCTTTCTCCCAAGGAAGCAGCTGGTGGCTCAAACCACTGACTTTTCACTTAGCAGCCCAGTGTTTAACCACTGCACCACCAGGGCTCCAGGGGATTTTATCAGGAGGTTCAAAAAGTAAATCAGCATAGAGTTTTAGCCTCGGAGGTATATTGATACCTGTGAGCTGGGCTGACGAAAAGTTTTTGCTGTTGTAACTAGCTACAGGAATATCTTCTTAGACAGTCATTTTGATGTCATGCCCTCGGACAGTGTCATCTGGGGCAGTCCACACCTCCTGCACCTGCCTGCTGATGCCACTGGTCCTGCTTGTGCAGTAGTTAAGTGCATAGCTGCTAACTGAAAGGTCGAAATGTTGGCACTTCGAACCTACTAGCCACTCCAAGGGAGAAGGATGTAGCAGTCTGCTTCCAGAAAGACTACAGCCTTGGAAACCCTGTGGGGTAGGTCTACTGTCCTGTAGGGTCACTATGAGTTGGAATTGACTCGATGGCAATGGGTTTTCATATTCTGAGGGAATTATCCCTCTGTGTGTGCAGGAGTTGGAAATAGTTTTTGCAACTAAAAAATTTTTTTTTTTTTTTTTTTTTTTAATGTAACTAAATATATGTTGTTTTTCCTTTACGGCTGCTGGGTTTCCCTTCTTACTTAGGAAGCCCCCCCCCCACTTCAAAGTATGAAAATAGTCTTTAATATCACACATGACAATAATTTTACCATTTTATTTTCAGGCTTATATTTACTTTTATATCCCACTTGAGGAAGGCTAACTTCATTTTCATTTGAACATCAAATCAACTGTCTCAGCACCACATCAATTTAAAAACATCCATCCTTGCCCCGGTTGAGCTGAAATGCCACATTTATCATGGAACAAAAATAAAGAAATAAAACCCTTTGCCATTGAGTCATGACCGCATGTGTTACAGAGTAGAACTGTTCCATGGGGTCTTCTTGGCTGCGATCTTTATGGAAGCATGCCAGGCCTTTCTTCCATGGTGCCATTGGGTGGGTTCGAACTACCAACCTTTAGGTTAGTAGTCAAGCGCAAACAGTTTGCGCCAGGCGATCATAGAGGAAACCCTGCTGGTGTAGTGGTTAAGTGCTACAGATGCTAAGCAAGAGGTCAGCAGTTTGAATTCGCCAGGTGCTCCTTGGAAACTCTATGGGGCAGTTCTACTCTCTCCTATAGGGTCGCTATGAATTGGAATCAACTCGATGGCAGTGGGTTTGTTTTTTTCTTTTATATAACTGGATCCTATCTGTTCCATCAAAATATTTTACAGTACCACCACCATACTGTGTTTACCTGGTAGGACAAGCCCCCACTCCTCACTATTTTTCTTTTACACCAGACATACACACATTGTCTGAATTGTTACAACAAGCATGTATTATTTTTGTTATTAAAAATAGTCATAAATTTTCAATCTTTGGCACAGTTGAAATTGGTCCTTTAGACACGAGGTGGAAGACAGCTACCTCTCACCTACCATCTCGCAGCGGGAAAGCCTGGCCTCCATCTCTTAACCGGGTAGGGGAACCTGTTTGGCTGAGACTGAGTCAAGGGCTACCCAAGGGTTGTTGGGGAGGGAGGTCTCAGGTAGTATAAATATGGCCGCCAGGCATCCACCACTATTTGTGAGCATTGGTTGTTCCCAGTAGGGTGGTTCTTGGGAGGGGGTGAAACTTCAAAGGGTGCTAATCTACACCCACTCAAAAATCATTTCTTAACTCCTGTTTGTATGCTAGAGCTTGGGACTGAGGCATCAAAAATAAACGAGCTACAGTCTTTGCATTCAAAGAGCTCACAGTCTATAAGGGACAAACATATGTGAAAACAAAATAAGTGGCCTACCAGGCAAAAAAGCAAAATGGAGATACATGCATAGTGCTGTGGTGGCCTCAAGGAAGGGACAGTTAAGTACACTTGGGTGAGTCAGGGATGTACCTGGGAGGAACGGACTCTGTGTGAGGACTACGTGGCATGTTGTCCCTTCCTCCACAGGGGACTCAGTCCACGCTCATTTCAGTGGTGGAAAGGTGTGTGCTTATTCTTTTATGTGTATACATGTGTGTGCATATGTGGGTATACGTGCACGTGCATATTCATGTGTGTATGCACACACGTGCATGTGTATGTGCACATGTGTGCACCTGTGTGTGTGTGCACGTGTGTGTGTGAGTTGGCCCAGCTCCCCTAAGCCTCAGAGGAACAGAAGGTTGCAGACTTGGGTTGAAGGACTCAGGGAGGAAGTGGTTTCCACGCCTCCCGTTGTTCTTCCCTGTCCTCAAGCTACAGCACAGGCAAGCCCTTCAGGCAGGCTTTCTGAAAAGACAACGTTCTCACTGTCCCAGGAAATGGGAGCTTACACCCTGAATAAAGACTCCATTTCATACTGTCCCACCTTCTCCTCCTTCCTCCTGACACACAGATGCTGCTTGTTTGAAAGTTTATCTCGACGGGAGGTTTTAGGCCAGGCCCCTGGCCTTTGCCGTAGATCCTGTGTTCTGCTTCAGCTGCTTTTTGATGTTTGTCTGTTCTCACAGATGAATTCATGAAGATCACAATCTAGGGCAAGATGATACTTTCTGTGGTAATTATTGTTCTTGGAAATAGGAAATCAGAGTATTTGAGAATGTGAGGCCTGGAAGGAATCAAGGCAGCCATCCAGTGCACCACTGGGCTTAACCCCTGAGGGAAATGAGGCCCAGAGAGGGGACATGACTTGACCAAATTCGCACAGCTAGTTCATCTGCCCAGAGATATCTAAAGAAAACTTCTTAGGAACGTGTCACCATCACTGGGAGCCCTCATGGCACAGTGGTTAAAGCACTCAGCTGTTACCTGAAAGGTCGGCAGTTAAAACTCTCCAACCACTCCTTGGGAGAAAGATGTGCCAGTCTGCTTCCGTAAAGACTAACAGCCTTAGGAACCCTATGGGGCAGTTCTACTCTGTCCTACAGGGTCGCTGTGAGTCAGAATCGGGTTTCTTGGGTCACCATTACATCATATGAAATTAAACGGAGATTTCCTTTTTATAGAATACACGTCATTTCTCCTACTTACAATTTTTGTGTGTGAAAAAATTGGCAAAAGTAAATTTCCATTCCAAAGAGGGGAATTCTTCCAAAGAACAAACCAGGAAGGATATAGAATCTTCCTTCCCCCAAAAGTCCCATTAGGTGGAGACCACTCATTCTCCCACTTTCCTGACCTCCATGAAGACAGACTTTCTCTGAACACACCTGTCCCTCTGCACACTCCACCCCATGTTGCTATTGTTTTTGTTAGATGGTGTTGAGTCAGATCTACTCACGGCAATCTTATGCGTAACAGAACAAAACGTTGCCTGGTCCTGTGCCATTTTCACCATCGTTGGTGTGTTTGAGTCCATGGTTGTGGCCTATTGTGTCAATCCATCTCATTGACAGTTCCCGTCATTTTTACTGACTCTTCACTTTACCAACCATGATGTCCTTTTCTAGCGGTTGGACTTTCCTGATGATGAGTCCAAAGTAAGAGAACCAAAGTCTTACCACCCTTTCTTCTAAAGAGCATTCTGGTTTTATTTCCTCTAAGGCTGATTTGTTCATTCTTCCGGAAGTCCACAGTATATTCAATATTCTTCGCCAACACCACAATTCAAATGCATCAATTCTTCTCCTGTCTTCTTTTTTCATTGTTCAACTTTCACATGCATATGAGGCAATTGAAAAGACCATGGCTTGGGTCAGGCACACCTTAGTCCTCAAAGTGACATCTTGGCTTTTCAACACTTTAAAGAGGTCTGTTGCAGAAGATTTGCCCAATGCAATACATTGTTTGCTTCCTTGACTGCTGCTTCCATGGCCATGAATTGTTAATTCAAGTAGAATGAAATCATTGACTAGTTCAAATTTTTCTCCATTTATCATGATGTCCCAAAAGTTATTTAACTGGAGAGTTTGAAACAAAGCATGGGGCTTACATAGGTTGTCCTCCTGCTCCTCTTTTACAGGCTGTAACTGCTTGCGGAGGGCAACTGCCCTCTCTGTAATGTAGACAAAGGTCCTACCCCAGGGAGAAAAAATGTTTTTGTTTGTTTTTTCCCAGCACTGTCAGTGCCTGGGTAGAATAGCCACCCTAATTCTGGGAAACAATTTTTTTAAAACCCATTGTTGCCTTAAAAAGAAAGCCTGGTGGTGCAGTGGTTAAGAGTTCGGCTGCTAACCAAAAGGTCGGCAGTTCAAATCCACTGGGTGTTCCTTGGAAACCCTATGGGGCAGTTCTACTCTGTCCTATAGGGTCCCTATAAGTCAGAATTGACTCGACGGCAATAGGTTTGGGTTTTTTGGTTTATTGTTGCCTTTCTCCCCAGTATTTGCTTCGTCGGTAATAAAGCTGGCATTCTATTCCCCATCTGTCGACTCCCTTGTGTTTCTCGGTGGATTCAGAAAGCCGGCAGGGGAAGGGAGGTGTTTGCTGCTCACTCTCTTAAACTTCTTTCACCACAGAATGTCAAGACGCATTATCAGTAGCTAATTTAAAGATGGTAAGTAGCTTCCTTGCTGTTTCTTCAGATGTTGCCAAGTTAATCCACAATTTCACGTGATGTGTAAATGCTTTTTTTTTTTTAATCATATTTGAAATATGTTTCACAACTCAATACCTCTTCCCACATTTTGCCCTTTGGATGTAAGCAAAGCACAATATGTGACTGATAAGAACTCGGTTTAGCCTCCAAAGCCAGCCACTCAAGTTTTGGGAAACCCATATCCCAGTTCTCCTTTAAATAATCATTCATCAAATAAAAGCCCTTGAAGAAGTCCCAGATAGCACAGGGATTTTGATAATAATAAAGTGCAGATTCTGTAGCCCGTGTACCTAGTCTGAATCCCATTCTGCCACTTTCTAGCCGTGTGACCTTGAAGAAGTTACTTAGCCTATCTGTGCCTCAGTTTTTCCATCTGACAAACGGAGTTAACAATGTTATCCGCCTTTGAGAGCTGGTATCAGAATTAAATGATTTTACACCTATAAGCTCTTGAACCAGAGCCTGCTCATAAAAAGGCTCAATGAATGTGAAGTTTTCATTATCATTATCATAACCATCATCATTATCATGGATTTTTTTCCTTTAATCTGTGACCCTGGTCTCCGAGAGAAAAAATAAGGCAGAAGCAAATTTCACAGCCAGATCTCTCTGTCTCTAAAGCTAAGGATCTTAACCATTAGGCTATTCTGCTTCATCCACCTAGGAGTTGTGCTTGAAAACCAAACTGCCCCTAAAATTCTAGGCTCCTTCCATAAACCACTTCCAGAAGCAACACCATGTCTCCCTGTCTCAAAATTCATTATTTGGTGCTAAATACATAAATACCCACACATGCACACACACCTGCACATATATACATATAGATTCATGGCCATCTCCAAGGAGTCCACTTGGTAAATTATAATGGATTATACCTGTGCCAACGCTATTATTTATGGGCTCTGCTATGGATAAAGCACTCATGTAGTATTCTCCGATAAAACAAAGTCTCAAACAGTCTTTGTTGTCAAAGAGATCTTGCTCAAAGAAGTTGCAATATGTATACGAATGCATTAGAATGTGGTATAACAAATACATATGGTAGCCTCTACTATAAAGAGAGGGAGAAATTGCTCTAGAACAAGGAACAGCAAACTATGGTCTGTGGCCAAACTCTTTCAGCTGCCTTCTACTGTATGGCCTATAAGCTAAAAATAATTTTTAAATGGTTTCATTTGAATTGGATATATCACTATCTACATAATATCCTCCATTTTGCCCCCCTGACCTGTAAAGCCTGAAACATTTACTTTTTTGGCTCTTTGAGAAAAAGTTTGCTGATCCCTGCTCTCGAAGGCTATGAGGGGGCATCATAGGTGGTTTAGTACAAAGTGAACAGGCTTTGGGATCAGGTAGGCCTGTGTTTGAATCCTAGCTTCTCCACTTGCTACCCATGGGACTTTGGGCAACTTACTTAAACTCTAAGAACCTTGGTATCTCATCCCGGAATGAGAAAATGGAGGATATGATGCAGATACCTACATTGTAGGGTTGCTGCCAGCATTAGATAATGTCAAATGCACCTGGTACCTTGTCTGTGCTTAATACTGGTTTGTTGTATCTGATTCTGAATTCATTTGTTCATAGACGATGATTTCTATTTTTTTTTCCCCCTATGAATTCTTAAATCTTTAAAAAAGGGACCATGTCATGCTTATTTCTATAGTCAATAGTGCCTGCAAGGCGAATGTTGGGTAAGAATGAATGAATGAATAACTTGTGTGGTCTGCAGTCCCTAATGGGACACAAGCAATTTCCATTTCACAAATTCAGGCTTCCTAAAACAGCCTTGGAAACCCTGGTGGCGTAGTGGTTAAGTGCTATGGCTGCTAAACAAAGGGTCAGCAGTTTGAATCCACCAGGCCTCCTTGGAAACTCTATGGGGCAGTTCTACTCTGTCCTATAGGGTCGCTATGAGTCAGAATCAACTCGATGGCACTGGACTGGGTAAAACAGCCTTGAGAGCACCCTAGGAATACACCCCTCCCTCAGAGAATCTCATCCTCCCCCCACACCCAAGCATGCCCTCATCTAGCCTTGGTGGGAAATGGTTCCTCAAGGGCTGCAGGGAAGAGGCCAACCTGAGATCTAAAGCAAACAAGGATGGCTTCTCTATCCATTGCCTCGCCAAGGTGAGGATTGGAAGTAGATAATAAAGGGAGCATGCTCTTTAAATGTACTTGGCCGTAAAGGCACAGACAAGTCCTGGGAATGAACCTGTTTCTGTAACGAGCAGGTAAATACCTATGTTCTTGCTCCCCATAGAGTCTTAGAGGGATCATAAGGGGTTTCCTTGAGCAATCTTTTAAAACCTGTTCAAATATCACCACCTTCAAGACCATTTCTTAGCTACTTGGTGCCTCACTGATTTTTTCCCTCGTCTAAAGTGACAGTGTAGTCCCTGGGTATGTTTGGGCAAGGGAATCAAATTCGGGTTCAAATCCTCCCTCTCCGTATACAGCTGTAGGGCCCTTTGCAACTTAGAGTCCTTCCAAGCCTATCATTCCTTATTTAAAAATGTGAGTATCAATAGCACCTACCTCATAGAGTTGTTTTGGAGATTAAAAGAGAGAGCCTGTGTAAAGTGCTCAGCACATGGCTTGACAAAGCTCAGGAGAAAAAAATAATTGAAAACTATTCTTTATTACATTGATAACTCATGTTGCTTTTAATAACAGACGTTCCTTAGGTTATAATTTAAATATTTAATGCATGTTCGTTTTGTCTTTTTCACGGTAATAGCGACATATTGAATTTCTGTTGTGTTCCTTAGCGATTAATATGTTTTTCAACAAGATATGATGACTCTTGATAAAATTGTAAAGAAAGTGACAGCAAAACATGTCACATTGTGATAAGAGTGTTTCTGAGGTTTCTTTTATATTCCCAGACCAACCGCCTTCCTGAGCCACCTCCTGCCCTTATATGAATACAAACTTCTCCCGGGGCCAGAAATCAGAAGGGAATAATGGTCCTCCCGGAGATGCTCATGTCCTAATCCCCAGAACCTGTGAAAATGTTGTATTACATGGTTGGGGGAAGAGGGGAAGTAAAGTTGCACATGGAATGCAAGTTGCTAATCATCTGACGTTAAGAGAGAAATAGTATTTTGGATTACCTAGGTGAACCCAATGCAATCATGAGGGTCCTTAAAAAGAAAAGAGTTAGAGCCAGAGAGATGGCATCATGAGAAAGATTTATCAGCCATTGCTGGCTTTAGGATGGAAGGGGGCCATGGGCCAAGGAGTCTGAGCAGCCTCCAGAAGCTTGAAAAGGCAAGAAAAATGAATTCTCGTCTAGAGCCTCCAGAAAGAAGGCAGCCCTGCCGACATCTTGATTTTGGCCCAGTGAAATCCATTTTGGACTTCTGACCTCCAGAAATGTCAGATAGTAAATCTGAGTTGTTTTAAGCCACTGAGTGTGTGGTAATTTGTTACAGCAGCGGTAGGAAACTAATAAACTGACCCATGCAGTTACTTCACGCAGAAGCTCCTAGGTACTGGGTGGACTTAGAGTTCGTTTATTCACATGGCCTAGAACAGCGTAGCCAGGAAGGGAATGTGAACTGACGGAAGTCAAGGAGGAGAAAGATGAGCAAAGCCTGAGCATTAAGTCAGAATGTCAGGATGAAGCTGTGAGGATAACAAATAGCAAAGTCAGAAGTTAAGAAGATGAAAGGAAAGATGGGATATGACGCAGAGAGCAAGGAGTAAGTGGTTCAAGACAGCAGTGTGAATGATAGGAGGGGCAGGAGGCCTGTTTTCTTATGGTTCTGGCAGTCCTCTCACAAGTAGAGAGATCTGACGATTTACCATGTTGGGAGTCACAGTGCCACATATGATGTGCCCCTGTACCTCCAATGACACCTTCCATGGTAACTGATTCCAAATCAGCCTGAGTATATGTTGATGGATGGTCTGACCAAAGACACCCGCAGAAGTGGTTAGTGTGATGACCTCACCTGTGAGAGACGGGATCCATCTACTTGTGAAAGCACACCTTTCCTTCCATAATATTCCTCATAACCCACTTCATGGAAGCAAAGCCAATGTTAATAACACTGTAATAAAGTGTGTCTTCGTAAAGTCTCTTGTTAACAAGCACGGAGAAATGGTAAGCTTTTCTTTCTTTCTTTTTTGATTTTTCATATGCCAGAGGATGCAAATTCAGTGGGAGGTGTGGGAAAGACCCAGAGAGATGGGAAGTGCAAGAGATGGTGAGGGTATTTTACAGTTTTACATAATGCTGTGAGCAGCTTACAGTCTTTGTCCCTTTCTCTTTATCTCCTTCTCTGTCCTTCTCTCACTATCTCCTCCCTCTCTAACGTAAAAAGCACTGCTTGGTGTTCACCATACTGTGATCAAAATGGCGGCATCCATCCTGGGGAAATAGGTGACTTTTGAACTATCACTGGAAGATGGCAACTTTGAAGTCCAGTGTCTTAATTTTTGCCTCCATTACCCTGAGACAGGTATTAGAAATTTTATTTTTAAACTGAATGGCTAAAATAAATATACCTCTCCTCACTTATGGACTGTCTCATTATCCAACATTTTGCATTTACAACTATAGCAAAAAATCTACTATCTACTATTTTGTGCAATGACGGGGTACATCTGGCAGTAATGAACTTAGAGGTGTGGGGCAAGAATAATGCTGGCTGTGATGGTTAAGGTTATGTGTCAACTTGGCTAGGCCATGATTCTCAGTGGCTTGGCAATTACATAATGATGTAATTTGGCAGTTATATTAGTCATCCTTCATCTTATGACCTGATGTGGTCATCCTCCGTTTTTGCATAATACCAATTTCACATAATGTCCTGGTCTTTGGAACCTAACAATGTCAGTAAGTGAAGTAAGTGAAGAGAGAGTGTAAATAAGAACACCCAGAGAAACTTGAGAACATGAATGACATCCCTCACATTGGAGCGTTATTTTATTGTATGACAATGGCCTAAGGACATCCAGGACATATTATTAAAACCTGTACCTTGCATTCACTTACAGCGTGGGGAAAGGGTGAATTGGCAGTGGACTGTCAGGAGCTCCAGGCCCATGTTTCTTTCCAACTGACTGTGTGTTCTTTGCTAAGTTCCTTCTCTTTTTGAAATAAGGGTATTTGGCTCTGTAGCATCCAAGTTTCACTCTGGCCCTGAACGTCCATGACCATATTGCTTTAGCTGAAGGTCACTGTCATTTTTCCACGGGTTCTTTTATTGTCAGGAAATTTTAAGACTGACTGCCAGTGCATCATGCTGGCAAAGTGCTCTTGGCCACCTGTGGAATAGACATAGACCACAGAGGAGTAGAGAGGTTTCAAAGGAGTTAAGTCATGGACAAAGGTTTCTATGGGCCATGGACTGGTTCCTAAGGCTACGGCTTAAAAGTCTCTTTCACAAGATTCTAAGCCCCTCCCTGCTCCTTTCTAAGGAAACAGAAAAAAACAAATCTCTTCAATGCAACTGTTAGAATGAGTCAGGCAGTCATGCAACCATGGAACTGAAAGGGGCCTTAGAAATAATTTGCCTTTCACCGTTGACCCATTCTCAATACACAGCACACCCATTTATACATGCAGACACCTGCATCCTGAGAGAAGAATCTGTCCCAAGGGCCCATTCCCATTAAGAAGCAGAGGTGCACACTCTTGTCTACAGTTGCAAGACCATTCTTGACTGGAGTCACTGCATTTGGTGCAGAACGCAGCCCAGACAATTTGAAAAACACTGGCTTCTCAAAGACTCGTCCATGAACCATCTGCATCCCCATTAGCTGGACACTTGGAAGTACAGAATTCCAACCCCTCCTCGAACCTCTTTGTGGGGTAAAGAATTGAACTTTACGCTAAGAACGTGGTCTTTGTCCTTGGTTTGAGAGATAAACTCCGATACCTTGTAATTTCCCCAGTGATTGAAGTGTCTTTGATGGTGCCTCCAGACCATACCTGATAGTTTATACTAATGAACTGCCCTTTGGGTGGAGGCTGGTCAGGCCAGAAAGGCCCACCACAAGATCTCAGCCCAACCTCAGGGGATAGGGGTGGTGTTGATTCAATCAATCGTACCTATGCCACGAGGCCCCAGTAAAGGCTCTGGACACTGGTGAAGGACATTGATGCATATGGGAGAGTAGCGTATCCCTTTTTAGGGTGTGGAAGCTCTGCGTTAGGAACCTTCCCATAACTTGCTGTATGTGTTTCATCACATGTATCCTTGTTGTTAACCGTAAATACAGCACTTTCCTGAGTTCTGTGAGTCGTTTTAGTGAATTATCGAATCTGAGAACAATAATGGGAATCAGCAGGTCAGAGTGGGGAGTCGGGGGAAGGCTGGGAACACCTGAGCCACAGCTGGCATCCTGAGAGGGTAGTGGGAAAACTGCTTCTTGCAACCAGCAGGTCTAAAGTGAGGATATTGGGGGACTCCCAAGCTTGCATCTGAGGTCTTGGGCAAACTTGGCAGTCTGGCAGACTAGGCCCTTTAACAGGAGAGGTCTGACCTAACTCCAGGTGGTAGGGTCAGAAGAAGAAATACTGCGTGTGCCGTTGAATTGGAATTGAATTGATCTGATTGATTGGTATTGATTTCCACGCAGTTTGGTGTTAGAGAAGTGGGATTTGATCATTACACGACTCAATCAGAATCACTTGGCCCTCCAGTGATTTGTATGCACTTTAAAAAGAAGCATTGACGTTAAGTATCCTTAATGTCATACGAACAGTAATAGTTCCCTGACAGGCTTAAAACTGAGTTGGCCAACACAGAAATTATTGCAGCTCCGAGCAGCCCAAGAGGACAATAATGGTGACTCTTCAATCAGCATTAGCAAGTGGCTCTTTAGTCCTCCACCCAGAAAGATGTGACCTCCACGGGAGAGGCCCTAATGACTTTCTGTCCCCATGCAGGAATCAACATCTGTTTTGGTATCTAGGAAAGAAGGCGGTGGTATCTTTTTTTTTTTTTTTTTTTAATTAAAATATCAGATGACTGTGACTCTTTTGTTAACTTCTGCTTACTTTGCTTTGGCTTTGGTTTCATGAAACCGGAACCTCCTGTTTACATAGGGTTTCCATAAGGTTCATCGTTTAAGGATTTAATAGCTGTGTGACCTGAGGCAGGCTCATTTACTTCTCTGATCCTTACTTTTTTCATCAGTAAAATGGTTAGGCCAATAATCACTGACTTTATGAGAGATAACATATATGAAAGTACCCAGCACGTGGCAGGTATTCATCAGGGCCCAGGTCTGTGTGATTCAGAAAGATAGTAATTAGAGCATGCAAGCCCTCCATGAGATGGACTGACACGACAGCCACAGCGATGGACTCATACATACCCCAAATCACGGGGCAACACTTTGTTCTGTTATCCAGAAGGTTGCCACGAGTCAGAGCGGACGCAATGGCAACTGACAGCAACAATCCACAACGTGGGCAGACACTGGGGATACAGCAGTAAACAAGGCAGATACAGGATCTGCCCCAGTAGAACTATTATCCACTGGGAAAGCTAGAAAAAATAATGGTAGCTCACAGGACTGAGTGCTTGCTATGTGTGAGGCACTGTTCTAACTTATACGTATGTCATGGATTGCATTAAAAGAAGTATGTCATGGATTGAATTAAAAAAAGTATGCCATGGATTGAATTATGTCCCCGCAAAAAAGTGTGTATCGATTTGGCTGGGCCATGATTCCCAGTATTGTGTGATTGTCTTCCCTTCTGTGATTGTAATCTTATGTTAAAGAGGATTAGGGTGGGATTGTAACATCTTTACTATGATCCAAGATAAAGAGAGTTCTCATGGGGTGTGGCCTGCACTACCTTTTCTCTCTCAAGAGATAAAAAGGAAAGGGAAGCGAGCAGAGAGTTGGGGACCTCATACCACCAAGAAAGCAGTGCCAGGAGCAGAGTGTGTCCTTTGGACCTGAGGTTCCTGTACTGAGATGCTCCCAGACCAGGAAACAACTAACGCATCACAAGGACCTTCCTCAGAGCAGACAGAGACAGAAAGCCTTCCCCTGGAGCCGACACCCTGAATTTGGACTTGTAGCCTATTCGACTGTGAGAGAATAAACTTCTCTTTGTTAAAGCCATTCACTTGTGGTATTTCTGTTACAGAAGCACTAGATGACTAGGACAACGTATTATATACTTCAAGAGTTTATACCTGGGAGATCCAAGCTAGTCCAAGGAGTCAGGGAAGGCTGTCTGAGGAAATGGCGGGAAGGAGTTACCAGGTAAAGGAAGAAGAGCGGTCTCAGCAGGGGAAGCACAGGGGTGAAGGCCTGGGATTGAGAGCTTCATTAATTTAGTACGAGGTGACAAAATTATGCTTGATTCCTGAGTAAGACCACAACTCAAAAATAAACAAACCAACAAATACACCAGCAAAACAAATCTCCTGAATGCTCTTTCTATTCTATCACATTCCCGATTCTTAGTCTTTGCCAGGTCAACCATCTACCATCTTTAGAGATAAAAATAAAACCTTTGGGAGCGGGCAACAAGAAGGAGAGTGAGGGCTTTGGAATCAAATCTGGGCCTGGTTCCACCGACTGCTTCTTTCTCTGTGACCTTCAGCAGATTATTTAAACCTGCTTTCTAAAACTCAGTTTTCTTATCTGGAAAATGGGAATAAGAACAATTACTTCTTATAGTTGTGGTGATGATTAAATAAAGCCATACATGTATGGTGCCTTCCTGTGTTTACTCCTTCACTCTTTCAGTGTTCAAAGTTAGAAGTCCACAGCTCTGCAGGAACCTCAGACACTCAGTTCCACTTGCCCATCCTTCATCTTAGAAGGAGTTTCATTTTTCTAATGTCTTGACCAGTATTGACCTATCAAGTACCATCACAGAGCACCACTGTCATGTATTGAATTGTGTCCCCCCAAAATTTGTGTCACCTTGGTTAGGCCATGATTCCCAGTACTGTGTGGTTGTCTTCCATTTTGTTATTTTCCTATGTGTGATAAATCATAATCTCTGCCTATGGTTAAAGAGGATTAGGGTAGAATCTTACACCCTTGCTCAGGTCACATTCCTGACCCAATGTAAAGAAAGTTTCCTTGGGGTGTGGTCTGCACCACCTTTTATCTTAGAAGAGATAAAATGAAAAGGAAGTAAGCAGAGAGTGGTGGACCTCATGCCATCAAGAAAGAAGCACCCGGAGCAGAGTGCATCCTTTGGACCTGGGGTTCCTGCATGAAGAAGCTCCTAGTTCAGGGGAAGATTGATGAGAAGGACCTTCCTCCAGAGCTGACAGAGAGAGAAGGCTTTCCCCTGGAGTTGACACCCTAAATTTATAGCCTACTAGACTGTGAGAGAATAAATTCCTCTTTGTTACAGTTATCCATCTGCGGTATTTCTGTTTTAGCAGCACTAGATGACTAATATAACCACCTAGACTTTTTTTTTTTTTTTAATTTGTTCATTTGTTTGCTTCAGACACAATGGAATACTATCCAACAATAAAAAACAATGATGAATCTGTGAAACATCTCACAACATGGATGAATCTGGAGGGCATTATGCTGAGTGAAATAAGTCAATCACAAAAAAAGACAAATATTATATGAAATCACTATTACAAGACCTCAAAAAAAGATTTACACACAGGAAAAAAAACAAACTTTCATGGTTATGACAGAGGGAACGGACTGGGAAGGGAAATCACTAGCTAAGTAGTAGACAAGCGTCAACTTCAGTGAAGGGAAGGACAACACACAACATAGGGAAAGCAAGCACAACCAGAATGCTCCTTAGAAGCAAGGATGGTGAGACTGTGTCTTACATACTTTGGACATGTTGTCAGAAGGGATCAGCACCTGAAGAAAAACAGCATGCTTGGCAGAGTACAGGGTGAGTGGAAAAGAGGAAGACCCTCAATGAGATGGATTGACACAGTGGCTGCAACAATGGGCTCAAGCATAATAACAATTGTAAGGATGACACAGGACCGGGCAGTGTTTCGTTCTGTGGTACACAGGATCACTGTGAGTCAGAACTGGCTGGACGGCATGCAACAACAACAGCAACAAGCACAACTTGACCAAGGCAAAGTCACAGAAGCTTCATAGACACATCCAAACACCTTAAGGGACCGAGTTGTTGGGGCTGAGGGCTGGGGACTATGGTTTCAGGAGACTTCTAGGTCAGCTGGCATAACACAGTTCATAAAGAAAATGTTCTATATCCTATTTTGATGAGTAGCATCTGGGGTCTCAAAAGCCTGCAAGCAGCCATCTCAGATACATCTATTGATCCTATCTGTCCAGAGCAAAGGAGAATAAAGAAAATCAAAGACAAGGAAAATATTAGCCCAAAGGATTAAAGAAACATAGGAACCACAGCCTCCACCAGCCTGAGCCCAGAAGAACTAGATGGTGCCTGGCTACTACCACCAACTGTCCTGACAGAGTTTACAATAGAGGGTCCTGGACAGAGCAGGAGAAAAATGTAGAACAAAGTTCAGATTCCCAAAAATAGACCAGACTTACTGATCCGACAGAGTGGTGAAACCTCTGAGACTATGGCCCCTGGACACCCTGCTAACTCAGAACTGAAGCCACTCTGGAAGTCCACTTTTTAGCCAAAGATTAGCCAGGCCTATATAAAAAGAAAAAAAAAAAAAAAACACGTGAGGAACGTGCTTCTTAGTTCTATCATGTAAATGACACCAAATGGGCAACTCCCACCCAAAGGCAAGACAAGAAGGCAGAAAGGGACAGGAAAACTGGACGAATGGACACGGGGAACCTAGGGTGCAAAGGGGGAGCGTGCTGACACATTGCAGATATTGCAGCCAATGCCACAAAACAACTTGCGTATAAATTTTTGAATGACAAACTAACTTGTGCTGTAAACTTTCACCTAAAGCACAATAAAATTTTTTAAAAAAAGTAAATGGGAATTTCTGTTCTTTTTTCCCCTAGTTACGCACACTAAAGGAATATGCACTACCTCAATTCTCACCAAATGCCAAAGAGAGAAATTTGGAGTCGAAAAGTCAGAACTTTCAGGGGTACCTGCAGTTTCAGAACTAGTAAACAGCTTAAAGAAAGGGCATTGTGTCCAACCCCCTCATTTCCCAGTTGATGTGATCTTTCAAAGCTGAAGTGAAGGCCACATGGGTTATTGGCAGAATTAGGACTTGAACTTACAGCTCCTGGGACAATCAAGGGGCAGCTTATGTAGTGGCAACAGCACTGCTCAGCTAAAGAGATGTGCTGTCAACAGAAGTAATTCAAGTGCCAAAGCTTCCGCAGAAAGCTGTTGGGAAGTAGCTAAATTCCCCTCCCTGGAGAGAGAAAATGGAGTTAAGGCAGCTCTATACCAACAAAGCCTCAATTCAGCAAAGTTAAGAACATATTCTGTCTCCTAATAGATATAATAAACCTCATGCTTGTCACTCTTCATTGACCCCTTTGAGGGAAATTAGTCAAGTTTGCTTAGATTTGCATGTGATTTCCATACTGGTCACCCAGTCCCAGACTCACCTCAATGGGTAATCACAGGCCTGTTCTTATTATGGTTCTTAGTCATTAAGCAGGAATGCAGGGTGTCTTTCTTCCGCCTAGCGAGGCCATCACCCAAGAAAGCAAGGTCAGTCTCCATTACTGCCCCTTTCCAGTTCATAATCCTGATGCCCTTCAGAGGCCTTGCAAAACACCACAAAAGACCACCCAATCAGTGTACAGTTTGAACAAATCAACTATGAAAGAAACTTCTGGGACAGTTGAGGGCATGTATTTGAATTTTGACTGAGCACTCTGTGCTGATGAGGAAATCACTGTTAATTTTAATGGGTATGGTTGTATTATAGTTATGTAAGACAATATTCTTGCTTTTCAGATATGCATTACGAGATATTTAGGGGAAAATGTCATGATGTCTATAATGTGCTTTCACATACAAACTACTTCAAGATGCTTAAGAAAAAAAAGGAGAAATAAAGCAAATGCAGCAAAATGTTAGCAAATGTGAAATCAAGTTATAAGTGTCCATTATAATACTCTCTCTACTTTTCAGTATGTAAAATATACATACTGAAGATTAAAAAAAAAAAAAAACTAAATAAAATTATTTTGTTAGAATTTTAAAAATGAACTATGGAATTTGATCCCTTGTTATCCCATTTGACCATACAAAGGTCAGCTTCCATAGACGGATCCTTGGCATTTTTTAATGAAAAAAGTACAATAGGTCATTATTACTACATGAGCATTTTCCCACTGTAACAACTTCAAGCCACCGAGAAGTATGAGTGGCAAGTGACTGTCTCTCCCTGTGGACTGCCCCTCACCCTGTCAACCTCTTCCTACCACCCATAATTCCCGTCCTTACTCCTCTGCCCACCATAAGAAGTCAGTGGGTGTGAGTGTGAATTTGTAACAGTAATCCTTGGGCCAAACTTGATGCCAAAGCCACCCAGGAAAAAATGATAAAAGTAGAGTCCTGGGGGTGTGTGAGGAGTGAAACGAGAGGCAGTGAGCTTTCTGAGTCGCTGGAAAGCTGTGTGCAGATGTACTATTTTTAGAAACACACCTGGGTACTTTGCTTTCCCTCTAGTAGGAGAATGTGGCCTTCCAAATACTGAGATCAGTTCATCATTTAAGAGAGCCTGGTGTTTGCAAAAAAAAAAAAAAAAACAGTTGCCAACAAGTGGATTCTAACTCATGGTGACTCCATGTGTGTCACAGTAGAACTGTGCTCCATAACGTTTTCATGGCTGGTTTTTTTGAAGTAGATCACCAGGCCTTTTTCAGGAGGTGCCTCTGAGTAGAGTTGGACCATGAAATTTATGGTTAGTAGCTGAATGTGTTAACAGTTTGCATGACCCAGGGATTCTAATGTTTGTAAACACTCCCTTAAACAAAAAATGCCATCAGAAGAAGTAATCATAATAGTCACCAATTACTGAGCACATACCAGGTGCCAGAAACCCTATTAAAGGCATCCATTATCTTACTCCATCCTCTAAACTCCTTGAGTGCCTGGAGTCAATTTTATCTCCCTAGTTAACCCCTTCTCTCCCTTCACTCAAGGAGCCCTGGTGGCACAGTGGTTAAGCACTTAGCTGCTAAGCAAAAGGTTGGCAGTTTGTGCCCACCAGCCTCTCTGCAGAAGAAAGATGTGGCAGTCTGCTTCCATAAACATTACGGCCTTGCAAATTCTATGAGACAATTCTACTCTGTCCTGTAAGGTTGCTATGAGTTGAAACTGACTCAATGGTGAAATGGGTTTTTTGAGTTAGGTTGGGAAAGGCAGGAATGGAGAGACAAGACTGAGTGAGTGAGTGAACCAACACATGAACTATGGAGCACAAAGGTAGTGAAGAAAGTTTTAATTCTGAGCAGGTATACCAGAAGTTCCATGGAGGAGAGGGCCCTTAATACCAGATAAAACAAAAAAACAAACCTTTTGCTGTCAAGTCAATTCTGACTTATAGCTAACCTATAGGACGGAGTAGAACTGCCCCATACAGTTTCCAAGGAGCAAATACTGGATAGTGAATACGATATTGGAAAATATAGATAAGAGAAGAAGGGCAGTCCAGACAAAAACACGGTGAACAAAAGGATCAAGGTGAAAAAGTACAGGAAATGTTTGTTGGACAAGAAAAAGCACAGTGTGGCTAGAACTTCCTGCCTCAGTTTGCCTGGGTTGTTGACCAGGAGAATAGAATCAACTTAACCACCTATACATTAGTGTAAGTTAGACAACAAGCCACTTCTTCTAGCAATGTGTGTGATTAAAGGAGAATTAAAAGCAAAGGAATTCAAGTATTTCAACCACTGTGGCACCAGGATGGTAAAAAACTTAGGGGGCAGTAATCTCCCTAGGCCCTGTGGAGACCCACATCCTTCATCTCCTGGCTCACACTGTCCTTGCTAACCCTAGATCCAGAAACAAACACTCTGATGTTTGAACAGCAACAATGGACAGTGTGTTACACCAAACACAGGATTAGACATGGTGGTTTCATGAGAATATACAATTTCGGTATGATTCATATCCCTATATTCCCTGAAACTTGATAGAAGCAAGTTTTATACTAATAGCCATGCATGATAGTGCTCACGTACAACAGCTTATACCTTAAGTGACAAATGAATCAATTCTACGTCTAGAAAATGTGACCCCAATCCCCTCATAGTGTCCAAGCTCATTTAGGTTTCAGTCAGAGGAATTTAACCCTTAAGCTTTGGTAGAAGACATTGAGCAAACTGTAGGGAATACTTCACATTGTATTGAAACAATGGATTGGCTCTCTTCTTTTGGGTGGTGTGGTTATGAGTTCCAGAAATTGGATGAATCATTTGTCCCTAGCAGGTAGCAGTAATTTCAACTTGGCTAGATTCCAGGTGACCTTTCCTAAAAGTTGCAGAAGAAGCCTGTTCTATATATAGAAACACTTGAGAGGTTTTTTCCTGGAAGAATAACCCTAGATGATCAAGGTCTTAGTTTATCTACCTCTTTGCCAGAACAGGACTCCTTTCTGGTCTTTCTTCTCTTAGCTCTGTGAGCATAACTCTATGCAAAGGGTCAGCCAGGCCATGTTTCTTAGAGAGGTAAAAGAGAGCAATATTTATCAGTGATTTAGCCAAGTATATCAGTTAAGAAATAAGAAAATTAGTTTTAACAATGGCTTAAACAAATACTAGATTTTTCTCCCTTGGTATCAAGAAGCATATGGACAGACAACCCCAAACTAATGCAGCAGCTCCAGCATACCTATCAGGGACACTCACTCCTTCTGTCTTTCCACTTCACCATCCTTTCATTCTCATTGCCATGTCACCTCAAAATGCCCCTCATAGCTCCAAGAGCCACATCTTCATTAAAAGCAGTATAAAGAGGGAAGAGGTACCCTGTTACTTCCATGAGGAAAGAAAACCTCTCAGAAGCCCACCAGCAAACTTCTTCTTAAATCCCATTGGTCTGAAGTGAGTCCTATCATCTTCCTTAACTTCAAGGGTGACAAGAAAGTCGAGCATTTGGCAAGGGAGAAAAGGTGTTCCTGACTGAACTCTATCAGCTGTGATTTGCTGCCTGGGACTGGGGTACACACAGAGGTGGTAGTTACCAAGGAGGAGGTGAAAGTGGATGTTGAGCAGGTAGTGAACTTCTCCGTCCTGTCCAATGACCTTTCTCTACCTTTGGTTCCCTGCTCTCAGTCTCTTCTTCCCTCTCCTCTACCTTTACCGTGATCAGAATATAAAACTTCCTCATTCTTTAAGGCTTGGCTTAAGTCTTCCTGGATGGCCTCCTTCAGGAAACCATCCCTGAAGACTTCAGCCCACAAAAAAGTATTGTTGTCTTTGTTAGTTGCCGTAGGGTCAATTCCGACTCATGACAACCCCATGCGTACAGAGTAGGTCTGTGCTTCATAGGGTTTTCAAAGCTATGACCTTTTGAAACGGACTGCCAGGCCTGTCTGGGTGGGTTTGAACCACCAACCTTTTAGCTGGTAGTTGAGTACTTAAACATTTGTGCCACCTAGATACCACTGATTGAGTGCTTACTATCAGCCAGATATTTTGTGAAATGTGCAAATAGTATTGATAATTCTCATAACAATCCTGCTGAACAGTTAGCAACAAGCCCCTTCACGTGGTAGCTTTTCCAGGGTCACACAATCAGTATGCAGGAAGGCATTGGTTTGAACTGAAGTCCACCTGGAGTCAAAGAGCTAATCTCTTTCCCCTTTAATGTATGGGCTTTTTTCTCCACTGAATTCCTATAAAACTTTGAGTACTGCCAATTTCTCTGTCCTCTCCTGTGCTATTCTTATTTATATGTGTAACCTATATAAAAAGAGTTTAACTTCCTAAAGGCAGAAAGGTCTTCTCACTGTCCTGGTCATTTATCCTCAACCGTGTCTAATTAGTCAAGAAGCTTTCTTCACCGTACTTTATACCCAGGGTATAAAGACAAGCTTCTCCTTGAAGATTGAACTTGATGGCCTTGCCTCATCATAGGAATAAAGTGAGTGTGTGTTGAAATTATAATACAGTGCCTTAGCTGGTCTGGGGTGGAATCTAGGTAGAGCCTGGACATTCGTTTTTTGTTTTTTTTTTTTAATTTTTATTGTGCTTTAAGTGAAAGTTTACAAATCAGGTCAGTCCCTCATACAAAAACTTATACACGCCCTGCTATATACTCCTAATTGCTCTCCCCCTAATGAGACAGCTTCTGATCCCCTCCGCCCTCCCATCTCCCTTCCAGACAGGAGATGCCAACATAGTCTCTTGTGTCTGCTTGATCCAAGAAGCTCACTCTTTACCAGCACCATTTCCAATCCTATTCGGACATTAATGTTTTTTAAAAGACCCCTAAGTTTTCACATTCACTGCAGACTGCAGTTCTAAGACGGAACTCAGAGCTCTGCATGTTTACTCACAAGTCTTGTTTTTGTTAGCTGCTGTGGAGTTGCCCCGGCTCACGGCGACCCCATACATAATAGGACGGGACCTTTATGACCCATACAATTTTCACTGACTGTTTTTCAGAAGTAGACTGCCAGGTCTTTCTTCCTAGTCTGTCTTAGTCTGGACGCTCCACTAAAACCTGTTCAGCATCACAACACCACACAAGCCTCCACTGGCCAACAGGTGGTGGCTGCAGCTGAAGTACCCAGGCTGGGAATCGACCCTGGGCCTCCCGCATGGAAGGCGAGAATTCTGCCACTGAGCCACCACTGAGAGCTTGTAACTAATGGCCTAGCCCTGTTCCCTAAGCAGGACCCATTCAGTTCGCCCACCCAAGGGTTAAAAAAGCCAGCCGGAGTGCAATCATGAGGCTGGGATATTTGATTTCCACACAAAGGTTCTATAATTTCAGCTTGGCTGCCGAATCCCCTCATGGCCGCCTGTGGGACTTGTAAGCAGATCCGGGGGCTCGGCAGGAAGGCTCTGTGAAAACCCATTGTGCTTTAATAAGTCACTTTCCTCTCCTCAGGCTAAGTTCATGTGAATGAGACTGCAAGGCACTTTATGCAAAGCATCTGACCTTCACTGGCTCTGATTTGCATTGTCATCGTTCCTTTATTCTTCTCAAGTGCCTTCGTTTTGCATAATGCTATAATGTTATTCAGGCTTTGCAGTTAGCACTATTTCATTTCTGCAATTATAACCATTTTCGGCAAAGCTATAGATAACCTTCAGAAACCCATGCCTGCGTGATCTTTCATTCGCGAGGAGGAAGCCATGAAACTGGACTTAGAAAAAAAAAAAGGGAACAATTGAAAAGCTCATTTTGGGTGGAAATTTAAAACCCCAGGACTAAATTGTATTACCTTTTTTGGAGATTAAGAGAGAGCGAGAGTATCATCGGTGTCCTTGATGGAAATCTTTGCATTACTAGGAGTTAGTTATTATAGGCAAGGCTTACTACGGAAGCAGGGACATTCACCTAAGCGAAATAACCCCGCGTGCCCTTGGTGTAATAGTAATTTGAAGGATCTCTTCAACCTAAGCTTTCTGTTCTGACTCTTCCCAGAGGCCCTCCCCAACTTGGGAATGCCACCCCCGAGGCCAAATGAGTCATCTACATCTAGAAAATGTGACCCTATTCACCTCATAGTGCCTGGGCCACACCACATATTACATTATCTGCTGTGACGTCTTAGTCTAAATGAGATTCTGATCCTTGCTTCCAATCTGAAGTTGCTTGGTGAAAGTCTGAGGCCACAGGCTCTGGGAGTCATGAGTGAGCCCTCCTGATGATGTGCCCAAAGCAAACGAGTCAGACAATGTTCTGTTGTGACCCCTAAGGTTTTCATTGGCTAATTTTCCTAAGTAGATCACCAGGCCTTCCACCCTATACTGTCTTAGTCTGAAAACGCCCCTGAAACCTGTCTGCCATGGGTGACCCTGCTAGTATGTGAAATACCAGTGGCATAGCTTTCAGCATCATGGTGGCATGAAAGCCACCACAGTAGGACAAACTGACAGACGGACAGTGGGGCTTTTGGTATACTATATAGTTCGTGCCAGTTTCTTTCCCTGTCTCCTCTCTCTAGCCTGTAAATTCCTAGAAGTCAGGGGCCATGTTCTTTGTCACTTTTGTATCTCCAGTGCCTAGCACATTATCTGGCTCTAGAAATATCTTCAACGAATGGATGGATGGATGAATGAAAACTTTATCCCACAATTACAACTCATGAGCTATCTAGTAACAGAACTGCATGAATAAATGAATGAACGGCATATACCTGTATACACCCTACAGCAAACTCTGCTTCCTTATCGCGAGTTCCCTGCGGATGCAAGAAATCTGCATCTCATAATGGTGCTGCAGGCCTCCTGTGGGTGAATGCTTGCCGCTCTTTGCTTTGGTTTTCAAATGCTTGGTATTATTGTTGTTGTTAGGTGCTGTCCAGGTGATTCTGACTCTTAGAGACCCCACAGGATGGAGAAGAACTACCCCATAGGGTTTCCAAGGCTGTTATATTGAAGGAAGCAGGCTCCCACATCTTTCTCCTGCGACCTTTCTGTTCGCAGCTAAGCGCATAGCCCCTGTGCAGCTAAGCGCATAGCCCCTGTGCCACCAGGGCTCCTTTTCAAATGCTTAGAACTCGAATTTTGCCAGCCTGATCATTGCCCAGAGCTGCATCATCCACAAAGCACGGTATCAAAACTAGTGACAGCAGCCCTCTCACCCATGCTCTTTTCTTCCTGCTTTTTCGCTTCCCCTTTGGAAGCCAGTTTTGTCTCTTGCTGCATGTTAATTTAACTGAGAAATCCATGTTACCCCCTTCTCTTGTAATACTTTGCAACTGAAATCTGGCCAGCCTTGGTTAAGAATTACCTGATAATCAGTGGACTTGACAACCAAGGGGCGGGGGGAACTGTGTTAGGGCAGCCACACTCCCCAGAGAAGGTGAGCCTGTGGCCACAGAGGAGCTGCCCTGAGATGTGTGAAGCCCCCTGTCTGGCCTCAGATGGTGCAGAGCTGGGATCTATGTGAAAAGTTCTTTGGGGATCCCATCATGGAATACTGGGCCTTTAAACCAGAGAACGAGGGCTTGGGGTGCAAGGTTAGAATTTCAGCCCCAAATTCAGTGCCTTGTTTTACCACAGGCTTACTATAAGGCGCTTGGAGGTCTAAAGGTAGGAAGTACCAAAGAATTCACATCAATGTTGAAGAAGCACTGAGCAAAAAGCAGCGCCCTGAGTTCCAGTCCCAGGCTTACCACTGACTGTCTGCATGAGCTAGTTATTTGGTGATGGGGATCAATTTTTCCCACCTCTGAAATAACCCAGGTTTCTCAAAATGACATCCATGTACCCATTTGCATCAGAATTGTCTAGGCTGCTTATCTGAAAGGCCGATTTCTGGACACGACCCCAGACCTGCTGAATTACAATCTCTGTATGCTACTGTTTTTAGCTACCGCCAAGTTGACTCCTGACTCATGACAATCCCACGCACGTGACTGGTTGTGGGTGGGACCATTGTGATCCATAGGGTTTTTGTTGGCTGATTTTCAGAAATAGATCACCAGGCCTTTCTTCCTTGTCCTTCTTAGTCTGGAAACTGCTGAAATTTGTTCAGCATCATGGCAACACAGAAGCCTCCACTGACGGACGGGTAATGGCTATGCATGTGGTGCACTGGTCAGGAGTTGAATCCAGGTCTCCTGCACAGAAAGCGAGAATTCTACCACTGAGCCCCCACTGCCCCCACTGCGGCTCGGGGCCTAGTAATATGTATGAATAGCATGAGCTCCAAGGGGGTTCTTAAAATCCACTAAAGTCTGAGAACCGTTGACAAGAAAGATACTCTTCCAATACACTTTTCAGCCCCGACATTCCGTGGCTCTCGGAAATGCTGTGTTAAGCCATCTCATCTTCTGCTTGCCGCCTACTCAGGAAGATGCCTGTCAACTGTGACAGGCATGACATTCACTCAGGTTGTGTAGGATTTTGGAAAGAATAAGCAGCCTCACCTATACCTCTATTAAGAGAAATGGTCTCTTGGACTAGGGTAGATGTGTTATCTGAGAATCAGAAGGGGAAAAAAGTCACAACTCCACACCCTTTCCCCCAGGCCAGAATGCAGATTGGAGCTCACCCTGCATGCCTTTCCAGGGAGGTGGCTACAGCTGATGAGGGACCTCTGCTTGTACTAACAGGCCTTGGGAGCTGAATCACATCTTTGAAACTGAGCAGAGATCCCACTAGCTCCAAAGAGCAGCTAAGGGGGAGGTGAAAGGTGAATACACGATGGGGTGTGGCAGGGGTTGGGGGGAACTCAGGGGGACAGTGAGATAAGGGGGATGGTTGCATCCATGAAAGCCAGGGTTCGTAAATTCAATAGCCCCTACTATGGGCTAGTGCCAGTCTAGGTGCTACGAGAATTGAGTTAGAACAAGTTCCTGCCCTGAAAGATCTCAGAGTCCAATATGCAACTTTTCCTGAGTGTTAGGAGCCAGGCATTTTCCCTGCATTACCGTCACAGTAGCTCTCTGCCATAGAGGTTGTTATTGTTCCCATTTTACAGCCAAGGAAAACTGAGGTTAAGGGAGGTTAATTACGGGGCCCCATAACAAACCTAAAGAACTCGAACCCAGGCAGATCTGATTCCAGAGCCCATTCTATTAACCCCTATCATAACCATAAGCCACCAGCTGCTGTGGAGTTGAATCCGAATCATGGCAATCCTATGCATTGCAGAGTAGAACTGCCCTCCATAGGGTTTTCAAGGCATGGCCTTTTGAAAACAGATCACCAGGGTTTTTTTCTGAGGCACCCCTGGGTGGGTTGGAACTACTACCCTTTCACTGACAATGCTCAGGACGACCCTGTGAGGGTTATCATTCTCCGGTACCGATGAGCAAAATCCCTAAGGTCACAGAGCCAGTAAGTGGCAGAGCTAGGATCTGAACCCAGGCAGTTTTGCTCCAGGATGCATGTCTCCAAGCATGCTCTGAGACAGACAAGCAAAGCAATAAATGACAACATAGAAAAGGTCAGAGGAAGAAAAGGACAACTGTCTGGGAGAGACCAGGGAAGCCTTATCCCAGAAAGTGCCATCTGTTTTATCACATTTGCAAATCTGACTCTCGGCAAAATAGCAAGAGGCCATACTCTTCCGGCTGTGACTTTAAAGGCAACAGGGAGGGTTTGGTGGTTGTAATTTCCCACCTGCTTGATTAGTCCTTGGCTGGGCAGGGACCAGGGGAGTTGCTTTCTATTTCTTTTTGTTTGAACAAAAACTCCCTTGATGAAAGGTGAAATGCAGCTTCTAATGATGTCAATTGCCTCTTACTTACAGTATTCCCTGCCCTAGGAGTTAAAGAGCAGTTAAAGGCAGAGAATCGGAAGAATAAAATAGGAGCCCTGGTGGCACAATGGTTAAGAGTTAGGCTACTAACCAAAAGGTTGACAGTTCAAATCCACCAGCTGCTCCTTGGAAACCCTATGGGGCAGTTCTATTCCATTCTATAGGGTCACTATGAATCAGAATTTACTCATCAGCATCAGGTTTGGTTTGGTTTTTTATACGTAGTATAACGTCACCCAGAGAGCTAGGGGCTGAGGTGTGGGAGAGAAAGTTGTAGTGTACGTTTTGTTTCCAGCTCTATCACAGTTTCTAATCTATCCACAATAGTTGGACATTAGTTAATAATAAACTCATGAGCAGTTATAATATTATAGAAAGATAGATGACTAGCTACATTCCCAAAAGGTAGCCCTATTCTCGCAGGCTTGGGTTTAGCTGTGTGGGCTATCACCGATTAGAGTCAGCAACCTAAAGTTTGTTGGAACTATATAGTGAGGTTATGAAAACAAAATCTCAAAAATAAAACATGATTAATATATTCAAAAAAATGAACAAATTTAATTAAATAAATAAACACAGAAACAGTAATGGAAGGCAACTTAGTAGGCGAAGCGATACAACTATTCATACCATTCCAAGAATGTGTGTGTGTGCACACGCACACCTCCCTTCTGGCTACCTTGCACTTGCTTCCTTCCAGGGATGACGAGGTCACGACTTGCTCAACAGGCCACCCCACTGTTTTGCAGCTCAGATGGTTCCTTTTAATATTCACCGTTTGTCCTAATTCTGACTTCTGAAGTTACTCAGAGTAGGTCCTGAACACTTTTTAGTTACTTCAAAACATTTTTGGAAGAAAGACATGAAAAGCAAATATGCATATAAGTAAAACAAAGAGACCAATGAGTTATTCTCCACATAAAAAGCCTATTAAGATGAAGATGACTCGTAAATCCTTCTAATCGTTCTCTAGCTTAAATACCACTCCTGCCTAGTTCCAATCCACACATCCACAGATACATGAGCCTGTGTAAGCATGCGGGTGCATGCACACACACACACACACACACACACACACACCACCAACTGGCTGACTAAGCAATCTATCTTTAAAGCTCTGGGTCTAATGCTGTCCTCAGGCAAAGTGTGAAGGGCTCAGGAGACTCCCCGTAAATTAAACATTCTGCTCAACCAGCTCAGTACTTGTGTCATCATTATTGCAGTTGTGTTTCTGTGCCCAAGCTCCCACCTTGTAGCACAGCTCGTCACTGGCTCTTGTTCTCATTTCCTGACTGTGTCCCTGCCTTAATACCACCCTTCTTAATGTTCGAGTCCACTCTCAACACACTTGTTTCTTCTAGGACTGAAGTCTTGACCCCAAGCCCCTATCCAACAATCCTTTCCAACTCTGTGACACAGAAATTTCAACAAATTCAATCTTCATGTCACACAATTAATTACATGCTTACAAGGAAGGCCAAGGGCAGAGAGATACAGCAGGTAGCTAAGGCTTATCTAGTCCTTCACCCAATGTATATCCACTGAAATATACTATCTTCCTGCTTTCGTTTCTCCAGTTTTCTTCCAAAATATTTTAAGGGGGACTGCCAAATCCTTTGTTGAAATTGACCCACATGGCATCAGTGACAGCCCAGTACTGTGCCAGTCTAGCAATACTAGCGCAAAAGGAAAGTGGTGAGTTTGTCATCACGGTTCCTTATTCTTAAGTAACCCATACTGGTTCCTGGTGATCATTGTTTCCTTCTCTTAAGTGCTGAGAAAACAATATTCTTAATAATAAATCGTACAATTTTCCTGGGGATGGACATCACATTTATATGTCAATTTTAATATCCTCCTTTCCTTCCTTACTTAAAATTGGATGATTTACCCATCCTCAGTTCTCTAGAACTTTCCTCTGCAGTTCCTTTGAGATTATTTACAGTTATAATTGTATTTTTAAGTTGTTAGAGGAAATATGAGATTTAGACGTGAGTTCAAACATTGTCTCTATTAAGTAATTTATTCGAAGTGAAAACAGTGAGCAAATGGTTTATCTTCTCTGAACTATGGTTTCCTTGGCTGTAAAATAGATATGACGAGTCTTTCAGAATTGTGAGAAAGGAATTCAGTAGCATATATAAAACACTTAACAGTCCCTGACATATCCTTTAAAAATATCTGCCCTTGCTCTGTGGGGATCAACGTTTTCTGTTTCTGTATCTTGAACTTTGTGCTCTCGTGGTTGTCCTCATGTATCCTGGATTTTAGCTACCTCGACTCCAAGTTCTGCCTTTTCCCGTAAGAAGTTCTCCTTAACTGAGAAACCAGTGCCATCAAGTCGATTCTGACTCATGGTGACCCCACAGGGTTTCCACGGTTGTAAATCTCTATGGAAGCAGACTGCCTAATCTTTCTCCCATGGAGCCACGGTGGTTTCAAAGCACCTACCTTTTAGTTAGCAGTCAATAGCTTTAACCACTGCACCACCAGGGCTCCTTAACTGACGTGACTTACTTTATAAGACTTACCTAGATCGGTTTCCTCACTGTTATCTGTCGGCATTATGCCATCCACTCTTATTGCAAAAATGGCTTCTAAACAGCGCCAGCCAGATCCTCCAGTACCCTTTTTATTTTGAGTATTTTTCACAAGTCTCCGTTTACTTGACGAGTATTTATCGAGCACTTATTACACCCAGTTCCGCACTAAGAGCTGAGGATCCAACGATAAACAGACAGACAGGGTCCTTGCCTTCACCCACCTTAGGAATAGTGAGAATTAGTTTCCTGTAGCTGAGGCCTGGGTTAACGTGTGCCCCAGATCCCGGGGTGAGTACAACACAGGGAACCCAGGGTCCTAGTCTGGGTGCCCTTAATGCAACCCGGTGTTGGCACAAAGGAGATAGTTTGAGAAGTCTGGCCAGCATCTAGGACATATCGTGAAGTAGGCAGTTAGGAGGCCTCCTGGCCCCCTTTCTGACACCATCTGACTCTATTTAAGCGATTGTCAGCTAATCCGTATTAACTGGCTACTGGACAGTGGCATTGAGGTGTAACTGATAACAACTGAGGTGGGAGCCGCTTCCAGCGGGAACGGAGTGAGTGGCCTCATCCAGGTTTATGCGCTCGGAGAAAACCAAGAATCTCGCTGCTGCTGAGCTGATTCTGACTCAGGATGACCCCATGTGTGTCGGAGTGGAACTGCAGCCCACAGGGCTTCAATGGCTGTGATCTTCAGGAAGGAGACTGCCAGGCCTTTCTTCCATGGCATTGCTGGATGGATTTGAACCATCAACCTTTTGGTTAATGGCTGAGCCCAAACTGTTTGCACTACCCAAGGACCTTATGCACTCCAAGATGGGGTGGGAAATGATTCAAGTGGCTGCTTCCTGGCCTCTCTTCCCAGTTCCCATCATTTGCCAGCTAGCTCTCATTTAACCTCTTCACACCTCTCAAATATCGGCCCCTAAATACAGTGAACAGAAGATCCTCAGTCTCCACAATGACAAATCCTTTTTTCCTAGGAATCCACCTCATCCTTATTTATTCTCCGAGTGACCCCTGACCTTAACCTTTTACCCTCCAATCAATTCCAACTCATAGCGACCCTAGAAGAGAGAGTAGAATTGCCTCATAGGGTTCCAAGGAGCAGCTGGTAGATTCAAACCGCCAACCTTTTGGTTAGTGGCTGAGGTCTTGACCATGAAGGCTCTGTTCTCCAAGCAGTGAGTTACAAAGAAGACTTGAGGAGCAGTGGGTAGTGGACCTGGGCTGTTCTCCCACTCCTGTCACTAGCTCCCTGAGTGACCACGGGGAACTTTCTTTTCTCTAAGGCTTTATTTCTTCAACAGTAAAATAAGGGAGTTGGGTTAAAACATCTTGAAGGAACATCTTGCTCTAACGTCTTAAGTGGCCAATTGGCCAGGTCCAGAGACACACTGGCTGCACACAGATGTTAGCAATCTGCGTCCTGCGCTAAGTACAATTACTTCTTCAAGGGGGCTCCCACGACAGGACCCAATCATTTACATTCTGGCCCAAAAACCTCATTCTCTCATTTAGATGGAGCCTTCATGGGAATAAATGAATATTGTCTGATATGGTGCTGGAAGACGAGCTCCCTAGGTTAGAAGCGCTTACACTGTGGCCACAAAAATGGACTCAAGAGTAATAATGACGGTGAAGACGGAGTAGGACCAGGCAATACTTCGTTCTGTTGTACACGGGGTTGCCACGAGTCAGAGCCAACTCAATGGCAGCTAACAACAACCACGTGAACAGATAGAACTGGCCTGCAGCAGTAGGCCTGTGTCCTGGCTGTGCTGCTTACATACAGTGTGGCCTTGAGGGAGCCTTGATACCTCTCTGAACATCTGTTTCTTGCTCTAAAAACTGGGCATAATACTACCCGCTTCAAAGGCAGTGGTGGGTCTAGAACTTTTTAAGACTAAATCTTGATCTGATTGGAAAGTGGCCTGGGGAATTACCTTGAACCATGATTGTGAAGTTTTATTTACTTGTAGGTTATTTACTTAGATCAAGTGTGTATCTGAGGTGACCTGAGTGAGAAGGCTAATGTGGACTATTTGAAAGAGACAGTGGGTCTAAAGCCTCCTCATATTACCCTAATGGCACACTCATCCTTCACAGACCTGCTGTGACAATTCAATGTGACTTCATATGCCAAAGTGCCTCGTACCTGCTCAAAGAAAGAAACAAAACTACATACTTGTTTTGAACATGCATCTTGTTTGTTCCAGGCTCTGTAGGTTAAGTACACACAACTCTAAAGGCTTCCGTCCTGCAATGAGGGTTGCCCCAAGAAGGAAGATAACATTTTGCAGGGGTGGCCCCTAAAGAAAAAAAATAATACTCTCTTAGGAAATACTTTCTTCATTCTTAAGATTTCAGACAAGATCACTGAGATGATGGAACATTTCAGATGGTAGCTGCGTGGCTCAATCCATGTATGTTTAAATCCCTGGGAATGCGGAGCTGGGGAGTCAGCGTCTGTTTATCCTAGCCTTCACGGTATTTGCAAGTAGAATCCATGCCTGAAACCTAACAGGCCCTCAGCAAGTGTCCAGTAAATGAATGGATGAATTAGTAGATGAATGGATAAATGAAAGGAGGAATGCAGTATTTCATAACACTAAATTATGATTTCTAAGATCCTAGTGCTATGAACTTTCAATTTCATACATTCCCGCCCTTCCCCCGCCCCCAAGTTAGTCTCTCGGAGGCAAAACTCCAGAGTTTTTGTTTTTGATTTTTTTCCCCTGTGACATTTCCATGTGCATAACCATAGGAGTGGAAACCCTGGTGGCGTAGCGGTTAAAATGCTACGGCTGCTAACCAAGAGGTTGGCAGTTCAAATCCACCAGGTGCTCCTTGGAAAAACTATCTGGCAGTTCTACTCTGTCCTATAGGGTCACTGTGAGTCAGAATCGACTTGGCGGCAGTGGGTAACCACAGGAGTTAAGAGCTGAGCTGCTAACCAAAAAAGGTCAGCAGTTCAAATCCACCAGCCACTCCTTGGAAACCCTATGGGGCAGCTCTACTCTGTGAGCTGGATCTGACTCGATGGCAATGGGTTTCAAGCACAATAGTTCAAAGTATTTTAAAAACTTTTTCTTCCCTACCACTGGAAAGTTCTACTCTGAAATTTAAAAAAATAAATAAACTCAATTTTTTAAAAAGCAAAAAAAGAATAATAACAAAGATGATCCTCAAAATCTATGAGACTATGGATGTTATGTTCCCGTATCCTTTCGCCACCACGTCTTCCGTAACAGAAGTCCTGTTTTCCAGCTAGGCACATGAATTCCCAGCATAAACACAGCATTTTTTCAGCCTCCACTGACACTATGGGCGGCCATGTGTCATGGATTGAATTATGTCCCCCCCAAAATGTGTGTATTAACTTGGTTAGGCCATGATTCCCAGTACTCTGTGGTTGTCTTCCATTTTGTAATTATAATTTTATATTAAAGAGGATTAGGGTGGGATTGTAACACCTTACCAGGTCACATCCCTGATCCAATGTAAAGGGAATTTCCCTGGGGTGTGGCCTGCACCACTTTTTATCTCTCAAGAGATGAAAGGAAAGGGAAGTGAGCAGGAGCAGAGAGTTGGGAACCTCATACCACCAAGAAAGCAGCACCGGGAGCAGAGGGCATCCTTTGGACCAGGGGTCCCTGTGCCTGAAAAGCTCCTCGACCAGGGGAAGATTAAGGACGAGGACCTTCCTCCAGAACCAACAAAAAAAGAAAGCCTTTTCCTGGAGCCAATGCCCTGAATCTGGACTTTTAGCCTACTTTACTGTGAGGAAATAAATTTCTTTTTGTTAAAGCCATCCACTTGTGGTATTTCTGTGATAGTAGCACTAGATGACTAAGACCATGTGACTAAGTTCTGCCCAGTCATATAAGCAGAAGTTGTAGTTGCTGTTAGGTACCATCAAGCTGGTTCTGACTCATGGTAAGCCTACGTACAACAGAAAGAAACACTGCCCAGTACTGTGCCAGCCTCCCAACCATTACTATGTCTGAGACCATTGTTGCAGCCACTGTGTCAATCCATCTCGTTGAGGGTCTTCCTCTTTTTCACAGACCCTCTACTTTACCAAGCATCATGTCTTTCTCCCAGGGGTATAGCAGGGCGGGGGGTAGGAGTAGAGGGGGCACTTGCCACTGGCAGCAAGTCCAAGGGGGCGCCAGAGAAGGTACAGAATGACATTCCGAGGCACCACAAATACAAGAGGCATCAGACTGAGGCAGCTGGGTGAGGTGGGGGGAAGGCATTTCTGCAGAAGTGTCACCACTATCAACATGTATTCATCTTCAAAGGTGGGGGAACGTCCAACTTACGAGATTGTACCTCACTATATCCCTGCTTCCTCCAGGAACTGGTCTCTCCTGATAACATGTCCAAAATACGTGAGATGAAGTCTCACCATCCTCACTTCTAGGGAGCATTCTGGCTGTACTTCTAAGAAAGATTTGTTCATTCTGCTGGCAGTCGATGGTGTATTCAATATTCTTCACCAACACCATAATTCAAAACCATCACTTCTTTGGTCTTCCTTATTCATTGTTCAACTTTCTCCTGCATACGAGGCAACTGAAAAACTCAATGGCTTGGGTTAGGTGAACCTTAGTCCCAAGGTGACATCTTTGCTTTTTAACACTTTCAAGAGGTCTTTTGCAGCAGATTTGCCCAACGCAATACGTCCTTTGATTTCTTGACTGCTGCTTCCATGGGTGTTGATTGAGGATCCAAGTAAAACGAAATCCTCTACAACTTTAGTATTTTCTCCATTTATCACGATGTTGCTTATTGGTCCAGTTGTGAGAATTCTGTTTTCTTTATGTTGTAGTGCCATCCATACTGAAGACTGTAGTCTTTGATCTTCTTCTGGTAGTTCTTCAAGTCCTCTTCACTTTCAGCAAGCAAAGATGCATCATCTGCACATTGCAGGTTGTTAATGAGTCTTCCTAAAATCTTGATGCTGCATTCTTCCTCATATAGTTGTTTCTTGGATTATTTGCTCAGCTTACAGACTGAACAAGTACGGTGAAAGGATACAACCCTGATGCACACCTTTCTTCATTGTAAACCACACAATATCCCCTTGTTCTGTTCAAATGACTGCCTCTTAGTCTATGTACAGGTTCCAAAAGAGCACAATTAAGTGTTCTGGAATCCCCATTCTTTGCAATGTTATCCATAATTCATTATGATCCACACAGTCAAATGCTTTTGCATAGTCAATAAAACACAAGTAAACATCTTTCTGGCACAGGTAAACACCTTTTTTGCATTCTCTACTTTCAGTCAAGATTTATCTGACATCATCAATGATATTCATTGTTCTGCGTTCTCTTCTGAATCCGGCTTGAATTTCTAGAAGTTCCCTGTTGATGTACTGCTACAATCATTTTTTAATTATATTTAGCATAATTTTGCTTGAGTGTGGTGTCAATGATATTGTTTGATAATTTCCACATTCTGTTGGATCACCTTTCTTTGGAATGGGCACAAATATGAATCTCTTCCAGTTGATTGAAGTTAGCAGTCTTTCAAATTTCTTGGTATAGACAAGTGAGTATTTCCAGTGTTGTGCCCATTTGTTGAGACATCTTAATTAGTATTCCGTCAATTCCTTGAGCCTTGTTCTTCACCAATGCCTTCAGCGCAGCTTGGGCTTCTTCCTTCTGTACCATCGGTTCCTGATCATATGCTACCTCCTGAAATTGTTGAATGTCGACCAATTCTTTTCGACACAGTGACTGTATTCCTTCAATTTCCTTTTCCTGCTTTCCGTACAGCTCCATTGTTTGACCATAGAATCCTCAGTATTGCAAATGGAGGCTTGAATTTTTCTTCAGTTCTTTCAGCTTGAGAAATGCTGAGCATGTTCTTCCCTCTTGGTTTTTGCACATTTTGCACATCCAAGTCTTTGCACACTTCATTGTAATACTTCGGCTTCTCGAGCCTCCCTGTGAAATCTTCTGTTCAGCTCTTTTATTTCATCTTTTCTTCCATTGGCTTTGGCTACTCTACATTCAAGAGTAGGTTTCAGAATCTTCTCTGACATCCATTTTGCCTTTTTAAGGACCTTTTGCTTTCTTCACGTATGATGTCCTTGATGTCATTCCACAACTCATCTGATCTTTGGTCATTAGCATTCAATGCATCAAATATATCCTTGAGATGGTCTCTAAATTCAGGCCGGATATACTTTGGCTTTCATGGACTTGTTTTAATTTTCTTCACCTTCAACTTGAACTTGCATATGAGCAACCGATTGTTCTGGAGTCAGACACTGGTCTTCTTCTGACTGATGATTTTTAGCTTGTCCATCCACTCTTTCCACAGATGTAGTGTTGTTGTTGTTAGGTTCCGTCTAGTCGGTTCCGACTCAGAGCGACCATATGTACAACAGAACGAAACACTGCCCTGTCCTGCACCATCCTTACAATCGTTGTTATGCTTGAGTTCATTGTTGCAGCCACTGTGTCAAACCACCTCATTGAGGGTCTTCCTCTTTTCTGCTGACCCTGTACTCTGCCAAGCATGATGTCCTTCTCCAGGAACTGATCCCTCCTGACAACATGTCCAAAGTATATAAGACGCAGTCTCACCATCCTTGCTTCAAAGAAGCATTCTGGTTGTACTTCTTCTAAGACAGATTTGTTCGTTCTTTCGGCAGTCCATGGTATATTCAATATTCTTTGCCAACACCACAATTTACAGGTGTCAATTCTTCTTCGGTCTTCCTTATTCACTGTCCAGCTTTCACGTGCATATGATGCAATTGAAAATACCATGGCTTGGGTCAGGCTCACCTTAGTCTTCAAGGTGACATCTTTGCTCTTCAACACTTCAAAGAGGTCTTTTGCAGCAGATTTACACAATGCATCATTTGATTTCTTGACTGCTGCTTCCATGGCTGTTGATTGTGGATCCAAGTAAAATGAAATCCTCTACAACTTCAATATCTTCCCCATTTATCACGATGTTGCTTATTGGTCCAGTTGTGAGGATTTCTGTTTTCTTTTCGTTGAGGTACAATCCATACTGAAGGCTGTGGTCTCTAGTCTTCATTAGTAAGTGCTTCAAGTCCTTTTCACTTTCAGCAAGCAAGGTTGTGTCATCTGCATAATGCACGTTGTTAATGAGTCTTCCTCCAAACCTGATGCCTCATTCTTCTTCATATAGTCCAGCTTCTCGGATTATTTGCTCAGCATACAGATTGAATAGGTATGGTCAAAGAATACAACCCTGGTGTACACCTTTCCTGACTTTAAACCAATCAGTATCCCCTTGTTCTATCTGAACAACTGCCTCTTGATCTATGTGAAAGTTCTTCATGAACACAATTAAGTGTTCTGGAATTCCCATTCTTCGCAATGTTATCCATAATTTGTTATGATCCACAGAGTTGAATCCCTTTGCATAGTCAATAAAACACAGGTAAACATCCTTCTGGTATTCTCTGCTTTCAGCCAGGATCCATCTGACATCAGCAATGCTATCCCTGGTTCCACCATTTATATTGTTGAAAGAAAGTTTTTCCAATGAATAAGTCATTGGCCTTGCAAAATTCTATCATGCAATCTTCAGCATTGTTTCTATCGCCAGGGTCATATTTTTCAACTACTGACCAGAAGTGGTGAGAGCAATTTCCTAGAAATAGCCTTAATAGGAAGTGGCTGTACTTGTCTTTCTACTTTTTCTCTGAGTGCTGTCTAGAGTGTTGGAATGGCCCTCTTGGATTCTGAGATGAATTTGGGGATGGAGGTCAGGTGGAAAAGTGGGAAAGGGCCAGAGATAGCAACACTGAGCATTTTCAGAGGATACCCTCTTTTGACACGTTCAGCACTTTTCAATTTACTGTTTACAAAGCAGTGTGCTATGGATTGATTGTGTCCCCCCACAATATGTGTTGTGATACTAGCCACTCTGCCTGTGGTTATAATCCCATGTGGGAACAGGTTGTCTTTGTTATGTGAAAGCGGTAGGATTAGTGTACAGTGTGTCTCAAGTTAAACTCTTTTGAGATATAAGAGATTAAACAAGTAAGAGGCAGAAGCACAGACCGGGGAAGAGAGATGCCAGGCCACATGAAGACTGCCCAGGAGCAGAAGCTCAAAAGAGGTTAGGACCTTCTTCCAGAGCCAACAGAGAGAAAGCTTTCCCCTAGAGCTAGCACCTTGAATTTGGACTTCTAGCCTCCTAAACTATATAAAAAAAATTGTTTGTTAAAGCCATCCACTTATGGCGTATCTGTTATAGCAGCACTAGACAACTAAGACACAGGGTCACATGTATTATATCACTTAATGTATATCTCATTTAATTTTTTTTCTTTATTATCCTCAATGGAAACCCTGGTGAGGTAGTGGTTAAGAGCTACAGCTGCCAACCAAAAGGTCAGCAGTTCAAATCTACCAGGCACTCCTTGGAAACCCTATGGGGCAGTTTTACTCTGTCCTATAGGGTCACTACGAGTTGGAATCAACTCAACAGCAAGGGATTGTTATCCTCAATAACAAGGGCAGAAAAGGAAAGTTGGTGAGGCTAACCATGTGGTCAAATAGCTCATAAGTGGTGGGACTTGGACTTTTCTTCTGATCTTCTGTCTCCTGGTCCAATGTTCTGTCCGACCCTCTCTTTCTAGTGAAGAGATCATTTGCAAATACATGCATGACTGTATGGGAAAAAAACTATCTCTGTCCCTTTCAAAGGAAAGTTGGCCCATTAATCCAACAATGCTGGCTAGAGAGATTCAAGTCAAAGAATTGACTCCACCCTCAGAGATAGGATATTCGGTACCATAGGGAAAACTCAAAAGAATGTGCTGTGATCTCAGAAGGCAGTTCCCAGGAATATCCAGACATGTTTTGACCAGTGGCAACACCGCTGGAATAACGGCTTGCCCTCCCCTGGGTGAGGTCTTTGATGTTGAACGGTGGATCTTTGGATGAATTGGTTTCAATATACTAGAAACCAATAAATTGTAGGCTTTTAAATGGGTGAGTTTTACCGTATGTGAATTGTATGTCAATAAAGATGTTTTGCAAAAAGTGACCTGCAGTGCAATGGATCGCTTTTGTGTGGCCTTTTTCACCACGGTCTTATAGCTCCCAAGTGATATCCAATCTCTTGGGTGGGACTGTGCAATTAAGATAATTGTGGCCCACCTAGGGGGTTGGTCATTTTGCTATCCTGCAAGGCTTAGAAGACAGCCAATTCCAGAGCAGAAAGATGATCTCATCACCACCAAGGAAGAGCCAGGAGTGGAGGGCATCCTTTGGACCCGGGATTCCTGCATTGTGAAGCGCCTGGATCCAGTAGACCAAGAGAGAGCTGTAACACTGAAGACAGTGAGAAGCAGTGGCAGAGAAATGGCTACAAGAGAGACCGGCAGGAGCTGGTGCAGTGGGCTTCCCGGCCCACAGAGTGAAAAAAGCTGATTGCCTTCGGGCAGGAGGCTTGCTGAAAGAGTACAGTATCTCTGGGTACTTATCAGCAAAGCTAAAAGAGTTTTGTAACACTTCCCTGAGCAGGGCAGAGGCTGAGGGGCCAGAGAGAGGGGTGTCTGTGGACACAGCTGGGAAGAGACTATCCTGATGGAAGAACTGTATCCTAAGCATTCCTGAACCTAAATTATAACCTGTTATTTCCCTAATAAACTACCTCATAATCGTAAGTATTTTCTGTGAGCCACTGCAATGAATTATTGAACTCGGCAGAGAAGTACAGAGTGCTGTGGGTGGGACGGTTGGTGTCAGAATTGGTAAAGATGGCGGAGAGAGAGGAGGTGTGTCTGACCTCTACCTCATAGGAATAAGCCTTGGGCTGTTGGTCTTGATTCTCCTTCCCCCTTGTGAAGTTAGAGGTCAGGCACAGCCCCCACACCATTTTTACATAACCTCATTGGTTTATCTTATTACCACTTAAATAGCTTCTGAAAAGCTCAGAAAGATGTCTTTACGTCTATCAGTTACAGTTAAGTTGGAAAGACATACACTCACCACTATCTTTGTTCCTTCCAGCTTACTAGACACCTGGTGACCTCCTAAGACCTCCTTAGGTTCCAGGAGCCTAAGGTCATCATCTTCACTGGAGCCTAGGGGCCAAGACTGAGACTTCCTGTCTTTCTTCAACTAAGATCTTCAAAACATATCCTAGCAGAGGGCAATTTCAAGTCACAGACCAGCTGCCTTAGGGCCTGCCAAATAGTTACATAAACTGACAAAGCCCTCAACAGCCCCCCTGAAAACCATTCCTCAAGGAGCGTCCCTACAGCAGAGGTCAAGAAAGCTGCAGAAACCTACAACCTATGGGAGTAGCAAATGGGAAAACAAATGTTGCAGAAGTTAAATCTAATTACTCTGAGAAATATGGCCCCAGGGTGTTAAAACAGCAGCAGAGTTAACTCTGAGTTTTGAGATTAATTGGGTGAAAGGCACTGGCACCTTGACATTCAAGAGAACACCCTCATTAACAAAACTCACTAACAAATGAAAGAACATGGGTGAAAAATGGAAAATGGGATTCCAGCTTTCAAGCTTTTACTTCTCTGACGTAAAAATACACATACACACTTATATATTTTAGACATTTGTGCATAAAATTCTCTTCCATATTTTTTTATCCTCTCTCCTTTTTCCCTCTCTTCTCTCTCTTTTGTAAAGCATTCATCAAATGGTTACTCAGTGCCAGGCTTTGAGGGGACCATGGTGAATAACACTGCCAAGATGCTGCTTGCATACAGCTTATCATCTATTGGAATATTTTCAATTTAAGAATCTAGATTCTTAGGAATTGCTTCTTGCATTCATTTTTGCATATGGTCCACTCTAGAACTGTGTGTATAAGTATCCCACAGAATGAGGATATATCATACTCTGGCAAATGCCTCCTTTGGTCAAGATCAGATTGATTTTGGTCACCAACCAATCTTGGGCTTCCAGAGAGACCACTGAAGCTGGAAACAGTCACGGAAGACACATCTGACCCAGAGAAATCTAATTTTCGATATCCTTGGTGCAGAACGAGAGGCTTCAAGTCAGAGTAATCCTAGTTTTCAATATCAACCTGACCTCAAAGAACCCTAGTTTTCTTTTTTTTTCTTGGAACAGTGTGGGAAGTCAAAACAACACAAAGAATGATTTGAGAGAGTATTTCAACCTAGCCGATACTGCCAGGACCACCCCTCATTTCAAAGATTGCTGCTATCTATGGAAAAGTAGGTTGAGATTCAAAATACCTTGCTATTGACTCAAACACCAGACGTCAAAGTCGTATTTGAATGGCATTTCCTTGGTAGAAAGTCATAGGTATTTTCATTCATTAGGACTAAGTCCCACTGTAAGTACGAGAGACCTAGAAAATTGTTGCTTAAGTAAAGTAAAATTTATTTCTCTCTCACGTTTAAGAAGTCTGGAGGGATTTTGTTACATATACGTTTACCACACGCACACACACACACACACACACACACAAAAGTCTGGAGCGAAGCGTTCCAGGACTGATATATTCACTGGTTCCAGAGTGCCAGTAACCAGGATCCTTCTCTATTTGGCCCTCTATATATGGCTTCCCTTCCATGCCAAAATATCCTCATGGTCTCTTAGTTATCTAGTGTTGCTATAGCAAAAATACCACAAGTGGATAACTTCAACAAAGAGAAATTTATTGTCTCACAGTTTAGGAGGCTAAAAGTCCAAATTCAGGGTGCCGGCTCCAGGGGAAGCGTTTATCTCTCTGTGGGCTCTGGGGGAAGGTTCTTGTCATCAGCTTTCACCAGTCGAGAAGCTTCTCAGTGCAGGGATCCTGGGTCCAAAGGACGTGCTATTCTCCTGGCTCTTGTTTCTTGGTGGTATGAGTTCCCCCTGTATCTCTGCTTGCTTCTTTCTCTTATATTTGAAAAAGAGATTGACTTAAGACACAATTCAATCTTATAGACTGAGTCCTGTCTCATCAACACAACTGCCACTAATCCCACCTCATTAACATCAGAGACATAGGATTTACAACACATATGAAAATCACATCAGATGACAAAATGGTGGACAATCACACAATACTGGGCATCATGGCCTAGCCAAGTTGACACACATTTTTGGGGGACACAATTCAATCCATAATATTGTCCAAATTTCATATGTCCCCTCTCTTTCTTTTAAAGAGAGTTCCTGAACGTTCCCAATGACACTACTGCTCATATGACATTGGCCAGAACTTAGTCAAATGACCACAAGTAGTTGCAAGAGAAAGTGGGAAACTTGGTCCTTAGGGCTGGGTAGCAACGTTCCCAGGTAAAAGTCAGAGCCTGTTGCTAAATGGAAAGGGAGAATGGGTTATAAGTTTAGCTACAGACATCTTGGCCGTGGCCATAAACGATTAGCTAAAACAGAAAGTAACAAGTTTCGCAATCAGCTATACTACAATGCTAATTGTCTTAGGAAGAAAAACTTCTGCCTCTCTGAGAGTTACTGTCTTCAACTGTGAAATGAAGATATGTAATCACTCAGGAGTTGCCCCTCCCATTTATTTAAAAACAAACAAACAAAAAAACTATTTAGAGAATTTTTCTTAATCCCTAGGCACTAAGGGTCTTGATGTTGTTGTTGTGTGCAGTCAAGTCGATTCTGACAGAGTAGAACTGCCCCATAGGGTTATCTAGGCTGTAATCTTTATGGAAGCAGATCTCCAGGTCTTTTCACTTATTGACCTGGTTAGGTTCCAAAGACTAGGTCATTATAGGCAAATCGGAGTTATGCAAAATACTCAGATTTCCTGCCCGGCCTCCCCTCCTCCCCAGCCCCACCTCTCTCAGCTGGGCAGCTGTCACCAGCTTGCCCTGGCTCTGCTCACTGCATGCCATCCATGTTGTGGGCGTCTCAGCATCCCAGCTCAGGCTCTGCAGTGCACTCCGTGCAGTGCGGAAAGTGGGGCTGCACAGGGCGGGTAGGTGCTGCCTGCAGCCTTGGCCACCATCACTCTTGCTCCCGGCACCCACCAGATGGTGGTGTGAGTATACGGTCGAGGGTAGGGCGCCTAGAGAGAGCCAGAAGAGAGTCAGGAGGAGCGAAGGGGACACATGAGCTGGGAGGACCCGCAGCATCCCACTAGTTCCAGACTGGGATAAATACCCCCAGGGTGGTGCCGCTCCACCCTCCACCTTCTGGGAGCCCTGGAGGACCTGTGCTCAGAGAGGGTGGGCAGTCCTGTGCAGGGAGAGGGTGTGGAGGTCTGAGGGTCATTAACACGAAAAATAGTTGGATAGTAGATTTTTTACTATTGTCGTAATCATAAATGCCAGATAACAAGACAGTGGTAAGTGAGGAGAAGGTGTGATATGAATAAATAATTCAAGAACACTTTTATTCTTCTACTTATTCCCCTTCTTCATTTCCACTAAATTTCCTATTTGGCCTTATTTCCAATTTTGTTCCTGAATCTCCATTTCCCCAGTCCTATCATTTTTGAGTCCCCTTACTAGCTGAAGACCAGGGTGGAACTGTTTCATCTGTAACCTTGAGAGCCCCCTTCTCTCTCTCCTTGACCTTCCATGCCATCTACCTTTCTAATATCTACCTTCCAGCTCCAGGCCTTCTGGGTACTGTTAGGAGGAAAACACTTACGCTGATTAGTGACACTGTTGTTGTTGTTGTAATTAGGTGCCACTGAGCCAGTTCCAACTCATAGTGACCTTATTATGTAAAACAGAAAGAAGCACTGCCTGGTCCTGCACCACCCTCACAATCATTGCTATGTCCAAGCCCCTTGTTGCAGCCATTGTGTCAATCCATCTCATTGATGGTCTTCCTCTTTTTTGCTGACCCTCTACTTTACCAAGCATGATGTCCTTCTCCAGGGACTGGTCCCTCCTGATAACATATCCAAAGTATGTGAGATGAAGTCTTACCATATTCACTTAAAAGGAGCATTCTAGCTGTACTCTTTCAAGACAGGCTTGTTCATTCTTCTGGCAGTCCATGGTTTGTTCAGTATTCTTCGCCAACACCATAACTCAAAGATATCAATTCTTCTTCAGTCTTCCTTACTCACTGTCCAGCTTTCGAACGCATATGAAAATAGGTGTACCTTCATCCTCAAAGTGACATCTTTGCTTTTTAACACTTCAAAGAGGTCTTTTGCTGCAGATCTGCCCAATGCAATAAATACATCATTTGAGTTCTTGACTGCTGCTTCCATGGGCATTGATTGTGGATCCAAGTAAAACAGACTCCTTGACAGTTTCAATATTTTCTCTATTTATCATGATGTTGATAAATGTGAGGATTTTTGTTTTCTGTATGTTGAGGGGAAACCCTGGTGGCATAGTGGTTAAGTGCTACGGCTGCTAACCAAAGGGTCGGCAGTTCGAATCTGCCAGGCGCTCCTTGGAAACTCTATGGGGCGGTTCTACTCTGTCCTATAGGGTCGCTATGAGTCGGAATCGACTCGACAGCACTGGGTTTGGTTTTGGTTTTTGGTTTTATGTTGAGGCTATAGTCTTTGATTTTCATCAGTAAGTGCTTCAAGTCCTCCTCACTTTCAGCAAGCAAGGTTGTGATATCTGCATATCACAGGTGAAGAAGAACCTGGCAAAAGGATTGGAGGAACACTAATTAACAACCTATGATATGCAGATGACACAACCTTCCTTACTAATATTCAGCCTCAGCTGGGCTCTGAATGTTACCAGTTCGTGCTGGTAGCATTCATACCTAGTTCCTACTTTCCACAAAGAAGTTCCCACTTTCCCACAATAAGCCATTATATTCATTCTGCCCTTACTCTGCATAACTGCATTCTTTTCTTTTTTCATGCACTTACTAATTCATTCAGTCAATAAATATTTACTCATCTTCTTCCATGAGCTAGATCAATGGCTTCCTGCCTATTGTAACCAAATATATTTTTCTTAAATTCAGACATGATTACAACATTCTTCCATTCAAATGCCTTTTATCAATCTCCTGTAGAGACAAAATAAACACAAAAATTTTACTAATATAGCGCTCAAGCACCTCAATGACTTGGGCCCAACTTATCTTATCAGACTCATTCATTCATCCAGTTAGTCAACAAACACTTATTGAGCACCTCTTATGAGCAGGCACTGTTCTAGGCATCAGTGAATAAAATAGACCAAAATCCTCGGCAGCAGCATCAGCATTACCATCCCTGCTCTTACGGAGTTCCCATGTTTGTGAGCGTTTGTCTCTAACATTATACTACAACTCCCCCCAAAAAACATTATACTATACTCAAACAATTATTCCCTTTTCCCGGTCTATGCAATTTTGTTTTTCACTCTTTTTCTTGATTTTTTTAAAATGCATAGAATTCCTGTTTTTCATTTCCTTCTCTCCCAACAAAGATTTCCTTTTAGAATATCAGCTGTGACCATGAACGACACCTCAGCAGGGAAAATTCATTGAAATCTATCCTGCGCCCACCACTACAGCCTCACCACCCACCCCACCCCCCAGTTGCACTATGGGTTTGAGAAACACTAAACTCTTACAAGCCCTGGAACGGCCATGCTCTCACAATCCTCTGTGTCTTTCCAGTTGGGCTGATCTCAGTAACTGGAACACTTTTCTCCATTTTTTTTCTGGCTAACTCCAGGAAGACAGTAGAATGGTTAGAGCCTGGTGTTGGAATCCTGGCTCCACCCTTTACCTCCAGCATGAACTGGGCAGATCATTTAACCCCTCAAAGTCACAATTTCATCATCCGTAAAATGTGGTTAATGATAGTAGTTACTTCATAGAGGTTATGTGATGATCACATGAGATTATACATGGAAAGCAAACAGAATGTTGCCTTCAGCAAGGTCTCAATAACTGTTATTATTAATTTATTGTTCATCCTTTAAGACAGAGCTCTAGGGACACCTCCTCCAATCATCCCTGACCTCTCCAGATTATATTAACTGCCTTTCCTATGTGTATCCATAGCCCCTGGTTTATCTGACGACAATATATTTTAATCGAACATTTACATATCTGTCTCATCCCTAAGGCGGAAAGAATAGGTGCCATGCCTTATTTATATTTGTATTCCCAACACAGCACAGTGACTGTCTTTGCAAATGCTCAGTAGTATTGACTGCATGAAAGAAGGTGCCAGATTTAACTCCAGAGTCAGCCTTTTCTCAAAGAGGCATTCTGGCCACCCCCCACCCCAGACTAGGTTAAGTCACCCTGCTTTACCCTCCAAGGCAGCTGACAGTTCTGCATTTCACAATGCTCATACGGAGTTGCCATTTTTGTAAGAGTTTATCTCTAACGTTATACTGTACTGTACTATACGATATGATACTATATGATACTATACTATATATTTACCTGGTCCTTGTCTTACCCCCCCACCACTAGGCTGCAAGCTCCCTGAGAAAAATCACTTTCCCTGAGAAAAATCACTTTATAGTGGGGGTATATTCCAGTGTCTGTTTGCTGAAAGAGCAGGGCTGGGATCACCCTGAGAAATGGCATTGCTAGGAATTCAGTAGTTTTCCTGATGAAAACACTGATGTGGGCCATTAAGTGGGTGGTCAAGCCTTGCTCACACTGCCTGCCTCCCTCCAGGACCCCATGCTTGCACAGTCCAAAGACCCAACTCTCTGTGTGGCAAAGCTTTGGAATCTGGCCAGTAGAATTGACACGGGTGAAGCCGAGGGTCCGGAGAGCCATTGGAAATGATGTCCTGAGCTCCTGTTTCATCTTGTGCGTGCATGGAGTGACATACCAGGAAACTTTCTTCCACCAGCAAGCTTTTCTTCCCCCCACTTGTGGACATGTTGAAAGATCACACATAAGTTTTCAGTGAAGTCACCGACAATCATGGGAAGCCATCAGCAACATCTGGTGGGTCCCAGTTACCCTGAGGCATTTAAGCTTTTGGCCTCATATTGGGAAGGCAGTTTGAGGAAGGTAGAGACTTGGCCTTAAAAAAAAAAGAACAACTAGGAGAAACTGTATGGCTGGAGGCAGCTGCTGCTGTTACTAAACTGTAGCCTCTTGGATGAAAGTGAGGGTTGTTATCAGCAACCAGGGTGGCCAGGACCAGTGCTCCTGGGAGAATTTCATTTCCTTTGTGGAATGAGATACCAGGAGGTTTCCAACTCCCAGCAAACCAGCCTAGGGATTCTGGGATTGGGAGCCCCTGATCTGGAATGCCTAGACTCATGAACAATGTCAATATCACTCATGAGAGATGAGTAACAGGAGAGAAGCCAATTAACAGGCCAGGGAAACCTGAAAATAGTCATTGAAGTCTTGAAATGATTTGGGCAGCAGGGTGTACAGCTGCTGAGCATGTCAATGAGGGATTCTGGGGGAAATGCTTCCAAGGTGACCAGCAGTTCTCACCCTGCGTGCTTGCGTGAAAAGCACTATATCACACACCACAGCCTCTTCCCAAAAGAGGGAAGGAGGCAGCGAGGGAGGTAGGAAAGGAGGGAGTACACGAACATGTATTAATTCTGTATTCAAAACCACGTCATCCATCATTCCCCAGACGTTCGTTTTGTGCCTACCAGGAGTCAGGTGCTGGTTGCTGGAGTTGAAATATTAAGGATACCATCCTCTAGATCTATGTCCATTTTGGAGCTCCTCATTCAGTTCAACAGTCTAAAATAAGTCCTGTGTTGAAGGGAATGCCATGGCAATGGGGCTGGGGCCAGCATAGTCTGGAAAGTAATAGGTGGGAAGAGCGTATGAGTTATGCAGTGTGCAGAGGCGTAGAGGGGTGGAAGGGCATGTGGGCAAGTATCTTGCTTCAGTGAACCAGGAAGGCTTTCAGAATCATTTCCCCACCACTGGGTAACTAAGTAAGAGACATGAAGCCAGTTTCCCCTCCTGTCCCCCCCAAATTGCCCCTTGAATTGCAGCAGTAAAATATATTCCATGTGGCACAACAGACCCGGTGGCTCTTTGAACCTATATAGAGTAATTTTATCAGGCCAGCTGGGGCTTGTTTTTGAGTCTGGGGAAAGATAGGAAGCTCTCAAACAGGAAGTTGGGATAAGGGTACACTGACAAATCTGTAATTTTGCACGTGACTTTAGAGCAACGGAATGTTCTGCTGCAAAACTACATTGCCACAACCAAGTTTAAAATACATATTTAAGCCAATATCATTACTTGGAGTCAGTTCTGACTCTTCCAGTTTGAATGTTATCTTTAACCTGTCCCAAGAAAACACCCGCCCTCATACAGGGAAGCTTTTGCCTTCCCAGGAGCCACCTTTGGAATCCCTTTTTCAGTTAACAAACTCAGATGCTCAGCAGAAGGTTGGAGGTCTGCATCCACCCAGAGGCACCTCAGAAGAAAGGCCTGGCCAATAGCTTCCAAAAAAATTAGTCATTGAAAACCTTACAGAGCACAGTTCTGCTGTCACACACATACAGTTGCTATGAGTTGGAGTCAACTAGATGACAACCACTTCCTTTTTTTAGAAGAAAGTCTTTTACCATCTCTGTCTAGACTTTATCACATGAAGGTCTTGAATTGTAGGACACTCCCAGTTCCTTTAAAGCTTAAATATTCAACTGTCAAGCCAGAGAATTCTTATTACTAGAATCCCCTAGAAGACGGCTCTCAGCTTCCCCACCTCCACCCCACACCAATTCCTCAGATGCTTCACACAAAATTAGCAGCCACAGGAATGCAAGGCTCTATTTTCCTTCGACTTTTCATCGGGCCTTTCTCAATATCACATCCTTTGGTGACGGTGTCCTTTCAGCTGCAAGTAGGCAGCTCTTTAGCCAGGTAATTAGAAAGAAACTAAAGAATGTTAAGTTTGAATTTTAATCTACTGACTTCCCCGGGTGTTGCTGGGAGACTAAGGTGACAAGAAAAGGCATGTTTAGTCACAAAGACAGCATATGTCCCCAGGCTTGGGGAAGAGCATCCGACAGTTATTCACACATAAAATGACAGACATGGCACATCTTGAGTTAAAGGTATTGAGCTTGAGATAGACTGGCATTATGGGTAATTAGGCCAAATTGGCCCCCATTACACTTACTAAAATAAAGTCAATCTCCTCTTTTCCCCACTCTACATATCAGATTTCCTAGAAATGTAGGTTGAAATATATATTATTCTTGGATTTTCAGATCAGATCGAGTCTCCTGTCCCCACAAGACACAAGATTTCAGTACAATACAAAATCCTATCTAGACCTGATTTAAACCCAACATCCAAACCTTGCTTTGGAATAAGTGAATGCTATCTCATCAAATTCTTCCATGGCTCACACTGGAAACCCTATGGGGCAGTTCTACTCTGTCCTATAGGGTCACAATGAGTCAGAACTGACTCGATGGCAATGTTTTTTTTTATCTCATCAAATTCTTCCATGGCTCACATATGATATTGTTGATAAATTGGATTTAATTCTTTTTTACAGTCAGAGCAGCATTGTGGACAGTGATGGCTTTCCACTCCATTGCCTTTCTGGAAACGTGGGCAACATGCTTTGAGAGTCTTCCCTCTGGGCCTTCCCAGTGTGCTTCTCCTTGACCAGACACTCTTCCCAGCTCCTTCCACACCAGGCTAAGTCCAACTCATCCTTCAAGTCTCAAAATCCATACCACTTCCCTAGGCCCCACTGTGTTCCCAAGCTGGGGCAGTTGAGATTCTTTTCTGCTGCCATAACACCTTTGAAAACCAGCCTTTGAGAGAAGAGTGATAGTAATGCAAATGTAAAACTCTCTCTAACTTGGCCATGAGGCGATCAAATAGAATGCACTAATTTTTATGTCTTCTTCCCCCAGTTCAATTTAATATCAGGAAAATACACAAACTAGCAAAGATTGAGGAAACTGACATTTTTATTTCCTCAAACAATTCTCAGAAATACTCAATTGAGCTAGAAATATATAATAAGATGGTCAAAGACGGTGCAAGTAACTGTATAATTGCTCTTAAAAGGTAATTAAAAACTAGTTGCCATTGCATCGACTTCAACTCATGGTGACCCCATGTATGTCAGAGTAGAAATGTGCTCCATAGGGTTTTGCAATGGCTGATTTTTTGGATATAGATCACCAGGCCTTTTTTCCAAGGGCTCTTGGATGGACTCAAAATTTCAACTTTTCAATTAGCAACCCAGCACTGTGTGCACCACCTAAAAAACAAGCACTCATTGCCACTGAATCGATTCCAACTCATAGCAACCTTGTAGGACAGAATAGAACTACCCCATAGGATTTGTAAGGAGTGGCTGGTGGATTTGAACTGCCAATCTTTTGGTTAGCAGCCAAGTTCTTAACGACTGCACACCCCCTAACCCAAACCAAACCAAACCCACTGCCCTTGAGTCGATTCCGACTCACAGCAACAACAACAACAACAAAACCCTATATATAGGGACTCCAAAAGGTAATTTACCTAACTCAAAGTGTCAGAGTTAAGTAAAAGTCTTAAATCATATGACTTAGTACATTCTCTGAGGAATCAGACAAAAAATTCACTGTATATGTTACCTGGGTTTTTTTTTTTTTTTGGTGGCAATATACACAACCAAACATATACCTGTTCATAATTTCTGAATGTGCAGTTCAATGACATTGGTTACATATTTCACAACGTGTCACCATTCTCACTACCTCTACTCACATTTTTACATCACCATTAATTTAGACTCTCTGCCCCTTTATATTAAGGAGCCCTGGTGGCCCAGTGGTTAAGCATTCAGCTGCTAACCAAAACGTCGTCTGTTCGAACCTACCAGCCGTTCCACAAGAAAAAGATGTGGCACTCTGCTTCTGTTAAAAATTACAGCCTATGGTCACTGTAAGTTGGAATTGACTTGACAGCAACAGGTTCTTTTAACAGGCCCCTATATATTACCTGGAATGGAAACCCTGGTGGCATAGTGGTTAAGAGCTATGGCTGTTAACCAAAAGGTCAGCAGTTTAAATCTACTAGGCACTCCTTGGAAACCATGTGGGGCAGTTCCACCCTGTCCTACAGGGTCTCTAGGAGTTGGAATCAACGCAACGGGTTTGGTTTTATATATATATATATATATATATATATATTTTACCTGGAGCCCTGGTGGCACAGTGGTTAAGCGCACAGCTGCTAATCAAAAGGTCAGCAGTTCGAATCCACTGGCTGCTCCTTGGAAGCCATATGGGGCGGTTCTACTCTGTCCTATACGGTCGCTGAGAGTAGGAATCGACTTGACAGCAACGGGATTGGTTTTGGTTTTTTTATATTACTTGTTTCTTATAGTGCCTCCTCCCTTCACCTTGTCCACCACCCCCAAAACAAAACAAAACAAAAAACATCTCCATGAATTTGCCATGAGAAACTTGGTTAGCCATTCTTTAGCCCAACACCACAGGAGAGAATGATTCAGCCTTCAGGGTCTGGAGCACACCTCACAGAGGTTTCTGTCACCACAGAATGCCACCACATCTGTTTTCTTCTCTCAGACACGTTTCACTTTCATTGACAGGCCAGCTTCCCTGCACACCTTCTCAGGGTGCCGGGCCCACAGGCCTGCTACACTTATTACTGTTTTCAAAGCAGTGTTCTCTGCAGGAGATCCCAGAGGGGGGCTACACACCCAGTAGGAAGGAGATAAAGGTCTAAAAACTCAGTTTTAATTGCATTTGGATTTGGGAAGCCTGCTTTAACAAGTAACTCCATGATGGGCGTATCTCTTACAATTTAATGAGAGCTTTTTTTGTTGTTGTTTTTCCTCCTTAAGAAAGTGAGAGAGGGAGTCAGATAACTCTGTGCCATCCCTCCTTCAGGCCCCCCAAGCAATAATTTGATTCTTGCAGGCTGAGTAATTTGAATATCAACCCTGTTAGCCCGACAAAAAAACAAACAAAAGACAACCTTTCAAAGGGTTCTGGTGCTCTCTGCTGGCAATTTGGTGCTGGAACCAGTAATGCAAGACAGGACTCATGGTCACCGAACATGAACCAAACCAAAACCCATTGCCCTCCATAGTTGACTCCCACCCATAGCGACCCTACAGGACAGAGCAGAACTGCCCCCACAAGGTTTCCAAGGAGCACCTGGTGGGTTCGAACCATAGACCTTTGGGTTAGCAGCCGAGCACTTAACCACTGAGCCACCAGGGCTCCCCCACTGAAAGTTACATTGATTTATTCCACTTCACTGATTTTAAAGGTGAGGAAGCTGGAGTTGATTGCACCTCATTTGGTAAAGTCATTTAGCTTGTTAATAGCAACTATACTGTGGTCCAAGGAATACTCTTCCTAGGAAACACCTTTTAAAATATATATACATATGTATTTCCTTACTAGCTGTGCTCTTGGAGAAGTAAGCAACACTCTCCAAGTCTGTTCCCTGTGTATAAAGGAGGATAATAAAACTCAAATGGCTTTGAAAGGATTTTTTCAAAGCTACCATTCTGCAAAATATATTCCTTACTTGGTAGTTTCTAGGTGATACAGCAGTTAAAATGCTCAGCTGCTAACTGAAAGGTTGGTGGTTTGAACCCACCGGCTGCTCTGCAGGAGAAAGATATGGCAGTCTGCTTCCATAAAGACTTACTGCCTTAGAAGCTTCACAGACACATTCAAACTCCCTACGGGACCCAGTCACTGGGATGAGGGCTGGAAACCATGGTCTTGAGGATTGGCATAACATAGTTTATAAAGAAAATGTTCTACAAGTGGTGAGTAGTGTCTGGGGTCTTAAAAGCCTTTGAGCAACCATTAAGATATATCTATCTACTGACCCCACCCCAGCTAGAGCAAAGGAGAGTGAAGGAGACCAAAGACGCAAGGGAAAGATTAGTCCCAAGGACTAATGGACCACAACTACCACAAACTCCACCAGACTGAGCACAGAACAACTAGATAGTGCCCAGTTACCACCACCACCAACTGCTCTGATAGGGATCACAATAGAAGGTCCCAGAGAAAGCAGGAGAAAAGTAGAGTAAAATTCAAATTTAACAAAAAAAAGACCAGTCTTGCTCATCTGACAGAGATTGGAGAAACCTCAAGAGTATGACCCCCAGACACCCTTTTAGCTCAGTACTGAAGCCACGTCAAAGTTTCGCCCTTCAGACAAAGATTAGACAGGTCTACGGGGCAGACAATAACACACATGAGGAAGGTGCTTCATAGTTCGATCATGTATACGAGACTAAATGGGCACGCCAGCCTGAAAGCAAAGACAAGAAGGCAGAAAGGAATAGAAAAACTTGACAAATAGAAACAGAAAACCTGGGGTGGATAAGGAGAGAGAGTTGACACATCGCGAGGTTGGCATCCAATGTCACAAGACAATTTTGTGTATTAATTGTTTAATGAGAAACTAATTTGCTCTGTAAACTTTCACCAAAACACAATAAAAAATTTTTACAACTTTGAAAACCCTATGGTGCAGTTCTACTCTGGCCCATAGGGTTGCTATGATTTGGAATTGACTCGACGGCAATGGGTGGGTTTTCTAGCTTTGGCATCATGATCTTCCTTTGATCACCAAGTTTGCTTGATTAACCAAGTTGTCTAGCCTGGTGCATTCCCTTTCTTATTTACTGGTCCATGAGTTTGGCTAATGAGACAATGGATAGAAGATGAATATTTTTCGGTTAAAGTTAAGTAAATAACTGTGGTCCTGCAGACATCTGGTCTATGTCCATATTTATAACAAATTACGATCCATGTAACGTCAGGACTAACTAAAGTACAGATGTGGTATTAATTAACAACCCTGCTTATTAATTTACTGGGACGCCACCCTCTTCCCACTGGAAGCAGTGGCTGAACGCCTTCCCTTCTCTTTCTTTGCCCAATTCTACATCATCACACCCAGGTTCACATCAGACCTATCACTTCCTTATCTCAGAGCTAACAAGCTAATTACAGGGAGTTCTCAGAATATCTTTTTGTCATTATGCATCTTTGTCTTTAATTTGAATTCATTTGGTAATACTGAATCTGGGTGAATTCAGAAACTTTAAAAGGCATGGCTGTCTTCCAGTGTGAACTTGCTCTGAGAAACTCCTCCTGCCTATGAAAGCTGCTATAAAAATGTTGGTCCTGGTGAAAAGCGTTTTATAGACCTTCTAGGCTTTGGGCCAGAAGATTTCAAAGGGCAGCTTGAGAAGACAAAGTATTACAATGAAATGTGCAAAGACCTGGAGTTAAAAAACCAAAAAGGAAGAACGCACTCAGCATTTCTCAAGCTGAAAGAACTGAAGGAAAATTCAAGCCTCGAGATGCAATACTGAAGGTTCTATGGGCAAAATACTGAACAATGCAGGAAGCATCAGAAGAAGGTGGAAGGAATACACAGAGTCATTGAACCAAAAACAATTCGTTGACGTTCAGTCATTTCATGAGGTAGCACATGATCAAGAACAGATAGCATTTAAGGAAGAAGTCCAAGCTACACTGAAGGCATTAGCAGAAAACAAGGCTGTAGGAATTGACAAAATACCAACTGAGATGTTTCAACAAATGGATGCAACTCTGGAAGCACTCACTCATCTATGCTAAGAAATCTGGAAGACAACTACCTGGCCAACTGACTGGAAGAAGTCCACGTCTGTGCCCATTCCAAAGAAAGGTAATCCAAAAGAATGCAGAAATTATCAAACATCATTAATATCACACAAGTAAAGCTTTACTGAAGATAATTAAAAAGTGGTCGCAGCAGTGCATCAACAGAGACCTGCCAGAAATTCAGGCCAGAGTCAGAAGAGGTGGTGGAACAAGGTATATCTTTACTGAGAGCAGAGAACACCAGAAAGATGTTTACCTGTGTTTTAATGACTATGCAAAGGCATTTGACTGTGTGGATCATAACAAATTGTGGATAACATTGTGAAGAATGAAAATTTCAGAACACTTAATTACGCTCAAGTGGAACCTGTACTCAGACCAAGAGGTGGTCATTCAACAGAACAAGGGGAAACTGAATGGTTTGACGTTAAGAAAAGTGTGTGTCATGATTGCATCCTTTCACCGTACTTATTCAATCTGTATGATGAGCAAATAATCTGAGAGACCGGACTACACAAAAAAGAACGCAGCATCAGGATTGAAGGAAGACTCATTAACAACCTGTGATATGTAGATGACACAGCCTTGCTTGCTGAAAGTGAAGAGGACCTGAAGCACTTACTGATAAAGATTAGTATGAATTACGCCTCGACACAAAGAAAACAAAAATCCTCAAAACTGGACCAATACGCAACATCATGAAAAATGGAGAAAAGACCGAAGCTGTCAAGGATTTCATTTTACTTGGATCTAGAATCAATGCCCATGGAAGCAGCAGTGAAGAAATCAAATGACGTATTACATTGGGTAAATCTGCTACAGAAGGCCTCTTTAAAGTGCTAAAAAGCTAAGATGTCACTTTGAGGACTAAGGTGTGCCTGACCCAAGCTGTGGTATTTTCAATCACCTCACATGCATGTGAAAGCTGGACGATGAAGACCAAAGAAGAATTGATGCATTTGAATTATGGTGTTGGTGAAGAATATTGAATTTACTGTGGACGGCCAGAAAAACAAACAAATGTGTCTTGGAAGAAGTACAGACAGAATGCTCCCTGGAAACAAGCATGGCAAAACTTCGTCTCATGTACTTTGGCCATGTTATCAGAAGGGACCAGTCCCTGGAGGACATCATGGCTGGTAAAGTAGATCAGCGAAAAAGAGGAAGAAGGTGAAGCATGGGGCATTTTAAGGGCACGATGCTTTAATGGTGGCTATATGACACTACACATTTGTCAAACCTATGGAACTGTACAACACAAAGAGTGAACCCTAACGTAAACTATGGAATTTAGTTAATAACGTATTAATAATGGGTCATCAATTATAACAAATGTACCACACTAATGCAAAATGTTAACAATAGGAGAAACTATTAGGCAGAAGCAGGGGTATATGCGAACTTCCTCCTTTTTGCACATTTTGTTTCTGTAAACCTAAGACTTCTCTAAAAAAATAAAGTGTATTTTAAAAATGAAGATAAATCAAACATTTAAGTTAATAGACAATGGATGTTGGGAGCCAGAGTCTTCACTGTTGAGGTGGGAATTTACAGATAAGCAAGGGGAGGAGCCTAGAATTACCTAAACAGTAAAGGATTAGAGTTGGAGACATCACTAAGAACTCATGTTTAGCTTAATATAGAGACAGATGGTTACATATAGAAATATCTACAGACATGCCATGGGTTACTATACACACATGTGCTTGCTTCTTTGCTCTATTAGCTGAGGGAGCCTAAAAGAAATGGCACCCCAGTATAAATGAGCACAACTAGTGCCCAGATCTTGATTTCTAGTAACCAAAAAACAAACAAACCGCACAGTTGCTGTTGAGTCGACTGCAACTTATGGCTACTCCATGTTTGTCAGAGCAGAACTGTGCTCTATAGGGTTTTCAGTGACTAATTTTTCAGAAGCAGATAGGCCTTTCTTCCAAGGTGCTTCTGGGTAAGACTCAAACCTCCAACTTTTCAGATAGCAGCTGAGTGCTTAACTGTTTGCACCACTCAGGGACTCCTTGGTTTCTAATGCCATTCTCCAGTTAAAGGAACTAGGGATCCTTGTAGAAATGGCTGATTCTAGAACTGGGGCAGGAGATATACAAGATGAACTTGGGGCATCTTATAGTGCCAGAAAATAAGGATGTGCCCTCCCACCCTCCAAAAAAGAAAAGAAAACCCAAAAGCCCCATTGATGGGGTATGTGAAAAGGACACAGGGGTCAACTGAAAGAGTTTCAAGTGGTCAGAGCTGGAACAATGTGAGGAATAAAACAAGAAGGGCAGTACTGGATTATAAACAAATCTAAGAGTACAGACTTACATAAATACATGATTGAATACATTGATAAATATGGAAGAAGAGATAAATCTCCCATGCAGAAGAATTCCAAATAATTTATGTAGATACTCCACCCTAAAGGAAGGGGTACATAACTCCTATTCCTTAAGTATGGGCTGAACATAGTGACTCCTTTCCAAAGAGCACATAATGGAAAGAAGAGGGAAAAGAGAGTAACTTTACAGTGGAGAAACTTGGCAAACACTACCTCGGCCAGAGGATCAAGGTTATTATCAACAGCGATAAGTCATGTTGATAGCATGCGAAAATGGCACTTTACCTCTGTGATCTTCTCAAAAACCTATGTCATGGATTGAATTATGTCCCCCCAGAAATGTGTGTATCAACTTGGTTAGGCCATGATTCCCAGTGTTGTATGGTTGTCTTCCATTTTATGGTTGTAACTTTGTGTTGAAAGGATTAGGGTGCAATTGTAACACCACTCTTACTCAGGTCACCTCCCTGATCCAAGGTAAAGAGTTTCCCTGGGGTGTGGTGTGCACCACCTTTTATTTCTCAAGGGATAAAAGGAAAGGGAAACAAGCAGACAGTTGGGGACCTCATACCACCAAGAAAGCAGCACTGGGAGCAGAGTGCGTCCTTTGGACATGGGGTCCCTGTGCCTGAGAAGCTCCTTGACCAGGGGAAGATTGAGGACAAGGACCTTCCTTCAGAGCCGACAGAGAGAGAAAGCCTTCCCCCGGAGCCGACACCCTAAATTCGGACTTGTAACCTAGTAAACCCAAAAACCTACTAGACTGTGAGAAAACAAATTTCTCTTTGTTAAAGCCATCCACTTGTACTTGTTATGGTAGCACTAGATGACTAAAACAACCCATAACCCTATACTAATCAGGAGAAAAACATCAGACAAATTCCAATTGAGGGGTATCCTATAATATACCTGGCCAATATTCCTCTAAACTGTCAAGGTCATCGAAAGCAACGAATGTCTGAGAAGTTGTCACAGCTAAGATGAGCCTAAGGAGACATGACAACTAAATGTATATGGTATTCTAGATGGGATCCTTGAACAGAAAAAGGAATTAGGAAAACACTAAGGAAATCTGAATAAAGTATGGACTTGATTAATAATATATCGGTTCATTAATTGTGATAAATATATACCATACTAAATTGGAGCTGTGGTGGCATAGTGGTTAAGAGCTCGGCTACTAACCAAAAGGTCAGCCTTCAAATCCACCAGCTGCCCTGTGCAAACACAGTGGAGAGGTTCTAGAAAAAAAAAAAAAGAGAGGAAGACCCTCAATGAGATGGACTGACACAGTGGCTGCAACAGTGGGCTCAAATATGGCAATGATTGTGGGAATGGCACAGGATCGAGCAGTGTTACACTCTGTTGAACGTAAGGTGGCTACAGTTGGAGCTGGCTCAATGTCATCTAACACCACCACTTGGGTTTTGGAAGGGGTTGAATATTGCTTGGAAAAATCTTCTCCGTTGCACAGAATCATTTTTCCTCAATTACATGGCTATTTATTAAGTGTCCGCTATTTCTTGGATATTGTCTTCATACAGAAGGCACAAACAACAAGAGACAGACTAGAGTCAAGCAGAAAGGATCTTTGTTGATCAAGTGACACTTGGTTATTTCCTCTTTATCACCAAGGACCATTCCGCTGATTGTAATTATTGTAGTTAAAAACTGGTTCTAAGGTGTTTCCCTGAAATTATGTATAAAATGATTTTATGTATAATGATTATATATATATATCTATTTATATATAGTAATTACATATAAATATATATATATATATATAAAATTATTGGTGTGTATATACATACCAAAAACAAGTTGGGAACTATAGAGAGCTAAGAATCTGAGCTAGTAACTTCCCATATATTTTGACTCTCATCACATAATATTTTCACCACATTGGTAGCCTTCAAGCTTAACTGTCTAAAACATTTGTCAGAAGAGGCAGCCAAAAAAAATGGCATGCCTCTGTTTCTCACAGTTTTTTGATTCAATAGGCGTGAAGTGAAATTCACAATTCTGATGTGTGTGGTCCAGACACTTTAAGAAATAACGTGCTTCAGCAAGCAGTCTGCTTTCCCTTGGAATAAGTAATACTTCTTAAACTATTACTGTGGGAGCTGAACGGATGTTTGTTAGATATCTGTGTGAGCCAGGCACTCTGCCTGGTATTTCCAAGGTGCTTCAGCATAGTGGTTAGGAGAAAAGAAGGGAGACTCTCTGGCTTCAAATCCCAGCCCACTTAACTTCTCCATAGCCATGGTCTCATCTGTACAACAAGGATCGTAATAGAACCTTTGTCATAAACTAGTTGGATGACAAGATGGGATGATGTCCGCAAAGCCCTGAGCACAGCACCTGGAATATGAAGGCAGATATTTCCATTTCACAAATGAGGAAATTAAAGCCCAAAACAGCCAAGTGGTTTGGTCAAGTCCACACAGTCAGTAAGTAATATTGCTGAGTAAGTAGTATTGCTGAGATCAGACCTGAAGCCTGTGTTTAAACATATGCAATCCACACTTCCTTGACTCCCAAGAAGCTCTGGAATAAAACAAAGCATCCCTCAAGAAAGAGGAAATTATAATGTATATAACTTCAGGAATAACTAAAGTACAGATGTGGTATTAATTACCAACCCTCCTTACTAATTTATTGAAACTCCACCCTCTTCCCTTAGGAAGCAGCAACTGAATAGACTGTAGTGTTGCCAAATAGGTGCACAGAACAATAGGCTCTATATGAATTCTAAATAAGGACCATCATACAGACCTTGAAAAACCTGCCCACTGCCTGGCAAATAGAAAGATATCTAAAGAGCTCAGGGCAGCTAAAAACTCAAGTTCCCAGACACCATGGATTCAATGATGGCAAGATGGGACGTTTTTGCCTCTAAAAAGCTGGAGGATAAATTGTAATGGGGACCCTGCCAGGTAATACAGTGGGGAGAGGAGCATCACATTCAGCAACGTGTTTCCATGCTCAGTGCAATCAACCTCCTCTGGTCTAAACAGTCTTCCATAGATACAAAAGGAAAATTTTGCAAATTAAACTCATTTCATCCCCCTTCATCACCATTGGAAATGTGACTCTTAAGTAAATCACATTACTAGTTAAAAAACACACATACTTATTTCTCAAGAGTGGTAAAAGGAATTGTTCTACTCCTGTTTGTGGGGATGAAAAAGAGAGAATATAAAAAATATATATATATATAGCATAATCATTCAATCAAGTGAGTAATAAAACCCAGGGTAATTATTTTTACTTCTAGACATTCTCGGTGCTCAATTTTTTCAAGTGCTGAGTTGGACACGTAATGGATGTAGTAAAAATTTCCTACAATTCTGTATCACTCAGCACAACAAAAGGTCTTTTATTTTGACAATAATTCTGCACACTGGGTACTCCAAAGATGGGCCACTGAGTTCATATAGTTAACAGTGGTAGATTTGTCATTCAAACCCATGTCTGCTGCAGGCAAGTTGAAGATTCTATATTTCAACTTGTTTCCCTAAGAAATCAGGTCGTACAAAGAAATAGACATCAAGTCTCCCAACAAAAGTTTTTCTGTGAATGAAAGGGCAAATATGCATTGTTCATTTCCATTCATGTCTAAATAATCATTCATTCTAGAACATTCTACTGCTTTCTTGCCTGCCAGCTCTCTTTCTAGATTACTTGCCTCCCTTTCCCCTTCTATAATCTTTACTGTTTCCAGATGTCAACATCATGATTTGTTTAGTGGTTAGCAATCATAATGGACAAGACTAAACACAAACAGTAATTGTTCAAAAGTTTGATATTCCAGAGTTACTCGAATGTAAGCTAGCTTTATGGACAAAAAGACAAGAGAACAGGATACTTTGAACTGACCAGGAAGCCTGAAGAAACAAAGGAGTCTGTGCATTCATTGGTTTTAAATGAAGTGATAATCATGAGATTTCAGCTTTTACATGGGGGAAGGAGGATAAGAAAATGGCAATATCCAAATGATTTAGAAGAACTCTGTTAGGCTTAGTTCACAAGAATGGAATGTTTCCTTTGGGCAACCTAATATAGAGAAGAAATTTCTGTAATCAGGGCAAATTCCATAGCTTTCACCACCCAGTCAAGTATCAATAACTATACCGTAGAGTTAGAGAGTTCAAAGAACAGAGAGCTTGATTCCTACATGCTTAGATTTAAGAGAATGGATGAGTGTATGAGTGTGGCTGTGTGTGTGTACACACAAACAAAAAAAATATGGCATTATTCTGTACACAAGAGACATATTAAAGCAAAGGGATTCAAAAGGCTAAAAACAAAAAGATCTAAACCGAGACTATTTGGGAAATTAAAAAAAAAAAGAAGGGGTCACAATGTTGATGTTTGTGATAGAATTTAGACCCCAAAGCATTAAAAGCTACATTATAATGCTAAAAGCAACAATTCACAATAAATTGAGATAGGTATTACTACGTGTTCATCTATTAATTCAGTAATGCCTTTTATAAATCATCTAAATGAGATGAAAGGGAAAATAGAAACACGCTTATAAACGGAGACTTTAACACATGTCTCTCGATCCAAGACAGATGAAGCAGACCAATATTTTGTAAGTGTATGTAAGACTTAAACAGCTGTATCTACTCTTGACGAGCTCTTGACCTCATTTCTGATTTCAGTTATGTGTATGGTAAACAGTTCCAGGTGAGCTTTGACCAATTGTCTGCTGACAGTGTCTCGCCTCGAGCATGTCTCCACACATCTTTCAGTCTCTGCCCCAGGGATTCCATATCCAAACACTGGCAAGCATTCACTCAGCAAGCACATATGCATCACCCAGAAGCACAGGGAAATTAAAGCCCCTGAGGATAGCCCTTAACATTGGAGATAAATACTTCATCACTCAGTCCCAGAGCAGACAACTCTTGAGAGGTAACGTAAACACTCAGAGAGGACTGGGGAGCATCACGTGCCAGTTTCCCTCCCTTACTGGCACCCTGAATAACACACCCTTATATTGACTGTTATTCCTTTCCTCACTCTTTCCAGTTCCTCACTCCTGCTCTTGTGAATGACCTTGTAAACAGACAACCTGAACACAAGTCCTTGCCATACAGGCTGCTTTGGGGTGAGCTGAACAAAGACAACTATATAATCAATAGATCGATGGATGGATGGATGGATGGACAGATGGACAGACAGACCTACTGACTGACTGACATTCTTTTCAAGTACATGTGGGATCTTTACAAAAATTAAATGCATTTTAGGTCAGAAAGAAAATCTCAATAAATCCTAAAGAATTGAAATGCCAATAAAAGTGTTCCCTGACTTGACAACATTGCAATACAATGATAAATTAATAACAATATTAAAAAATGGTCCTCCCATCTATAAATTAAAAAAAAAGTTATTAAAAAATTTTTGGTTTAAATGGGGAAGATAAAATTTTTAAATTTCTAAAAAATAATGATAACAATGTGATATATGAATCTCCATAAGATAAAGTTAAAGCAGTTATCAGAGGGCATTTCATAGTATTAAATACCTACATCAATAAAAATAACACATGAAAACAATATAAAGCCTTTACCCTTTATCATCCAAATTGTAAATGTGTTTCTTACCTATACAGGTGCTCTTCAAATATATGTTGTTTAGTTTGTCTTGTTACTCTTTTAAATAACATTAAAAGACAGTATTATTCTACATGTTGTCTTCTGGGACTTGCTTTTCTGTCCAATTTATTACTGAGATTTATCTATATGGTTGTGTGTCACTGTAGTTTATTCATCTCCCCCCTTTTTAAAAATATACGAATTTAAAGGCATATATTTCCCTCAAAAATAACAATGTTTTAGCCACATACTACAAATTTAATATATTGTATTTTCATTGCCACTTAGTTCTAAATATTTCATAGTTCTGATTGTGATTTATTTTTAAACTTACGGTTTATTTAGGAGTATGTTTTTAGTTTCTAAATATATACTCTTTTTTAACTATAATTTTTGTTTGTTTTTAATTGCATTGTGTAATGAGAGATTGGTCTAAATGATATTTTCTTGTTGGAATTTGTTAAGGTGTCCTTTGTAAGCTCATGTATGATCAAATTTTAAATGTATGCTTATATAAAATATACAAAATGTGCATTGTCTCTACATTTGAGCCCAAGGTTTATGTTCTCTCTCTCTCATAGACCTCTATGTCTATCTGTAGCTAATGATGTAAAATATGATCATAAATTGAATGTGTTTATACATATTTTATTAAAGCTGTAAAGTTAAATATGTGTGTCTTTAAGTTGTCTATGTTCAGATGTGACTCCAGTGGTTTGCATTCAGCTGCTAACCTAATAATTGACAGTCTGAGCCCACTCAGTGGCTCCGTAGAAGAAAAGGCCTGGCAATCTGCTTGCATAAAAATTATAGCTAAGAAAACCCTATGGAGCAGTTCTACCCTATCACACATGGAATCATTAAGAGTTGGGGTCTTAAAAGAAAACAGCTAACAACAGCTGAATGGATGATAAAAAATTACAGATAACATTGCAAAGAATGAGAATTCTAGAGTGGCTAATTGTGCTCATGAGGAATCTGTACATAGACCAGGAGGCAGTCATTCAAACAGAATGAGGGGATATTGCGTGGTTTAAAATCAGGAAAGGTATGTATCAGGGTTGTATCCTTCCACCATGCTTATTCAATTTGTATGCTGGGCAAATAATCTGTGTAGCTGGACTGGACCATGTGAAGAAGAGTGCAGCATCAGGAATGGGAGAAGACTCATTAACGACCTGCAATATGCAAATGATACAAACTTGCTTGCTGAAAGTAAAGAGAACTTAAAAGTATTTACTGATAAAGATCAATATGGATTACACCTCAACATAAAGAAAAAAAAAAATCTATCTAACTACAGTCATCTGATCTTCAACAAAGGTCCAAAGTCCATTAAATGGGTAAAAGACTGTCTTTTTAACAAGTGGTGCTGGCAAAACTGGATGTCCATCTGTAAAAAAATGAAACAGGACTCATACTTCACGTATACACAAAAAACTAAATCAAAATGGATCAAAAATCTAAACATAAAACCAAAAAATACAAAGATCATGGAAGAAAAAATAGGGTCAATGCTAAGGGCACAAATGTACTTATATCAAACCATAAATAACAATACACAAGCACCAGAAGATAAGCTATAAAACTGGGATCTTCTAAAAATTAAATACTTACACTCATCAAAAGATTTTACCAAAAGAGTAAAAAGAGAACCTATAGACTGGGAAAAAAAATTTTGGCTATAACATATCCGACAAAGGTCTAATCTCTAAAATCTATAGGAAAACCCAATACCTATACAACAAAAAGACAAATAATCCAATTAAAAAATGGGCAAAAAATATGAACAGATACTTCACCAAAGAAGACATTCAGGTGACTAACAGATACATGAGGAAATCCTCTCGATCACTAGCCATTAGAGAAATGCAAATCAAAACTATAATGAGAAACCATCTCACCCCAACATTACTGGCACTAATTAATAATAATAATAACAAACTTTGGAGAGGTTGCAGGGATATTGGAACTCATATGCACTGCTGGTGGGAATGCAAAATGGTACAACCATTTTGGAAAATAACATGGTGCCTTCTTAAAAAGCTAGAAATAGAAATACTATAGATCCAGCAATCCTATTACTAGGAATAGGTCCTAGAGAAATAAGAGCCATCACATGAACAGACATATGCACACCCGGGCTCATTGATGCATTATTCACAATAGCAAAAAGATGGAAACAACCTAAGTGCTCATCAAAAGATGAATGGATAAACAAACTATGGTACATACACACAATGGGATACTACCCAACAATAAAGAACAACAATGAATCTCCAAAACATCTCACAACATAGGAGAATCTGGAGGGCATTATGCTCAGTGAAACAAGTCAATCACAAAAGGACTAATACTGTATGAGATCACTATTATAAAAACTCATGAAAAGGTTTATATACAGAAAGAAAAAATCTTTGATGGATACGAGGAAGGGGATTGTTGGGAAGGGAAAAACTAAATAATAGCTAAGAGATTACTTGGGTGAAGGGTAAGGCAATACACAATACTGGGAAGTCGGCACAATTTGACCAAGGCAAAGTCATAGAAGCTTCACAGACACATCCAAACGCCACGAGGGACCGAGTCCCTGGGCAGAAGGCTGGGGACCATAATCTCGGGGGACAGCTAGCTCAATTGGCATAACATAGTTCACATACTTTGGACATGTTATCAGGAACTATCAGTCCCTGGAGAAGGACATCATGCTTGGTAAAGTAGAGGGTCGGCGAAAAAGAGAAAGACCCTCAACGAGATGCATTGATACAGTGGCTGCAATAATTGGCTCAAGCATAACAACGATTGTGGGGATGGCGCAGTACCAGGCAGTGTTTCGTTCTGTTGTACACAGGGTCCCTGTGAGTCGGAACTGACTGGATGCCACATAACAACAGTTTATAAAGAAAATGTTCTACATCCTACTTTGATGAATAGTGCCCAAGGTCTTAAAACCTTGTGAGTGGCCACGTAAGATACATCTACTGGTCCCACCCTGTCTGGAGCAAGGGAGAATGAAGAAAACCAAAGACACAAGGGAAAGATTAGTCCCAAGGACTAATGATCCACGACTACTGTAGGCTCCATCAGACTTAGCCCAGCACAACTAGATGGTTCCCGGCTACCACCATCAACTGCTCTGGCAGGGATCACAATAGAGGGTCCCAGACAGAGTGGGGAAAAAACGTAGAACAAAATTCAAACTCACAAGAATAGATCTGACTTGCTGGTCTCATAAAGACTGGAGAAACCCTGAGAGTATGGCCCCTGGTCACCCTTTTAACTCAGTACTGAAGTCACCCCTCAGGTTCACCCTTCAGCCAAAGATTAGAAAGGCCTATAAAACAAAAAGGAGCCCTGGCAGTGCGGTGGTTAGGAGCTCCACTGTTAACCAAAAGATAGGTAGTTTGAAACCACCAGTCACTCCTTGGAAACCCTATGGGGAAGTTCTACTCTGTCCTATACGGTGGCTATGAGTTGAAAACGACAGCAATGAGTTTGTTTTCTTATAAAACAAACAATAACACATATAGTTCAATTATGTATTTGAGACTAAATGGACACACCAGTCCAGGGGCAAGGATGAGAAGGCAGGAGGGGACAGGAAAGCTGGACAAACGGAAATGGGGACCTGAGGTGGAGAAGGAGAGAGAGCTGACACATTATGGGGTTGGCAACCAACGTCACAAAACAGTATGTGTTTAATGAGAAACTAATTTGCTCTGTAAACTTTCACCTGAAGCACAATTAAAAAAAAAAAAAGTAAAGAAAAATCCTCACAACTGGACCAATGAGCAATATTATGAAAAATGGAGAAAATACTGAAGTTGGCATTTTACTCGGATCCACAATCAACACCCATGGAAGCAGCAGTCAAAGAATCAAAAGACTGCATTGGGCAACTCAGCTGCAAAAGGCCTCTTTAAAATGTTGAAAAGCAAAGACGTCACCTTGAGGACTAAAGTGCACCTGACCCAATCCATGATATTTTCAATTACCTCACATGCAGATGAAAGCTGGACAATGAACAGAGAGGACAGAAAAATAATTGATGCATTTGAACTATAGTGCAAAAGTGTAGGTAGGCAAAGAATATTGCATTTATTGTAGACTGCCAGAAAAGGCACAACTAGAATACTCCTTGGAAGCACGGATGGCAAGACTTAATCTCGAGTACTTTGGTCACCAGTCCCTGGAGAAGGACATCATGCTTGGTAGAGGGTCAGCAAAAAAGAGGAAGACCCTCAAGGAGCTGGACTGACACAGTGTCAGCAACAATGTACTCAAACATAGCAAGGATTGTGAGAATGGCGCAGGACGGTGCAGGACTGGGCAGTGTTTCATTCTGTCACAGGGTCACTGTAAGACGGAATCAACTCAATGGTACCTAACAGCTTGTTGGGCAACACTGCCATCTTGTGGTCATACAATTTTTCTTGATCAGTCCTTAACTCCTTCAAACTCACCAGAAAACCAAAACCAAACTCACTACATAAACTGAAAAACCAAACCCAGTGCCGTTGAGTCGATTCCGACTCATAGCAACCCTATAGGACAGAATAGAACTGCCCCATAGAGTTGAATCCTGGCGGATTCAAACTGCCTACCCTTTGGCTAGTAGCCATAGCACTTAAGCACTATGCCACCAGAGTTTCCACTGGTTTTTTTTACATATATATATATTAGATGTTTACACACATATCCATACATATACATGCACACACAATTCATATATATACACACACATATACAGAGAGAGAGAGGATGCACAAGTGTGTGCATGCCTGGGGGGTGCAAGTGGTTTATAATCGGCTACTAACCAAAATGGTGGTGGTTGGAACCCAACCAGCAGCTCCGTGGACAAAAGACCTGGTGAACTACTTCCGTAAAGATTTGTTGTTACTGTTTGTTGCTGTCAAGTCGATTCCGACTCATGGAGACCCCATATGTACAGAGTAGAACTGCTCCATAGGATTTTCAAGGTGACCATTCCAAAGCAGATCACCAGGCCTGTCTTCCAAGTTACCTTTGGGTAGGTTCGAACCACCAAACTTTCAGTTAGTAGTTGAGCACTTAACCACTTATGCCACCCAAGGACTCCTTCCGTAAAGATTACAGCCAAGAAAACTCTACGGGGCAGTTCTACTCTGTAACATAGGGAGTCTTCATGAGTCGGGGGCCCACTCAACAGCAGCTAAGGACAAAAACAACTACTCCATATATATACATACATACCCATACATACATATCTATATGCACACACATACTTACATATGTATATACACACACATATTTATGTTTAAAATTTTAATAGGGGTGCATGTGTATTCTTATTGATGCCGTTTCATGGGGTTAGGGTCATTGTTACCATGCTTTTTGTAAACTTCTTTTTTCTTTGCCTTCTTTGTCATGAAGTCAAATTATTTTTTAAAATTATCTTAATTTGCTTCATTTTTGCCTTTTTTTTTAGAGAGGGAATCATTAAACTTTAAACACACTCATAAAGTCCCAAATTAATATCCCCACACCCCTGCAGGGCTTGGAGCCCTTTAACTACAGTCTTCCCCAGTATCCTTTATGCTATTTCAGTTTCACCTTTTTTAAAAATACTCCATTATTAATCTTTTTCTTTAAATTTCTTGACCAACAATATTTTTCTTTCCAGTATACCTATAAACTTAACAATTTACTTTTTGCCGTTGCTATTTTATCATGCTCCTTACATACGTTTTCCATTTTCTTTTTTGCTGAAACACATTTTTATGTAGTACTTTCAGTGAGTCCCTGAGTTACAAATTCTCTGTGAATTATAAAGCCCAACAAAATGACTTTATTTTGCCAGATCAGTTCCTGTAAATGAGAAATCCTGACTTGCATTTGGCCCACAATTCTGGCGTTGAGATGTCTTTGTTCCAAACACTTGCAAATGTTCTCTGTCTTGAATTTAAGATTAGCAACATATCCAATAATTAAAAAAAAAAAATTCATCAAGAATTTTCCATGCATTTGGAGCAGTGAAGCAGATCTTTCAAGGTATCTTCACCTACCATACTCACCTACCATAGTGCCAGAAAATCTTGATTCATTTCTGTTTCATCAATACACCTCAATCCTTGAAAATCTTGAAAAACAATGATTTCTCTTAATCCTTCAGTAAACGGGAGTCTCCATTGTATCAGGTAGCACCCGCCAGAGACAACACCAGCTAAGCAAGCAGATTTATATAGACGTGTGTCCGGTCTACCACTTGGTGGCGCAATATCTTCACATTTCATTAATGCTGAACCCTACAAGAAATTTAGTCCATTATAAAGGACACTTAAGGGTTTTTTTAGCACATAAGCTGCCCAAATTCGTCACTCCAGCTACCTGCTTTACTTGATGACGACCTTGTGGGAAGGGACTGAATCTAATACATCTTTGCTTTGTTTAACTAAGAAGGAAACTTTTTTTTTAATGTTGATTCTATGGTAAGGGTGTATTTTAAATGCAAATCGTAAGATGAATGCTGATTTCCCCACTCTCATCCCTCAACCTGGGCTGCTTGCCATGCTCCTACCCACTGCCACAAATCCTGGCATTCTTCATCGTTCAGGGCAGTTTCTTTTCGTGTAATACTGTTTCACTGATCTTTCCAGTCCTCTACAATCAATCCAGTCCCCTGAATTCTTATAATACTTAGGTCCAGCTCCCTTGGGAATGTAACATTATCTATTCGAGGTTATTTCCTCATCTATAGAATGGAAATAACTATAATGTATCAGTCATGGGGTGATGGTGATATATTAATGATACACGTAAAGCAATTAGCAAAGGAGCCCTGGTGGAGTAGTGGTTAAGCGCTTGGCTGCTAATGAAAAGGTGAGTGGATTGAACCCACCAGCCACACCATGGAAGAAAAATATGGCAGTCTATTTCCGTAAAGATTACAGCCTTGAAAACCCTATGGAGCAGTTCTACTCTGTCCAACAGGGTCATTATCAGCTGGAATCAGCTCAAAGGCACACGACAATAAAACAATTAGCACAGTACCTAACACATAGTACATTTTCAATAAATATATTTATTTCCAAGTCTCTGGCAATGTAGGCAGTATCGTTTCCCATTGTCTTACGCTTCAGTCGTATGTATGCTCAGTAAATATTTCCTGAGTATGGACAACTTCCAAGCATCTGCTTTCTGCCACAGATGGAGTCATGAATAAGATTTATATGGTCCTCACCCTCATGAACCTTACAGTAGCGGTGTAGTGAGATAGAGAAATCATTTCAGTAAGCTCTACCATAAAGAAGTACAGGGCGCTGTAGAAGCATGTAGCAGAAGTAACTTGTCTTGTCATGTGGTTAGGAAAGGCCTCCTCGAGGAAGTAGTACTGAAATGGAGGCTGATAAAAATAGTAGCAATTAGCCAGGTAAAGGGGAGAGGTCCAATGGGATTTTAATTCAGGCTGTGAAAACTAACAGCATGTATAAAAACCTAAAGACAAGACTGGGGCTTGACAGAGTCATGCCTTTCAAATGCTTTTGACCACAACTTACATTAAGAAATACATTGGACATTACAGCATAGACACAGACCCCACACTCACTTAACTGAAACACGAGTTTCTCAAATATTACCTGACCTTATTGCAAGTATGCATTCTGATATTTTCTATCAAATTCTCTTTTATTTTAAAATTACTTGTTGAACTACAGAGTACCAAATAACATGAAGCAAAAAACTGACATAAATGAAGGGATCAATAGACAATTCAACAATAACAACTGGGGGCTTTAATACCCCACTTTCAATAATGTATGGAAAACCTGGTGGCGTAGTAGTTAAGTGCTATAGCTGCTAACCAAAATGTCGTCAGTTCGAATCTACCTGGCACCCCTTGGAAACTCTATGGGGCAGTTCCACTCTGTCCTATAGGGTCTCTATGAGTCACAATCGACTCGATTGCAATGGGTTTCAATAATGTATAGAAAAACTAAGCAGAAGATCAAAAAGAAAATAGAACACTTGAATAACACCATAAACCTTACTATAGGGTCACGATGAGTTGGAACTGACTCGACAGCAATTTTTTTTTTTATATATAAACTAATGAGACCTAACAGTCTTCTATAGAACATACCACCCAACAAGAGCAGAATATACATTCTTCTGAAGTGTACATGGAACACTGTCCAGGATACACCCTATCCTACATTATGAAACAAAATTCAATAAACTTAAAAGGATTTAAATTTTATTCTAACTGTGATAAAATGAAATTGCAAATAAGTAACAGAAGGAAATTTTGGAAACTTGAAAATAAAAAAAAAATAAAACATACTCCTAAATAATCAATGGGTTAAATAACCACAAGGGAAATTAGAAAATTCTTTGAGGTTAATAAAAATGAAGATACAAACATGCCAAAATATATGGAATGCAGCTAAAGGAGTGTTTACAGGGAAATTTATAGCCTATATTAAAAAAAAAAAAAAAACTCAAGTCAGTAACCTAACTTTACATCTGAAAACAATGGAAAAAGAAGAGCAAACTTAAAGCAAGCAGGAGGAAGGAAACAAAAAAGATTAGAGTGAAGAGTATTGCAATAGGGAACAGAAAAACAATAGAGAAAATAAATGAGGCCACAATTGGTTCTTTGAAAAGATCAACATAATTGACAAACCTTAACCTGGATTCACCAAAAAAAAAAAAGAAAGAAAAGAGAGACAGAGGGAAGGCACAAATTACTAAAATCAGAAATTAAAGCAGGGACATTACTATTGACTTCACTGAAATAAAAAGGATTATAAAGGAATACTAGGAAAAATGTGTATCTGCAGATTAGATAACTTAGATGAAACAAACATCTAGGAAGACACAAACTACCAAAACTAACTCAAGAAGAAATAAAAAACCTGACAAAGGGCATTTACAAAAAACCCATAGCTAAAAAAGGGGTAAAAGGGTAGATATCTCCCTAAGATCAGGAACAAGACTAGAATGTTTGCTCTTGTCACTTTTATTCAACACTGTGCTAGAGGTTCTAGCCATGGAAATTAGACAAAAAAATTAAATAAAAGGTACCCATACTGGAAAGGAAGAAGTAAAACTATTCTCAGATGACATGATTGTGCACATAGAAAATACCAAGCAATCTACTAAAAAAAAAAAAAAACTATTCAAACTAATAAATGAGTTCAGCAAGTTTTCAAGATACAAGAGCAATGTGATGATCAGTTTTCTGTGTCAACATGGCAAGGCTATACTTCTCAGGTATTTGATCAAACATTAACTGGGCTGTGTAGGTATTTGGTAGATGTAACAAAAGTCTATAATCAATAGACTCTAAGTAAAGGAAATTAAGGTCCCTATGCCCTGGTGGCATAGTCATTAACAGCTATAGCTGCTAACCAAGAGGTCGGTAGTTTGAATCTACCAGTCACTCCTTGGAAACTCTATGGGGCAGTTCTACTCTGTCCTATAGGGTTGGAATCAACTCAAAGGCAATGGGTTTGGGGGTTTTCTTTTTAGGTGTCAAAAACAGTTTGTGCTCCACTGCCAACATAAAAGTTGGGGGTTTGAACCCACCCAACGGCACTGAAGGAGACAAGCCTGACTATCTGTTTCCACTAAGATTACAGCCAAGGAAACCCTACTCATGGGTCACCATGAGTCGAAATCAACTTGACTGCAACTAATGACAACAACAAAGGAAACTTTCCGAGATAATCTGGATAAATTGAAAACAAATTGAAAAGCTTGAACAGCAAGACTGAGGTTTCTGTGAAGAAGAAGAAATTTCACCTGCGGACTTCAGCTTCAGCTCCTGGTGTTCCAGCTTGCCATTTCTAATGACCTATCTTACAAATTTTGAACATGTGCCAGCCCCCACAATTGTGTAAGCCAATTCCTTGCAATAAATCTCTTACTATATACATCCTCCTGGTTTGGGTTTTCTGGAGGAACTCTGACTGATACAGTCAATATGTAAAAATCAATTTTATTTCTACACATTTTCATGACCAATCCAAAAAGAAAACAGTTCCATTTTCAATAGCATCAGAAAGAATAAACTCCTTAGGAATAAATTTAACAAAAACAGTATAAAATATGTGCTCTGAAAACCACAAAACATTGTGGAAAGAAATTAAACAACATCTAAATAAATAGACATCCCATGTACACAGTTTAGAAGACAATATTGTTAAGATACAACACTACCCAAATTGACCTACAAATTTAATGTAATCCCTATCAAAAATCCCAGCTGGCTTCTTTGCAGAAATTGAAAAGCTGGTCCTAAAATTCATATGGAAAATCAAGGCACCCAGAGTAGTCAAAACAATCTTGAAAAAGAATAAAGTTAGAGAATTCACACTTCCCAATTTCAAAATTTACTTCAAACCAACAACAGTCAAGACAGTGTGGTACTGGCATAAGAACAGACATACAGATCAATGGAAGAGAATTTAAAGTACAGAAGTAAACCCATGTATGCATGGCCAACAGAGTTTTGACAAGGGTGTCAAGACCATTGCATCAGGGAAGAATAGTTTTTTCAACACGTGGTGCTGGGACAGTTATATATCCATATGTAAAAGAATAAAGTTGAACCCCTACCTCACATCATATACACAAATTAACTCAAAACGGTCAAACACCTAAACGTAAGAAAAAACTATAAAATTCTTAAAACATAGGGCTTAATTTTTGTGATTTGGATTAAGCAACAGTTTCTTAGATATGATGCAAGCAACAAAAGAAAAAGTAGATATACTAGACTGCATCAATATTAAAACATCTGTGCTTTAAAAGACACCACCAAGAAACTGAAAAGTTAATACACAGACTAGGTGGAACTATTTGCAAATCAAATGTCTAATAAGAGAATTGTACCTAGAATATATAAGGAACTCATACAACTCAATAGTAAGAATTGAAATAACCCAATAAAAAATGGGCAAAGGACTTGAATAGGCATTTCTCTGAAGAAGACATACAAATGGCCAATAAGCACATGAAAGATGCTTGACATAATTAGTCATCAGGGAAATGTAAATCAAAACCACAAGGAGATATCACTTGACAACTTCTAAAATGGCTATAAAAATAAATAGTAACAAGTGTTAGTGAGGATGTAGAGAAATTGGGACCCTCATACACAGCTAATGAGAACATATCATAGTGCAACCTTTTTATAAAAGTTTGGCAATTCTTCAAGAAGTTGAACATAGAGATACCTTTTGATCCAGTAGTTTCACTCCTAGGTGTATATCTAAGAAATGAAGACATATGTTCACACAAAAACTTGTGTATGAATGTTCATAGCAGCACTATTCATAGTAGCCAAAAAGTGGAAACAACCCAAATGTCCATCAGTGGATGGATGGATTAAAAACGGTGATATATTCATGCATTAGAATATTATTTGCCATAAAAAGGAATGAAATACTGATACATGCTACAACATGAATGAACCTTGAACGTTATACTAAGTGAAAGAAGCCAGTCACAGAAGACCACATATTACATAATTCCATTTACATGAAATGTTTAGAATAGTTAATCTATAAAGACTGAAAGTAGATTCAATGTTCCTTGGTGCTAGCTGGATGCGAGATGATAGTTAAAGGGTATGGGGCTTCTTTTTCGGGGGGTGTCTTAGTCATCTAGTGCTGCTATAATAGAAATACCACAAGTCAATGGCTTTAACAAAGAGGAATTTATTCTCTCACAGTCTAGAAGGCTACAGGTTTAAATTCAGGGCATCAGCTCCAGGAGAAGGCTTTCTCTGTTGGCTCTGGAGGAAGGTCCATGTCCTCAACCTTTCCTTGGCCTGGGAGCATCTCAGCGCAGGAACCTCAGGTCCAAAGGACACACTCTGCTCCCGGCACTGCTTTCTTCGTGGTATGAGGTCCCCCTGTCTCTCTGCTCTCTTCTCTCTTTTAAATCTCTAAAGAAATTGGCTTAAGACACTACCTAATCTTGTAGACCTCCTCAGTATAATTGCCACGGATCCATTCTGCTACAGCATAGCAATAGGATTACATACACGGAAATCACATCAGAAGATAAAATGACAGACAATCATACAATCATGCCAGGGAATCACGACCTAGCCAAGCTGACAGATATTTTGGGGGGACACAATTCAATCCATGACATTTTTAAGAAAATGTTCTAAAACTGATCATGGTGATTGCTGCACAACTCTGTGAATATACTAAAAACCACCAGATTATACACTTTAAAAGAGTGAATTATATGGTATGTGAATTATATCTCAATAAAGCTATTAAAAAATTATTGGTCTTGACCAACTAATGGGTTGTGTGCTTGTACTCTGAAAAACACAGTGTTAGAATGAAAGGAACTCCACATTGGTTAGGGCACAGAGAGTCAATGGGATGCTGAGAGTAAGACTTGTCAAAGCCACACAGTTAGGGAAAGCAGTTTAGAAAGTAGATCTGTCTGCCTCCTATGCTCCCATGTTTAAACACTATGATGGACTGTGGTGGTTCACAGAGTCCTGGGTGCAAACCCAGGCTCTACCACTTGCTAGGAGTCTAAATCCCAAGGAAATTTCTTAGATTGTTTCTTAGTCTAGAAAATGGGGATAAGTATACTCATCTCCTGGGATTTTTGTGTGGAATAAATGATAACGCCTAAAATGCCAGTGTCGATTGCTGTCAAGTCAATTCCAACTTATGGAGACCCTATGCGTGTCAAAGTAGAACTGTGCTCCATAGGGTTTTCAATGGCTGGCTTTTCAGAAGTATATCAGTAGGTCTGTCTTCCCAGGTGCCTCTGGGTGGACTCAAACCTCCAACCTTTTGATTAGCAGCCAAGTGTGTTAGCAGTTTTCAAATAGTAATAAAGCAGGCAAAGTAAAGAGTAGTCAGCATCATTGTTGTGAAAATCTGGCTGGCCCTTATATACCAGGTAGAATTTTATTGTTTAAGGAGCCCTGGTTGTGCTGCAGCTAAACCCAAAGGTCAGCAATTTGAACCCACCAGCCACTCTGTAGGACAAAGATGTGGCAGTCTGTTTCTGCAAAGATTTACAGCCTTGGAAACCCTGTGGGGCAGTAATACTCTGTTGTATAGGGTTGCTATGAGTCGGGATCAACTCAAAGGCAATTTTTTTAAATGGGTTTTAGTTTATTCTGTAGAAGATGAATTAGAATTTTAACAGGTAGAGATGGGAGTGGTGGATGGAGCACTCAGAGGAAATATCATAAGCAAAAACTGGAGTCAGAAAAACATGAAGAAACTTCAGAAAACGCGGAGTGCATCTTGGCTGCGCAAAGTGTGAGAAAGGAAAAACACAGCATTAGGACCTTGAATGACAAGCTGAAAAGTGGATATTTAATTAGCTGGGCAAGGGGGGGCCATCAAAGTTTTATGACTGAGAAAGAATGTGTTCAGATTTGTGTCTTAGGAAAATTTATCCATCAGCATAGATGCTCAACAAATGTTCACTGGATTAAGTGTACCAAAGTAAAACATGCTTTGAACAAATAGCAACAATGAGTAAAGAATTCAATTAGGAGGCTTAACACATCGTTGGTTACATATCCAAACTGCTTCTCCCCACTGCGTGGTTCTCAAATAGAACCTCAATTTTGTTTTGGTTTCTTCACTCCTCTATGCAGTCATGTCCTTCTGAGGAGGGTAGCCTAAGGCCTAGGGCCTGGGTCTTGCTTAGCCAAAACAATTCTGGAAATCCTTCCAGGAATTGGTTTGTTGTTGTTGTTGTTGTGGTTAGGTGTCATCGAGTCAGTTCCGACTCATAGCCACCCTATGTACAACAGAAGGAAACATTGCTGGGTCCTGAGCCATCCTCACAATCATTGCTATGTTTTTGCCCATTACTGCAGCCACCATGTCTATCCATCTCGTTGAGGGTCTTCCTTTTTTTTGCTAACCCTCTACTTTACCAAGCATGATGTCCTTCTGCAGGGACTGGTCCCTCCTGATAACATGTCCAAAGTACGTGAAACAAGTCTCGCCAAGTTCGATTCTAAGGAGCATTCTGGCTATACTTTTTTCCAAGAAAGATTTGTTCGTTCTTCTGGCAGTCCGTGGTATACTCAATATTTCTTCACCAACACCATAATTCAAATGCATCAATTCTTCTTTGATCTTCCTTGTTCATTATCCAGCTATTGTGTCCACATGAGGCGAACAAAAATGCCATGGATTGGGTCAGGCGCACCTTAGTCCTCAAAGAGAATCCTTTGTTTTTTTTTTAACACTTTAAAGAGGTCTGTTGCAGATTTGCCCAATGCAATGCATCTTTTGATTTCTTGACTGCTGCTTCGTGGGTGTTGATTATGGATCCAAGTAAAAAGAAACCCTTGAAACTTTAATATTTTTTCCATTTATCATGATGTTGCTTATTGGTCTAGTTGTGAGGCTTTTTCTTTTCTTTATGTTTAGGTGTAATCCATACTGAAGGCTGTAGTCTTTGACCTTCATCACTAAGTGCTTCAAGTCCTCTTTGCTTTCAACAAGCAAGTTTGTGTCACCTGCATATTGCAGGTTGTTGAGTCTTCCTCCAAACCTGATGCCATATTCTTCTTCATATAGTCCAGTTTCTCTGATTATTTGCTCAGCATACAGATTGAATAGGTATGGTGAAAGGATTCAGCCCTGACACACACCTTTCCTGGTTTAAACCATGCAGTATCCCCTTTTTCTGTTCCAATGACTGCCTTTTGGCCTACACACAAGTTCCACATGAGCACAATTAAGTGTTCTGGAATTCCCATTGTTTGTGATGTTATCCATCATTTGTAATGATACACACAGTCAAATGCCTTTGCACAGTCAATAAAGCACAGGTAAACATCTTTCTGGTATTTTCTGCTTTCAGCCGAGATCCACCTGACATCAGCAATGATACACTTTATTCCACATCCTCTTCTGAATCTGTCTTGAATTTCTGGTAGTTCCCTGCCGATGTACTGCTGCAACTGTTTTTGAATTATCTTCAGCAAAATTTTACTTGCATGTGATATTAATGATATTATTCAATAATTTCTGCACTCAGTTGGATTACATTTCTTTGGAATGGGCACGAAAATAGATCTCTTCCATTTGGTTGGCCAGGTAGCTGTCTTCCAAATTTCTTAGTATGGGTGAGGAGCACTTCCAGTGCTGTATGTTTGTTGAAACATTTCAATTGGTATTCCATGAAGTCCTGGAATCTTGTTTTTCACCAATGCCTTCAGTGTAGCTTGGACTTCCTCCTTCAGTACCTGCAGTTTTTGGTCATATGTTATCTCCTGAAACGGCTGAATATCAATCCATTCCTTTTGGTACAGCGACTCCATGGATTCCTTCCATCTTCTTTTGATACTTCTTGCATCACTCAATATTTTGCCCATAGAATACCTCAATATTGCAACTCGAAACTTGATTTCTTTCTTCACTTCTTTCAGCTTAAGAAATGTTGAGAGTGTTCTTCCTTTTCGGTTTTCTAACTCCAGGTCATTGCACATTTCATTATGATACTTTACTGTCTCCTCAAGGTGCCCTTTGAAATCTTCTGTTCAGCTCTTTTATGTCATTTCTTCTGTTCACTTTAGATACTCTACGTTCAAGAGCAAGTTTAAGTCTCTTCTGACATCCATGTTGGTCTTTTCTTACTTTTCTGTCTTTTTAATGCCTTCTTGCTTTCTTCATGTATGATGTCCTTGATGCCATCCCACAACTCATCTGACCTTCAGTCATTAGTGTTCAACGCATCAAATCTATTCTTGAGATGGTCTCTAAATTCAAGTGGGATATACTTAAGGTCATATTTTAGCTCTCATGGCCTTGCTCTAATTTTCTACAGCTTCAACTTGAACTTGCATATGAGCAACTCATGGTCTATTCTGCAGTCAGCCCCTGGCCTTATTCTGACTGACGGTATTGAGCTTTTCCATCTTCTCTTTCCACATATGGAGTCAATTTGATTCCTATGTATCCCACTTGGAAAGGTCCACATGTGCAGTCACCATTTATGTTGCTGAAAAAAAAGGTATTTCCAATGTATAGGTAGTAGGTCTTGCGAAATTGTATCTTGCAAAAATATGATCTCCAACATTGTTTTTATCACCATGTTTTTCAACTGTTGATCCTTCTTGTTTCCAACTTTTGCATTCCAATCACCAGCAATTATCAATGCATCTTGATTGCAGGTTTGGTCAATTTCAGACTGCAGAAGTTGGCAAAAATCTTCAGTTTCTTCATCTTTGGCATAACTGGCTGGCATGTAAATTTGTATAACAGTCATATTAACTGGTCTTCCTTGTAAATGTATGGATATCATACCATCACTGACAGCATTGTACTTCAGGGCAGATCTTGAAATGTTCTTTTTGACAATGAATGTGACGCCGTTCCTCTTTAATGTGTCCTTTCTGGCATAGCAGGCCATATGATTCTCTGATTCAGAATGGTTACGTATTGTCATTCTGGCCTGGGAGACATATGAGAATTCCACTAGAGTAGCACGAGGCAGAGAGCACCAGTTCTTTTTTCCGCTTCTGGATATTTTTGTATCTGCATGTGATATCTCAAACTACTACAGCCATCATGCAACCTGGAGGGAAGCAGTTTTCAGACAAGACTGAGCCATGAAGAGTACAAGCCAAGAGAATGCAGAGATGCTGAACTGCAGCCCTGATCACACTGTGCCTAGACCCACTTTGGACCCATTATTATAGACAAAACATACTTTGTCATTTAAGCTGCTAGGGCCAAGGTTTTATATTACTTAAAGCCAAAAGCTTGCTGAGGGATAGAGACTATTAGAATTATCCAGTCTAATGGTAATTAAGGCCTCAGTTAAGACTGTGTACCCAGGAACAGAGGATTGAACAAATTTGACTGACAATTTAGGTATACAGTAAAATTGTCAGATTTAGTAAATAAAAATATAGGACAGACAGTTAAACTTGAATTTTAGATAAACTTTTTTTTTTTTTTTTAGTATAAGTATGAGCAATATTTGGGACATGCTTAAACAAACAAAAATATTTGTTTCTTCCCTGGAATTCAAATTTAATTGTGTGTCCTATATTTTATCTGGCCACTCTAGCATAGAACCTTCAAGAGTTAACCACTTATTTGATGTAAGGATACAAAGGCAAAACAGGAGTTTAAGATGTCTGAGGTTTTAAGCCCAAGTCACTGGGAGGCTTGGGATAATATTAAATAAGAAAAGGAAGTCAGGACATTTTGTGAGGAGGGTTACTCTAGTGGAATTCTCATATGTCTCCCAGGCCAGAATGACAATACGTAACCATTCTGAATCAGAGAATCATATGGCCTGCTATGCCAGAAAGGACACATTAAAGAGGAACGGCGTCATATTCATTGTCAAAAAGAACATTTCAAGATCTGCCCTGAAGTACAATGCTGTCAGTGATGGTATGATATCCATACATCTACAAGGAAGACCAGTTAATATGACTGTTATACAAATTTACATGCCAGCCAGTTATGCCAAAGATGAAGAAACTGAAGATTTTTGCCAACTTCTGCAGTCTGAAATTGATCAAACGTGCAATCAAGATGCATTTGATAATTGTGGACTTACAGATGAGATAGTCACCAAGTTTTCTTGAATTAGTGGTTCTCAACCAGAGTCAAGTTTGCCCCCAGAGGACAGTTGGCAATGTTAGGGAACATTTTTGCTTGTCACACCTAGGGGAGAGGCATTACAGCATCTACCGAATAGAGGCCAGGAATGCTGCTAAACATCCTACACCGTACCAGACAGCCCCATAACAAAGAATTATCCAGCTCAATGTGTTAAAAGTGGAGAGACTGAGAAATCCCGCCTTAGAGAAAGGGGTTAGAAAAGATGATTCTAGGAGTTTTATATTAAGGCTGCATTGTTGTTGCTGATGTTGTATGCCATCCAGTCAATTCCAACTCACAGCAACTCTATGGGGCTGAGTAGAGCTGCACCACAGGGTTTCCTAGGCTATAATCTCTATATGAGCAGATCATCAGGTCTTTTCTCCTGCAGAGAGTTGGTGGGTTCAAACCGCTAACCCTTATGGTTAGCAGCTGAGTGCTTACCCATTGTGCCACCTGGGCTCCTTAAAGTTGCATTAGACTTAATAATTTTACTCTCTGTTCAGCAAGTATTTATGGGCATCTAATGTGTAAAAAAAAAAAAAAAAATTTTTTTTTTTAATGTGTGTCAGAGGAGCATTGGTGGTGCAGTGGTTAAGCACTTGACTGCTAGCCAAAAGGTTGGTGGTTCTAATCTGCCAGTCGTTTTGTGGGAGAAAGATGTGGTCATCTGCTTCCATAAACATTGTTGTTGTTATTCATAGGTACTGTGGAGTCAGTTCTGACTCACAGGGACCCTATTTACAACTGAACAAAACACTGCCCGGTCCTGCACCATCCTCATGATTATTGTTATGCCTGAGCTCATTGCTGCAGCCACTCTGTCAGTCCATCTCATTGAGGGTCTTCCTCTTTTTCACTGGCCTTCTACTTTACCAAGCATGAAGTCTTTCTCCAGGGACTGGTCTTTCCAGATAACATGTCCAAAGTGTGTGAGACAAAGTCTCACCATCCCCTATTCCATGGAGCATTCTGGCTGTAATTCTTCCAAGACAGATTTATTCGTTCTTTTGGCAGTCCAGGGTATATTCGCATTCTTCGCAAACACCATAACTCATAGGTGTCAATGCTTTTTCAGTCTTCCTTATTCATTGCCAAGTTTTCGCATGCATAAGAAGTGATTGAAAACACCATGGCTTGGGTCAGGTGCACCTTAGTCCTGAAGTGACTAGAGTCTAGGAAACCCAACGAGCCTGTTCTATTCTGTCCTACAGAGTCGCTATGAGTCAGAATCGACTCTATGGCGACAGATTTGTTTTGTTTTTCATTTAATATGTGTCAGGCTAGGTGCTGGGATCAAAAAGGAAAAAGCGGTAAACTGTGGGCTTTCTAAAAGCTTGGTTTTTCAGGACAAATGGACGTGTAAAAGTCTCTGGGTAAAAATTTGATAAGATCACTGAAGAGAAAGTAACTATAATTGGATCTATATTTAAAAAATATTCTGCTGCATCCCACAATCATGGGCCTTAGAGCTTTAGTCTGGACAATACCAAAACGGTCTAGTCTAAGGCCTGGGTGGATCTTCCTTTACCTCAGCCCAACACAGCGCAGCACTAAGTGAGAGCTCTAAGGATGCTCCTCAACCAGTGTAGGGTGAACTGCAGACTGTATTTTCTAGGACCGGGGGGAAGGTGCCTGTTATGGCTCTAGCATTCTTCTACATGCCATCATCTGTTACAAGCCATTTACTCTTCACCAAAGCACTAGGAGGTGAGAAATCACTTAATGTATTAAGTGTATTTGGGGGCTCTTTTCAGATTGTTTTTCTTTATGTCCTTGTTTTTTTTTACCCACTTTAGCTCCACTGTTGCTCCAAATTTTTAAAGCAATGATTGAGGCAAAAATAAAACAAACAGCTACCCTTGGTGTTACTTACCTCATCTGTTGATCCTCTGCATTGTCTGCTTTTGCTGATGAGACCTCAGCCCTCTTTGTGTTATGTAAGGAAATTTCCCCACGAGGTGCCCTATCCACACATCCTCTCTGGAAACCTAAAGCTAAGAGTCAGCATGGTGGAATATAGGCAAGCCATGAACCTTAAACTCTTCCAGTTAACTGGTGAATGGCTTTGTGCAAGGTCCTTTAACCAATTAAGCCTCAGGCTCCTCATCTTTAAAATGAGAATGACAGTGACAATATCATTTAATTATTTGTTTACTACCTGACTTCTGCTAGAGAACTAGGTTCTCAAAAACCTCATGGGATCAAACCAAAAACAGCTGCCGTCCAGTTGACTCTGACTCATGGCAACCCCATGTGTTTCAGAGTTGAACTGTGCTCCACAAGGTTTTCGATGTCTGTGATTTTTCAGAAGCAGATCTCCAGGTCTTTCTTCCAAAGTGCCTCTGGGTGGATTCAAACCAACACCCTTTCAGTTAGTATTTGAGTGTGTAAACATGTGCGCCACCCAAGGATTCCTAAACAAAGGAACAGAGTGTGTTTTACTCTGTACCACTTCTGCAGTGCTGGCACATAGCAAGCACCTAATGATGGTGTATTGGATGAATGGACGAATGAATACACAAAAGAATGACAGATAATCTATGACCTGCAGTGTGGCTGTGGGAAGCATCTGGAACATGCGAGGTGTCCCCTTTCTCTAGCCCTATGGATTGTCTCTTCACCTAAAGCAATCCTCAGCTGCCACCAGGAGAATCATCCTTGGCAATTAAGAACAACAGACATCTAGACAAAGACAGACTTCAGGAATGTGACTGACCTAGAAAAATGAGAGAAAGGAGACGCCTGCTCCATTTTTCTTTAACAACGTTTACAAATGTAGGTCTTTGTCTTTCCTAACTGAACATTGGGGAAAAGAAATATCAAAAAATGTAACAGGTTTAAACCAAAGGATAGGCCATTTCCATCCCAGGCCTAACGAAATGATTCCCAAGAAGCCTCAAATCTACTGATTGAATTATTCAAAGAAAATGTCTACAGTTGAGATGGGCTTTATTTTAGACCCCATTGTCATTTTCCTTGATTCCATGGAAGGCAAGAGAAAGACACAAGATGAGCAGCACTAGGCAGGAGGAGAAGAGAACCATGTCTGCTCCAGCTCCGCCCACAACAAGCTCCGTATACCTGGGCAGGCCATATCTCCTCTCTGGTCCCCAACTTCTGAACTTACAAAATCTGGAAATTAGCTACAGCAGTGATTCTCTAGAGCCCATGTTTAGTTAGAGAAAACATGGAATTAACACTCAGATACAATTTTATAATTGAAAAAAAAATCCCCATCATTTTTAGTAACACACTTTACTCTGATTGATGGGATACATGGCAAAAAATAAATAAATAAAATGTTGCCCCGTGTGTGTCAGAGTAGAACTGTGCTCTATGGGGTTTTCAGTGGCTGACTGCTCAGATGTAGAATGCCAGGCCTTTCTTCTGAGGCACCTTTGGGTAGCCTCATGCATCCTTCTCATTAGCAGCCAAGGGTGCTAACCATTTGCACCAAGCAGGGACTCCTGATTATAAATGAAGCTTGTTCTTAGCCACCGCTCCCTCTTAACTCCAAGGAATACATCAGAATTTTGAGAACTGTGTGTATGTGTGTGCAAGCTTTTTACATTTATTAAAATCGGAGTAGATCAATTATTGAAGAAACATTGAGCTACACGATTCTTTTATTCTTTCCAGATACTTTATCCTTTCCAGATAAAATGATCCTATATGAAATGAGGAAGATGATGATGGTTTAAAAAAATAATGAATTTCTCTTCTTATGTGTAAGTTATTATGCAAAGGGCTTTATTTAGAATTTCCCTCTTACTCCTCAATGGCTATTAAATAAGTTGACAGAAAATATCTCGATTACATCCTGCAACATTTCTCTCCTGGGCTTTTAAGGACAGTGAATGTTATTACTTGTTAAACTCAGAAGTCAATTCCCAGGTAATAAGATACTGATTTTCCCCCTTAAGGCTTAAGTTAATGGGACAATGATGGGGTACCTTCCATGTAAAGTTATCATCAGGGAACTGGACATTTATATTACAATCTACTCTGCACCTATTTTCTTATATATGGAAAGGAAATTAATATTCATTGACTTCCTAAAATGTACCATTTTCCCTCCCATTTAATGTTTTAAATAGCTCACATTACTGGCACATAGTACCACTACCACCAATACCAGCTGCCACTGAGTCAACCCCAATTCATGGTGACTACATGTGTAGGTGCTCAATAAATGTTTATGGAATTAATAAAGGACTCAGTCAATTCATTACCGTCATCATTTTATACATGAGGAAATTTTGGCTCAAAAATTAGTCAGCTGTGCCATGATGATAAAGGCAGTATGGAGTGTGAAATACCAAAGCTTGGTCCTTTCCCTTCCCCTGTCCACCTCTTACCTTCTAGAAGAGATCCTTACTTTGAATAGCATAGACCGTAGCACATGGTCTCAGTGTAGTTCGACATTTTTTCCGCTAAAATCACCTTTAGAATTTGAGTTGCCTGTAAAGTAAAACAATGTTATGTGCTGCAAAGAGTCCTGCAGGAATGATAGGATACAGGCATGAACAAGAAGAAAAATAAGTGAAAAAAGTAGATTACTATCGATCACTTCAGCTGGAGCCCTAACAGCGGCTTGCCGCTTTCCCACTGACTGTCCCCCCTTTTATTTTAATAATGTTTTATTGTGTTTTAGGTGAAAGTTTACACAGCAAACTCAGTTCTCCTTTAACAATTTCTATACATATTGTTCCTGTGCCATCAGTTACAATTTTTACAACGTGTCAGTATTTTCATTATTTCCATTCTGTTTGTTCTGCTTCCATTGATCTAGCTTCCCTTCCCTTCCTTGCCTTCTCACCTTTGCTTTTGGAAAAAGGGTGACCATTTGGTCTACTACAGTTTATTGTTTAAGGGAACACATTACTCACGGATGATACTGTTTATTTTATAAACTAATATATCATTTGGCTGAAAGGTGACCTGCAGAAATGGCTTCAATTACAGATTCAAAGGTTATCTTAGGGCAATAGTCTTGTGGGTTCCTCTAGTCTCTATCAGTCCAGTAGGTCTGGCCTATTTTAGGAATTAGAGTTTTATTCTACATTTTTCTCCCATTCTATCTGGAATTTTCTACTGTGTCCCTGGTCAGAAGAGTCACTAGTGGTAGCCGGGCACCATCTAGTTCTTCTGGTCTCAGGTTAGATGAGGCTGTGGTTCGTGTGGGCTATTAGTCCTGTGGATTAGTTTCTTCTTTGAGCTTTTAATTTCCTTCATTCTCTTTTGCTCCAGATGAGTAGAGACCAATAGTTGTATCTTAGATGGCGGCTTACAAGCTTTTAAGATCCTAGACCACCACTCACCAAACTAGGATGTAGAACATTATCTTTGTGAGCCATGTCATGCCAAGTAACTAGGCTATCTCCCGAGTCTCTGGTCCCACACCTTTTAACCCAGTAAACCAATCCTCCAAATTGTTTGGATATGTCTTGGGAGCCTCTGTAATTGTGCCCCTATGTGGTTTGTTGTATATGTGGATATGTATACAGCACATACAAATGTGTACATACAGATGTCTACAGATACACCTACACATTCAAACGTATTTACATGCATACTTGCTTTTCTATACACATATATGCATCCATGTCTACCTATGAAACCACACATATTTTTTTTGGTTATTCTTACTGTTGTTCCAAAATCGTGTATGAAACTATTTTTTTTTTATAGCATTTACCAAAATTGTTCCTTTTACTCATGTATTTCTTAGTGTTCTTATTTACAAGTTGTGCTGACTTCACCTATGTTTGATCTTGCCTTTCCCATCACCAAAAGTAAAAACTGTCTACTCTCTAGAAAGTGATTCCCCATCCCTTTCCCTCCCATCTCTGATAACCATCAAAGAACTTTGCTCTCTGTGTATATATCTAATCTTGACTTTTTGTTATAGTGGGACCATACTATATTTGTCTTTTTGTAATTGACTTCATTCACTCAGCATAATGTCCTCAGATTCATCCACGTTATGTTTCTTGGACTCCTCATTATTCTCTGTAGTTGCATAGTATTCCATTGTACGTACCACAGTTTGTTCATCCACTCATCTGCTGACGGGTACTTAGATTGTTTCCATTGTTTTGCTATTGTGAATAATGCTGCAATGGATATAGGTATACACATGTCTCTACATGTCACTGCTCTTAAATCCCTAGGATATATTTCTAGGAGTGGGATTACTGGATCATAAGGTATTTCTATTTCTACCTTTTTGAAGAAGTGCCATACTGTTTTCCATTGTGGTTGTACCATTTTACAATCCCACCAGCAATGTTTAAAAGTTCTAATCCCCCCACAACCTGCACAGCATTTGTTTTGTTTTTTTGATCATTGTCATTTTTGCACGGGTGATATGGTATCTCATTATAGATGTGATTTGGATCTCTTTAGCCCTGGTGGCACAGTGGTTAAAGCCATTGACTGCTAGCTAAAAAGTTCGCAGTTCAAAACCACCAAGTTGCAATTTGGAAGGATTCTATGGGCAAAATATTGAATAACACAGGAAGCATCATAGGAAGATGGAAGGAATACACAGAATCACCACACCTAAAAGAACTGGTTGATGTTCAATCATCTCAGGAGGTAGCAAGTGATCAAGAGCTGATGGTACTGAAGGAAGAAGTCCAAACTGCACTGAAGGCATTGGTGAAAAAGAAGGCTTCAGGAATTGATGAAATACCAATCCAGATGCTTCAAAACAAATGGATGCAGTGCTGGAACTGCTCACTCACCTATGCCAGGAAATTTGAAAGACAGCGACCTGGCCAACCAACTGAAAGAGATCCATATTTGTGCCCATTCCAAAGAAAGGTGATCCATCCTTATGTGGAAATTATTGAATAATATCATTAATATCACACACAAGTAAAATTTTGCTGAAAATAATCAAAAAATGGTTGAAGCGGTACCAAAGAAGAGTTGATGCCTTTGAATTATGGTGTTAGCAAAGAATATTGAATATACCATGGACTGCCAGAAGAATGAACAAATCTTCCTTGGATGAAGTACAGCCAGAATGTTCCTTAGAAGCGAAGGATGGTGAAACTTCGTCTCACATACTTTGGACATGTTAATGGGAGTGACCAGTCCCTGGAGAAGGACACCATGCTTGCTAAGGTAGAGCATCAGCAAAAAAGAGGAAGACCCTCGATGAGTGGATTGACACAGTGGTTGCAACGATGTCCTCAAACATAGTAATGATTGTGAGGGTGACACAAGACCAGGCAGTGTTTCATTCTGTGGTACACTGGGTCTCTATGAGTTGGAACTAACTCAACGGCACCTAACAACAATAATAAACTATGTTCAACCCAACTAGTTTTGGGTGAAATGCAAACTAAAACAAAAACAAACAAATGAAGAACAATCAGGGATATAGCTGAAGAAAGTACTAAAGAATTGGAATATAAATTCAAGGACATTTTCCAGAATGCAGCACAAAGTGAAATAGAAAATTTGCAAAACAACCTCTCTTCAGAAAATGTGAAAAATATTCTCTCCCTCTCCCTCTTGCCTCCCTTTTCCTTCATTTGTCTTCCCTAAAAAAACTGAATTGTAAAGTCATTGGTTGAAACAAAACAAGGTAGACAGTAGGTCAGGGATTGGGAACTAGTTGCATTGAGTATCAGACCTGAGGAGGGTAAATAAAGCATCTATGTGGGGAGATGGATGATGACAGCCCAAGAAGGTTGAGGAGGCAGACCTGCTAAGGGGTGACTCCATGCGTGGTGTCAAAGACTGACCAACATGATAGGGTCTTCTGTGTATGAAGGTGACTCCATCTAGGGAGGACTTGGCAGGAAAGTTGAACCTAAGCAGAGTGAGGAGAAGGAGACTTGGTGGCGCAATTGTTATGTGTTCAGCTGCTAACCAAAAAGTCAGTGATTCAAACCCACTCAGCGGCTCCTTGGCAACCTGGCAATCTGCTCTGGTAAAGATTACAGCCTAGGAAACCCTCTGGGGCAGTTCCAGCCCTTCCTATAGGGTCGCTATGAGTCATAATCAACTCAACGGCACCTAACAACAACACAACAACAGGGTGAAGGGGGGAGTCTATGCTGTGAGTGTGTGGAACGCTGACTGATCAAACCAAACCAAAAAACCAAACCCACTGCCATCGAGTCAACTGCGACTCATAGTGACCCTATAGGACAGAGTAGAGCTCGCTGTAGAGTTTCCAAGCAGCGTCTGGTGGATTCAAACTGCTGACCTTTTGGTTAACAGCCGTAGCACTTAACCACTATGCCACCAGGGTTTCCACTGATCAAACAAGCACAGATATTATGGATAATGGGAGTCAGAATTCTTTCTGCTGGAGGAGGAAGTTACAAAAGTAAAAAGTGAGAAAACTAGAATAAACCCTGGCCTGTTGGGTTGTTGGGTTGGAATTGGAGGTATTGATGTTGTATTAGTTTTCTATTGCTGCTACAACAAATTACCACAATCTTAGTGGCTTAAAATAACATTTCTGTAGATTAGAAATCTTGCACAGGTCTCACTGGGATAAAACTGAAGTGTTAAGCAGGCCTGCATTCCTTTTTGGAAGCATTGGGTATAATCTGTTTTCTTGCCTTTTCCAGCTCCGCATTTCTTCAAATCCATCGATGGCGGCTCAAGTCTTTCTCACGTTGCATCTCTCTCATGTTCTCTTCTACTTTTAAGGCCCACCTAAACATTATTATTTTTTAAATATGTTTTTGTTTTAATTGTTCTTTCTAATTTTTTTTCTACCATTTTTACTCAATGTATATCCTGTGGTACAATTTTTACTTTCTTTTTCTTCTCAATACTATGCCATGAGCATCCTTCTGAACACTAGACATATTTTTTTTAGGAACATCAGTTAACTGTAGTTTAACTGGAATTCCAATGTGAATCTTTATGAAAATGTAACCAACGTGAACCTAATTTGGTAATTCAAATGATTAAAGAATATGATTAAAGTATAAATAATGTGTTTTAAAACTAACAGTTTCAAAGGGGTTGACTGTAGATAAAATGCTTCATGCAAAAAAGGAATTTGACCTGATAGCAAAGGCTAGGAAGACTAAGGAGACGTGATCAAACCAGCACTGATCAGAATTAGGGCATGTACACACATCCTGAAAACAAAATGAGCAATACCGCAATATGGAGTATAGATTCTACTAAAAGAGTAACCATATCGGTTACTATGTTGTTGTTAGGTGCCGTTCAGTCAGTTCCAACTCACAGTGACCCTATGAATGATAAAAGGAAACACTGCCCAGTCCTGAACCATCCTCACAATCGTTGCTATGACTGAGCCCACTGCTGCAGCCATTGTGTCATTCTGTCTCATGGAGGGTCTTTCCCTTTTTGCTGACCCTCTACTGAGCATGATGTCCTTCTCCAGAGTCTGGTCCCTCCTGATAATATGGCCAAAGTATGTGAGATGAAGTCTTGTCATCTTCGCTTCTAAGGAGCATTTTGGCTGTACTTCTCCCAAGACAGATTTGTTTGTTCTTCTGGCAGTCCATGGTATATTCAATATTCCTTGCCAACACTGTAATTCAAAGGCATCAACTCTTCTTCGGTCTTCCTTATTCATCGTTCAGCTTGCACGTGCATATGAAGAGACTGATAATACCGTGGCTTGGGTCAAGGGCACCTTAGTCCTCAAAGTGACATCTTCGCTTTTTAACACTTCAAAGAGGTCTTTTGCAACAGATTTGCCAATGCAATACGTTGTTTGATTTCTTGACTGCTGCTTACACAGGCATTGACTGTGGGTCCAAGTAAAATGAAATCCTTGACAATTCCAATATTTTCTCTGTTTAACGGTTAATACAGGCAATCACTTTTTGCAATCACTAAGAATTAAGAATGAGATGCAGTTCTGTTCAGCCTTGAAAGTAGGAGGGAGCAATGCTTGTTATTAGGTAGCTAGATGTGGAATGTGGTGACTGAGACCTACAATAGAACGATTTATGTTTTCCACATGCAGGGAGTATCTCCAAATAAATCATCTGGATTTATTTTGCAGTCAGTTGGAGTATCTCTTCAGGTAATTTTTCCAAGAATGACACGTGGCTGGCATATCTCTAAGTGCTGCATGTCTGAGAATATCTTTCCATTGTTATACACATGAATGATAAAGGGCTAAGCGTAAAGATTTGGGTCACAACTTTCTTTCCTTAAAAGCCATGAGTTGCCACTCCTCTGCATTCTGCCTTTAAAAAGCAGAGAAGTCTAAGCCAGACTGATTTGTGTTCTTTTGCTGATAACCTGTTGCTGATTTTTTTTTCCGCTTAACTCAGTGCTCCACGACAAATTCCTTGGTTCACAGCCATCCTTGAAAACTAAAAGCCTCTGTGATACTTCAGCTGGAAAATGTGTAAGCCTGAACATGAGTAACGATAAGCGCTAACATTTTTAATTTACAAATCCATCTTACATGCATTATCCAATTTTATCTGCTCAACCAACCCGCGAGAGTTAGGTATCATTATCTTAATTTTATAAAGAAGTTAAGAGTCAGAGAGCTTGAATGATTTGCCCAAAGTCACAAAGTTAATTAGTGAAGAGGCTGGGAATTAAACCCAGATGTCTCGTCTTATGCTCTTTCTGCTGTACGGTATTACTTCTTCACTATTAAGCTAGGCACGCTGATGATAAAGACAAGGAATATTAGAATGTTTATTTTGTTACTTATCCATGCTTGATATTATTTTCATTTGGATTTATTTTGTAGTCAGTTGGAGTATTCCCTTCAGGTAATTTTTCCAAGAATGACACATGGCTGGCATATCTCTAAGTGCTGCATGTCTGAGAATATCTTTCCATTGTTACACACATGAATGATAACTGGGCTAAGTGTAAAGATTTGGGTCACAACCTTCTTCCCTTCAAACCCATGAGTTGTCAGTCCTCTGCAATTCTGCCTTTTTATGCAGTAGAGAAGTCTGAGTCAGACTGATTTGTGTTCTGATAACCTATTGCTGGGTTATTTTTTCCCCCCTTAACTGAGCACTTGTCAGAGTTTTCTTTATTCTGGGACATCACACATTTTGCTGGGACATGTCTTCGTGAGTCTGGTTTGCTGATGTCCCCTAAGAAGCAATGAGTCCTTTCAAATCAAATTTCTTATCAGGAAGTTTTTTCAAAAATTACGTCTTTGTTGCTTATGTTGCAGTTACTCTGACTTTTTTCCTTGGAAAGTCTTAAGTCTCGGTCAGACCTCACCTCTATGGCTTCCATATCAATCATTTCTGTTGTTCTTTTTCTCATTTTCTTTCTTTTTTCTTAGCATTCAATGAGAGTTCCTCAAAATTTATTTATTTATTCATTAAGTATTTATTAAGTGCATAGTTTGTTCCAGGCATTCCTCTAGGTGGTGGGGTATTTCAGTAAACCGGAGAAGCAAAAATCCTTGCCTTGTCTGGGGTCTTAAACGCTAGCAAGCAGCCATCTAAGATGCATCCATTGGCCTCAACTCACCTGGATCAAAGGAGAATGAAGAACACCAAGGACACAAGGTAATTACGAGCCCAAGAGACAGAAAGGGCCACATACACCAGAGACTACATCAGCCTGAGACCAGAAGAGCTAGATGGTGCCTGGCTACAATCGATGACTGCCCTGACGGGGAACACAACAGAGAACCCCTGAGGGAGCAGGAGAACAGTGGGATGCAGACCCCAAATTCTAGTAAAAAGACGAGACTTAATGGTCTGACTGAGACTAAAGGACCTCAGTGGTCGTGGGCCCCAGACCTTCTGTTGGTCCAGGACAGGAACCATTCCCGAAGCCAACTCTTCAGACAGGGATTGGACTGGACGATGGGTTAAAGGATGCTGGTAAGGAGTGAGCTTCTTGGATCAGGTGGACACTTGAGACTATGCTGGCATCTCCTCCCTGGAGGGTAGATGAGAGGGTACAGCAGGTTAGAAGCTGGTGAAATGGACACAAAAAGAGAAAGTGGAGGGAGGGAGTAGGTTGTCTCATTAGGGGGAATGCAATTGGGAGTATATCAAGGTGCATATAAGTTTTTGTGTGAGAGGCTGACTTGATTTGTAAACTTTCACTTAAAGCACAATAAAAATTAAAAGAAAAAAATCCTTGCCTTTGTGAAGTTTACAAAATTAAAAAAAAATTAAGATATAGAGAGTATTTTAGATAGGGATTAATACTTGCAAATAAATAAAGCAGGCAAAAGAAAGCAGTGGGGAAAGTTTCAATGTTAAATAGGATGAGAAGGCAAGATCTTACTGGCAGGGAGACACTTGAGTAAAGACCTGAATAGGTGAGGGAATGAGCTAAACGGATATCTAGAAGAAGAGAATTCCAGGCAGAGCAAGAAGCAAGTGCAGTGAAAGAATTGGTGTGTTCAAGAAAGAGCACAGAGACCAGGGAGTCTGATCTAGACAGAGTGAGGGGGACAGTAGTAGGAGATGAGGCCAGCAAGGCCATTGAAAGCCAGATCGTGGAAGGCCAGGTGGGCAATTGTAGGAACTTGGGCTTTTACTCTGAATGAGAAGGAAAACCAGTGAAGAGTTTTCAGCTGATCTGCTTTTTAATAGAATTATTCTTCCTGCTGTGGATAGGAGCAGAGGCAGAAGGAGAGAGGCCAGTTAGAAAACCATTGCTGTGATCCTAGTGAGAGATGATGGTGGCTAGCTTAGGAAGGGTAGAGGAGGAGATGATGACAAGAGTTTGGATTCTTAATCTATTTCAAAGATAAAGAGAAAACAGTTTTCCAGTGGAGAAGGAATGGACACAGGGAACCTGGGGTAGAAAGGGAAAGGGGACGCGTGCTGACACACTGTGACAATTACAATATATATCATAGTTTTTCCTGTTTCTGCCTTTCCCCTTCTACTCATAACACCACATATGAGGACTATACCTCTAAGTATAAAGTGCTACAGGGTGTTTATGTTTGTTCAAGATAGTCCAAACTTGACAGGTTGATTAACCTTTCTCAATCTCATATTTCTTACATGTAAAATGGAGCTAGTAATAGAACTTCTCTTACAGGACTCTTAATTAAGATGACACATGTAAACTGTTTAGCACAGTTCCTGGCACCTGTAGATGAAATTAATGTTAGTTATTTTTATTAGTAGTGGAAGTAGTATTACCAAAATTATCACTATTGATTTGCTGGTGGCCATTTCCCACTTTGACCCTAACTTGCTGGGTTTAGATAAAGATGAATTGGTAAGACTGTTGGGGTCTGGGGAATGGACCAGCTTGTTGGCTCTTTTAAAGGCAGTATCCATGCAGTAAAGAGATTGTTGCCCATCTTTCTTGCAGTATAGTTTTATATGCTTGTTAAGAGTGGGACAATGGAAAAATAGAAATCTCAAACGCCTGCAGCTGTCGGGTATGTAATAAAAATGAGTACAGTAGTCCAAGTGTAATTAAAAGGGATTGATAGGGACTATGGCAAATCTGAGACTATACGCCTAGGATTTTGTAGCCGGCTATACTTCACCTGTAGTCAAGTGATGCTATGAGGAAATGCGGGTTGGCTGATTGCCCAGAAGAGGGTCATTGGGATTCGTAAGGAAATTTTTTATATATTTATGTTAACTTGTTTATTTTTTAATATCCTAGAGATCAAATAAAAGCTTTAGGGGCTGTGTGGGCTATATGTGTCCCATGGTCTGGTGTTTTATGACCTCTAACCTATCAGATAAATCTTATGACCTTGTCAATGACATCCCATGACCTGGCTCCAGAAGTCCTCTTCAGAGTTATCTTTATTTCTTCTTTACTTTTACTTTATACTCTGGTAATACTGAAATGCTTCAAAGATTCCTTCTCTGACTACCTTCTATAGTCCCCAGGCTTGCTCAGTGGCCCTATTACAATTTTTATACTATCTAGACATATAGCTATCATCACACTTGCAACACAGTTTTAAAACATCTGTTTCTACCATTTTCATTCATCCATAAGCTTCTTGAAGCTGACAACCATGTCTTATTCACCTCTTATCCTGAGTGCCTAGCACAATGCCTGACACATAACAGGCTCTCAGATAACACACGTTGAACTGAAATGATTTGCCAAAGGGAATGTGGTAAGTACTATGATCAATGTTTGCAGAAGGTTAAATAGGACATAGAAGGTGTAAGTGTAGACACTTACTATTCATCATTCATCGTTCTTAGTCAATCATATTTGGGTCTAAAGAACTGAAAACCTGTCAGATCCCTAAGGCAAAATATGCTTGAAGTACAGGGCAGATTAACCAATAAGCACGGTATGCACAGACTTACAGGAAGCAAGGTACATCAGATATGGTGAAAACCAGGTGAAATTGCGCACTAGAGATTAGCGTATAAACACAATTAAACCCGTGTTTACCTTGCTTATTGGGTGATCTGGTCCTGTTGAAGTACTTCCAATAGACTGATTTCCCTATACAATAACATTCAAACAGCAAAGGTAAAATTAGCATATGCAAAAATGGCATGAGGGTACATCTGATCTCCTCTAACTTCACGGCTGAAAGCAGAGAATACCAGAAAGATATTTGCTTGCATTTTATTGACTATGCAAAGGCATTCAATTGTGTGGATCATAACAAATTATAGTTAACATTGCAAAGAATGGGAATTTCAGAACACTTAATTGTGCTCATGAAGAACCTGTACATAGATCAAGAGGCAGTTGTTCAGACAGAACAAGGGGATACTGCATGGTTTAAAGTCAGGGGAGGTGTGCATCAGGGTTGTATCCTTTCACCATACTTATTCAGTACTTATTCAATCTGTATGCTGAGCAAAAAATCCAAGAAGCTGGACTATATGAAGAAGAACTTGGCATCAGGACTGGAGAAAGACTCATTAATAACCTGCATTATGCATATAACACAACCTTCCTTGCTGAAAGTGAAGAAAGCTTGAAGTGCTTACTGAGGAAGATCAAAGATCACAGTCTTCAGATGGATTATACCTCAACATAAAGAAAACAAAAATCCTCACAACTGGACCAATAAACAACATCATGATAAATGGAGAAAAGATTGAAGTTGTCAAGGATTTCATTCTACTTGGAACCACAATCAATACCCATAGAAGCTGCAAAGAAGAAATCAAAAGACACATTGCATTGGGCAAATCAGCTGCAAAAGACCTCTTTAAAGTGTTGAAAAGCAAAGATGTCACCTTGAAGACTAAGGCATACCTGACCAAGCCATGGTGTTTTCAATCGCCTCATATGCCTGCAAAATCTGGACGATGAATAAGGAAGACCGAAGAAGAATTGATGCCTTTGAATGGTGGTGTTGGCGAAGAATATTGACTATACCATGGACTTCCAAAAGAACAAACAAATCTGTCTTGGAATAAGTACAACCAGAATGCTTCTTAGAAGCAAAGATGGGGAGACTATGTCTCACATACTTTGGACATGTTATCAGGAGGGTTCAGTCCCTGGAGAAGGGCATCATGCTTGGTAAAGTTGAGGGTCAGTGAAAAAAAGGAAGACCCTCAATGAGATGGACTGACACAGTGCCTGCAACAATGGGCTCAAGCATAATAACAATTGTGAGGACGGTGTAGGAACAGGCAGTGTTTTTCTGTTGTACATAGGATCACTGTCAGTTGGAACTGACTTGACAGCACTTAATGACAACAACTTCAAAAAAGAATCACCATCAGCATCAGCCCAAAGCTGATTCCTATGAGGTGGAGGTCAGACATGCCTCCTCTTTCCGACATCTTTACCAATTCTGACACCAATTGTCCTTCCCATGGCACCCTCTACTTCTCTTCTGAGTTCGATAATTCATTGCAATGGCCACACAGAACTCACAGACAACACTCACGATTATGGGGTTTATTAGGAAAATAAAACGTTACAATTCAGGTTCAGGAACACTCAGGATACAGTTTTTTTATTAACACAGCCTATTCTCAGCTGTGCCCACAAGCATGCCTCTCTCTAGACCTTCAGTCTGGCCTCTAACCTGCTTGGGTAAGTATTACAAAGCTTTTCTGGCTCTGCCAATAAGTGACCTGAGGCACCCCACTCCACCAGTAAGCCTTGGCCCCAAAATGCTCAGCTCTAGCTCAGTGGGTTGGCAAACCTAGCTGTACCAAGTACGTGGAGGCACCCTACTCTGCCAGCAAGCCTTCTGCCCAAAGGCACTTGACTTTCTCACTCCATGAGCCACTAAGCCCACTACGCCACCTACTGCTGGTCTCCTGCATCTGCTGCTGCCGTTTCTCTACCACCACTTCTTGCCATCTTCAGTGTTACAGTTCTCCCTCTCTGTCCTCCATGTTACAGCTCCTACTCTTTCTCAGCGTCACCTTTTAAGCCTTGAAGGAGGGCAAAACTGACGAATCCCCTCATTAGGGTTCCGTACACCTCGTTTGCATAGTCCCATTCAGGCATTTGGTAGGCGTTACAAAGACTACAGCTAGAAGGGCCACATTAAGTAATTCACTATATTACAGCGCAAGTAATAGTAGCCATGGCTATCAACTATTTAAATGTCTATGAAATAAGCTTTTTCCTAAATAGTTTGCAGGAAGTACCTTTTTCAATCCTCATGTCATTCATAAAAAGCAGATACTACTATTCCCACTATCCAGATGGAGAAATTCCTTACATACATAAAACAGGAATAATAATGCCCTGCCTGCCTGATAGGCTTGTTTTAAAAATCAAATTTGACAGAATGCATGGAAAAGAGCTTTCAAAGCTGCAATGCACCATACCACAAGAATAATTAATATTATTTTGCTGAAATGACATTGCCTAAAGCCATTTCACGTGAAATGTGGAAATTTGGGTCAGGGGTTAGTTATACATCACATGTAGTACTGTCCTGCTTTGATAATAGTTCAGTTGTTTAAGTAACCAGCAACAATGGAAATCAGGCTCTTAACACTGGGCATATACAATATATTGGTAGAGACTTTTGCTTTGCCAGCTACCTGTCATCTCACCTTGAAAGAAACAATACATAGTTTGCATCATTTTAATAAAATGTACATAAATAAGCAATAAAAATCAAGGAGGAAATAACAAAAAGAGATATTAGACAGAAAAGCAGACATCTACTGAGGAGAGACGAGAGAAGTCTAGTATGCTTTTGATTAACACTTACGTAGCACTTACCCAAACTCATCTTTGTAAGAACCTCAAGCCAGGTAGACTCGATTCCATCATGCATATGTCTATACAACAGAGAGGAAATTTCCACTCTACTGACAAGTGATGCTGAGAAAAGGAGGCAGGGATTTCTATTTTCAGCCCCAGGCACCAAGTGCAGCAAGCCCAGGCCTTTGGATTTGACGTTATCCTCTGTAGGAAAATCCCTTTTACAAAAATAAACTAATCTCTTACTCCCCACTTTCTTTTATGAGGAAAGAAACAACTCATTTGTTTTCAGTTCATTTATCACAGATCCACTCTGGGACAGTGCCCTGGAACTGTGTGGGTCTCTGTGCTCCTGAATTAGCAGATGTGATTTTGATAGCAATCCATAGCATGAGCAAGCCTGTCTCACCAAGCACCCCCTTGTTGGTTATTAATTAATAACTAGTAGATGCTTCTGTGCAATAAAGAAGCAGGTTGGTAAGTGAGAGACACACCAGTAGGGGAACAGATACGCTCACCAAAGAGGAGAAAGGCAGTTTGAAATATTTGAAATGAGAATAATGAGAATAACAATAATAAGTATTTACTGCCTACTTACTATATATCAGACACCATACTAAGCACGTACAGATGTCATTTAATACAACAACCTATGAGGCAAGCAACATTGTTATCTCTATTTTATAGATGAGGAAATGAGGCAGAGAGAGGTTAAATAATTTCCCCAAGGCCACACAGCTGCAAAGAGACAGAGAGTCTACAAAGTATAATTTGAAAGCAATCATTAATTCTTTCTTCAAATAATACCTTGGTGCTGTTGGTCTTTGCTTGGCATGAAGACTGAAATAAAAAAATAAAATCAAATATCATCCCTGACTTCTAGGAATTAATGTTGTTGTTAGGTGCCATCGAGTCTGTCCCAATTCATAGTGACCCTAGGTACAACAGAACAGAACACTGCCCGGCCCTGTGCCATCCTCACAGTTGTTGCTATATTTGAGGCCACGGTTGCAGCCACTGTGTCAATCCATCTCATTGAGGGTCTTTCTCTTTTTCGCTGACCCTCTATTTTACCAAGCATGATGTCCTTCTCCAAGGACTGGTCCCAACTGATAACATGTCCAAAGTATGAGATAAGAAGTCTCATCATCTTCTCTTCTAAGGAGAATTCTTGTTGTACTTCCTCCAAGACAGATTTGTTCGTTCCTCTGGCAGCCCATGGTGTATTCAATATTCTTCACCAACACCGTAATTCAAATGCATCAATTCTTCTTCAGTCTTCCTTCCTTTCTTTCACTGACCTTGTTCTACTTCCTGGATCAAGACAGCACCTTTCCACTCACTGACCTTGTTCCACTTCCTGGGTCACTAGCCCAATTCTTTTAACTGGCTTTGATTTGCTTCCTGGCTCCCATTACTAGAATACAGACACATCTGGACCTAGAAAACAAAGAAGCAAAGACACGAAATAGTCCTTGCTAAGTAAGCACTACCAAGAATGTAAGAGGCTTCTGTCTGTTTGAAATCTCTTTTTCCTGAAAGTAACAAAGCATTAGGGAACCCAGTATTTAGGTTGAGGCTACAGAGGGTCTTTTGAGACTCATTCTCTCTGAACATAAGAAAGGGGTATTACAGCTATGAATTCAGACCCTGCGGCTGTCACAACGCATGCTGTTCAGCTAGAAGAAAAATAGTGAATCCAGAATACCACTCTGAGAATTTTTTTTTAAATTAAGACTTCTATACACAAGTTTTCTTCCAATCAGTCAATCAATCAATCAGTAAGTCATTTGTAGCATCTGCCTATTGATTCACTAAATTTAAGAACAATACGCAAGAGTGGTGAAAGCAGCAAGAGTAGTGTTTTACTAAAAATTGTGGAAATCAGGTCAACATGAAAAGGCATAAATTGTTAAGGGACACTATTACCACCCACGGATGGGTAGTTGGGTAGCTAGGTCTAGCTCTGCCTCTTCCCAGCTTAACTTTTTAAGCCTTAGTTTCCCCATCTGTAAATAGGAAAGAAGTGTATGTCTCTCAGGATCTCTCTGAGTAAAACGAGTAAGAATAGCTAACATTTACTAAGAGCATGTGGAGTGCCAGGCATTGTACTAAGTGTTTACCAGACAACTCCCAAGGTCTCAAACTGACAATCCATGACATGTTTTTTGTATGTTTTCTTGTTTTTTACCAATTAGGTTCTGAGATTTTTTAATTAGTTGTCATCATTTGAAAATAGGGAAAATTTCACCCCCCATTTCTGGCTTCTTTTAAAAACACAGTAAAGCTGAGTAGCAAATGCCTCCTTTAGATTAGATACACTCTCTTGAGTTTGTTCCAGGCCCCACCACACCCTGTTACATGGTACTTAGCCCTGTTCACCCATTTATATGACCTTCTGGACCCCTGCAGACATTTGAATTTTCCACCTCTGCCTGGCATCTCAATCTTCAAGACAGCCTTATAAGTTAACTTGACTTTTCATGAGAAGATGTAAGTAAAATTTATTTTTTTTTAAAAAAAAAGATTGTTCTACACCTGCTAGTTAACTTTCCCCTTTACACTGTATCTGAAAATTTGGTTGGGTTCCAATATCTAGAGGAAGCCCATTTCTAAAAGACGCTTTTGTGAAGCTTTTATTAAAAGATCCATAAACTGCTATTCCTAGGAAATTCGAACGTAAAAATAAACCCACCAGTGTCCCCCTGCTATTGAAGGTAGATGAGTGACATCATTGCCTGATTTAGAGACTATAATGTTTTAAGAATCAGAATATGTTTTGAACTGGAACTTGATTACTGCCTAAAGAGTTGAATGTTTTAAGAAAAAAAAGAAGAGGGGATATTTAGGAGACGGGTTGTAAATTACTTATGAGTCTTTCGAAAAGGGCGGAGTTTATACTTACTCCACCAGGGTCCTCTGAGACATACAATACAGCTATTTTAGATGCGTCTTCCTCGGGATGTGCTCTTTATCAGCACTGTGGTCTCCGAGGTAAAAAGTTAGTGTATATCACCCTCCCCAAGCACCCCTACCCCTGACCTCCACCACCCACAGCAAACCTTAGCAGGAGGAAGAGGCCTCAGCGGGACCAGGCACAGCAGCTCCAGGACATAAACAACTCCATGCGTGGTTGCCATGGCAGTTCTCCATCCATAACATATTTACCCTAAGGTACACTGGCGACGCATTTAAGAGCATCAGAACAAGAACAGCTACATTTCAATAAATCACTCCAGCCAGGTGGTCGCCAAGCTAGTGTTCTGAGAAGCTGGGGTTACAAGGCAACTGCGGCCATAATTCATCATTAGCAACAATGGCAAGCCTGGAGTTCATCCCACAAAACTGGAGTGCTTCTCCAGTTTTATACAAGACAGGCACATGGCACCGTGAAAAGAATACCAGGCAAACACACATTTGTATCCAGGCAAACCTAGGGCTGACTCATGCTCCTTTTACTTTGCAGTTGTTGAGACTGGGTCAAATCAGTTTACCTACCTAAATGTAGGTTTGCTTACCTGTAAAATGCAAAAAAAAAAAAAAAATAGGATACACCCTTCAAAATTTTTATGACTATTAAAGATTCATAGAGGGATAGTGACCAACATAGGATGGCAATTATTAATATTGTTTTTGTAATGGGAGAGGTGTGAAAAGCTTTAGAATGGAGATGCCCGTTGCCGTTGAACCAATTCCTACTCATAGCAACCCTATAGGACAGAGTAGAACTGCCCCACAGAGTTTTCAAGGAGTGGCTGGTGGATTCCAACTGCTGACCTTTTGGTCAGCAGCCAACCTCTTAACTGCTGCGTCACCGGGGCTCCAGAACGGAGATAAGACCTTCCAAATTAAAGGACCCATTTCGTCTCTCTCCTCCATGTACACACACAATACAGCTAATAGTCATTTATAGTCAGAGATATGTCCTACAGATGGGGAGTTTAGGAAAGCACTCCACATGAACTGTTCACAATTTAACTCCTCCATCAGATACTCCACTGAGAGCTAGCATGTATTCTCTTCCACATCGTGAATGTCTCACCCCTTTACCCGCAGAAATAAGAATCATGCATCCCATCAAGGCTCAAATTGTGTTGAGCAGGGAAATGAAGCTCAGCTTGGATTAAACCTCCTCCGAACCAAATACCTATCACTCGTCTATCAGTTTGGTGTACTGTGGTGGCTTGCACGTTGCTATGATGCTGGAAACTATACCACCGGTATTTGAAATACTAGCAGGGTCACCCATGGCGGACAGGTTTCATCAGAGCTTCCAGACTAAGACTAGGAAGAAAAACCCAGTAATTTACTTCTGAAAATTAGCCAATGAAAATCCTATAAATCACAGCAGAATATTATCTGATATAATACTGAAAGATGATCCTCCTAGGTTGGAAGGCACACGAAATACACAGTGGCCACAACAATGGACCAACTGTTATGAAGATGGCACAGGACTGGGCGATGTTTCATTCTGTTGTGCATGGGGTACCCCTCAGTCTGAGCTGACTCGACAGCAGTTAGCAACAACATATCAAATACATGTCACTTCCAACATCAAACTTATATTTGTCTTCCTGTCAGCCCTTCATCATCAGCTTTTCTCAATTTTCATGGTCCTACTATTTGAACATTCTATATAGAAACGCTGGTGGCATAGTGGGTAAGAGCTACAGCTCCTAACCAAAAGGTCAGTGGTTCAAATTCACCAGCCGCTCCTTGGAAACCCTATGGGGCAATTCTACTCTGTCCTATGGAGTTGCTCTAAGTTGGAATTGACTTGACAGCAATGGGCTTTCCATCAACAAAATGCAGAGTTGAGCGAGCTTTCATTCCCATTTTAATATGCGAAAACTGAAGCTCACAAAAGTTAGGTGACATGTGCAAGGTCACACAGTGAGTGGCAGGGTTGAACACAAGACAGGTTGTCTCACTCCTCCTCTTAATCCAGTACTCCTTACACTGCACCAGGATGCCTCTCCTAGTATCTCTTTGAACAAGTCATTTAAAGCAAAAGAAAAACAAAAAAGCAAACCCATTGCTGCCCGGTCAATTCCAACTCATAGTGACCCTGTAGGACAGAGTAGAACTGCCCCATAGGGTTTCCAAAGAGCAGCTGTGCATTTGAACTGCTGACCTTTTGGTTAGCAGCCACAGATCTTAATCACTGTGCCACCAGGGCTCAGAACAAGTCATTTAGACATTGTAAAAATGTTATTGATAACTATCAGAATTATCTCACTTCCAAAGGTCTCAGTCATTTCAGGTCAAAGTTATAAAGAAATTCCATTGTAACTGAAGTGGTTGAATTCTTTGAACAATATAGTCATCAGTGGTCTAGACTGCCATGTCAGTTTTTGTTTGCTTTTTAATCTTAACCTTCTCTTCTTGATCACAGGGGTGGCCTATTTAACCATATGGATATCTGCTTCATTTTAGTTAGCTTGACTGGTAGTATTTATACATACCCATTGCTGAGAAGTCGATTATGACTCACAGCAACCCTATACGACAGGGTAGAGCTGCCCCATAGGGTTCCAAGGCTGTAATCTTTACCGAAGAACTGCCCCACGTGGGCTCCAACTGCTGACCTTTCAGGTAGCAGCCAAGCACTTAACTACTATGCCACCAGGGCTCCTTAAAAGACTGGATGGGGATAGAATTAGTCACATGGCCATATCTAGCTGTACAGGGGTCTTTGAAATATATTTCTTATTCTGGCCAAGGAGCCCTGGTGGTGTAGTGTTTAAGCACTCAGCTGCTAACTGAAAGATCGAAGGCTGGAATCAACCAGCTGCTCCAAGGGAGAAAGATGTGGTAGTCTGCTTCCATAAAGATTACAGCCTTGGAAACCCTATGGGGAAGTTCTACCCTACCCTATAGGGTAGCTATGAGTTGGAATCAACTCGATGGCAATGGGTTTTCATCCATCCTTTTATTTTAACTTAAAATATTAGGTATTATTGATATAAAAAAAAAAAACTTTCATTTCAGGTATACAAATTCTGCTTAAAATAAAATCTCTGTTTTTATAATCCTGTGATTTTCTAGAGCTATATTTGCTTCACTCACACCCTCATTCCTAGCTTCTGTCCAAAGATTTGTTTGTTCTGATTGTGTGTGTGTGCATGTGTGCATGTGTGTTTGCCATATAATTAAATATAAGCATTATAGAACTCTGCTAATTTGAAGTTTATGTTATTTGATATACAGGTTGCAACACATAGTTGTAAAGATGGGAGGGAGGGTGTTAAGATTATAATAAATGATTTTCAAAACATCTTAAAAATCTCTGTCGATACTCATTTGAATATACAGACATGCCAATGCCAGGTGATTTTTATCAATTCATGAAAGCCATTTTAGAAATCTCTTTGTGAGCATCACTTTGCTGTCACAATGAATTATTGTATGTGATGTCAAATAATAAACTTGAGTTTTATTACATACAGAAAGGCTTTCTCAAGTTTTTCTGTACTAATGAAGATTAACTATACATACACTAGTTTTTTCAGTGTTGTTTGAAATCTTGATTTAAGAAGTATTTAGTGGACAGAGGTTTAGTTCTATTTTTCATATATTTATATGCCACCTAAATCAGATGCAATGTAGATATATAACTTTCTGAAAAACTCTATGCAAACGTTATAATCTAGTTTTATAGCTTGGTCTAACCAAGGTTTCCCAATCTTGGTATTATTGACATTTGGGGCCAGATAGTTTTTTTTTTTTTTTTTTCTTTTCTTTGTGGGAAGCTCTGCTATGCACTGTAGGATGTTTAGCAGAATTCTTGACCTCTACTCATTAGATGCCAGTAAAAAAAAACCAATTCTACAAACCAAAAATGGTACCAGATATTGCCAATGTTTCCTGGGGGGCAAAATTGCCCTGATTAAGAACCACTGGGCTAACCAATGAATGGGCTCTCACAGAGACCCCCTTCTTAAAACAAACAGAAAAACAACAACAAACTCCAACTATTTTCTTTTAATTGTACTTAGCCAAACTTCAGTTAGCTGTTTAGAGCAAATACTGATGAGTTCAAGGTCAGAAGATTGATCCCTATGGGGCTTAATGCATTCATTCAACAAGCATTTATTGAGTGGTCTATGATTGCATTGCATTGTGCAAGGGCCTGGGAAAGATGCAGAAAAACATGAAAAGCAGCCAATGCCCTCCAGGAGTCTGTGATCCTGCAGTTACTAAACAAGGTTGCATGGTGAGTGGAAAAGGGCCACAATGAATGGCAGAGACAGTAACAGGATGATCGGGGTGATACCAGGGGCTGAGAAATGCTGTGTCTGAGCCTATTATTGAAGAATGGACATTTTCATACAAGCACATCTTTGGTTAACTTTTGATGAATTTACTGATTTATTTGACAAATTTTTTTGAGCTGGTACTCTGTGCCATGTGTTGTGCTTGATGCTGTTAATAAAATGAAAACAAGACAGAATATGTCTGCTCTAAACCTGTTTACAGTCTAGGAAAGGATACAAACAAGTAAACTAGTAATTTCAACAAAGTCAACAATTGGTTTCATGGGGTAAGACCATATTTTTATGTAGCAAGTCTTCTATGTTTGTTTGTCAACCACTTCCTTCCCCTCACCCAGGTATTTTCATAAGGGCACTATGCTAATGTTTTACAGCAACACGTGACAAAAACAATGGCACAGGGCACTGGCGAAAATACCTCCCGGGGGAAGGAGCAGTTGGCAAACAAACATAGAAGGCTGAGCAATTTTCATAAAAATATAGTATCGGGCACTAGGAGAATGCATGAGAAGGATACCCAAACCCCTCCTGGAGGAGCTAACACTGAAGAGGAAATCTGAAGGATAATTAGGACTAGTCTGGGAAAGGTAGAATGAGAGGAAGAATGTTCCACGTGGAGGTCCAGAGGTGAGTGTGGACGTGATATGTTTTCTGGAACTGTTAATATTTCAAAATAGCTGGAGAAGAAAACTTCACAAGTGGTAAACTTCAATAACTTAACACAGACACAATCATGCTAAATCAGTCTGGATTTCATCCAGATGTCCATTAAAAAGAAAAAACAAACAAACCCATTGACGTCAAGTCAATTCCAACTCACAGTGACTTTATAGGACAGAGTAGAACTGCCCCATAGGGTTTCCAAGGAGCGGTTGGTGGATTTGAACTGCTAACCTTTTGGTTAGCAGCTGAGCTCTTAACCACTGCATCACCAGGGCTCCAGATGTCCAGAACTGTAAAAGGGTTTTAAGCATGGAAGTGACGTGATCAGTATGAAATTTAGAAAGGTGTCTTTGGCTGCAGAATGGAGGATGCATGGGGGTGGGGGGGTGAAAGAGGGCAAGTAAAGAATAAGGAAAATCAAGTGGACGTCAGACATGAAGTTATGGGCTAGAAATTAGGCACTCTAAGAAAAGCAAGTGGGAATGGAGCTAAGCAGGTAGTTTTAAGAGGCCGTTTAGTTGATAGAATGGATATGCCTTCGCGGTGGATGTGGTAGGTGAGTGGGAGAGGTATTGACAACAATGCCCAGGTTTCTGACTGGACCATCTGAGAGGATAGTGGTGCACTGAAGTCAGGGAATACAGGAGAAACTGTAAGAATTGATGAAAATCATGATAATCTGTGTCTTGGATATATTAATTTCCAACAGTTCACTAGTCATTTAAGTGGAGATGGCCACCAGGTAGTTAGATCACAGTACTCACAAGAGAGCTCTGTGCCAGACTCAGAGATTCAGTTGGTATCAGCATATACTGCAGAAAGAATTTTGATTGAATATCGTCCATGAGCAGAGGGATTAGAAATATGTGACAGCATTATGTGAATGAGCCTTTCATAGCTACCCTGGGCTGTCACCATTCCTCTCTGTGATCAATGACACACCAAACAGTTTCCTGAGGGCTACTCCAATGTCCTTGCTGCATTAATCTATTACTAGGTTTCCACTGATGCCTGTTTGCCATGATTCAAATCTGCAAGCAATATGCCAATCAATATCCATATAATGAGTGCCCAGTGTGCTCTGCATGACTATCTGAATCCTCTTCAGAGTTCTGGATATGCTGGGCTAAAAGTAGGTCAAGGGACATGACCAGAAGTGGGAGGAACTTACAGAGTAAATCACAGTCATGTTCACATAAAGCAGCAATATCAAGCTGAGAAAATCAAGACGCGTTGTCAAACCTAAAGAGCAAGATCTCTGTAGAAAACAGAAGACAATATCAATGGTCAAGAGCCAGATGTTACAGGACAGAACAGGTATAAAGCAAGGAGGAGGACGTGGAAGGCCCAAGGTAATTACTTTCTCAAGTATTCACAGCTTGATTTCATTACTTGGATGACCAAATCCTCTTAATAGTATAGGGTAGTCATAGACAGCAAACATTTATTTTAGTTTGACTTCTTCAAAATTCTAGAACTTTATTCGAAACACTTCTGTTTAAGGCAGTATTTCCCACTTATGTTAATTCTCCCATTGTCCAAATTCTTTAGACAGGAACTCCAGAAATAATTATAAGTAGGTTCTACTTAATGAACTGTATGCCAGTAAATGGGCATTTTACATACTTTATCCCATTTGATCCTTAGAGCAATCTTATGGGGTAAGTATTGGATTTATTATTGAACTTGTTTTACAGATGAGAAAACTGAGTCTTAGAGAAGTTCATTCACTTATTAAAGAATATTTATTGTATGCATCCCTTGTTTTATATACTGTCTTAAGTACTGGGATAAAGCAATAGAGAAAACAGATAAAGTCATTGCTCAAAATGGAACATACATTATACTAGGAGGAAATAGAAAATAACCACCAACACACATGCATACGGTCAGATGGTACTAAATACTATGAAGGAAAATACAGTGGGTTAAAAGGATAGGGAAGGAGTCCCGTTGGCACACATGGTTAAGCACTTGGCTGCTAACTGAAAGGTTGGTTGTTCAAACACACCCAGTGGCTCTGGAGCAGAAAGACCTGGAAATCTGCTTCCATAAAGATTATAACCAAGAAAACCCTACGGGGCAGCACAACAAAGAAAAGGGGATTTCGATTTTATATAGAATGGTCAAAATAAGCCTCTCAGCTAAAGTAACATCTGTGCAGATGCTGGAAAGATGTGAAGGATCAAGCCATGCAGCTATCTTTAAAAAGAATACCAGGCACAGAGGAGAACAAGTACAAAAGCCCTGAGGCAGAATTATCCTTTCTGTGTTCAAGGAAACCTTATGTGAGTGAGAAAAGGAGTATATAGCAGGAAATGAGGTCAGAGAAGTAATAGAAAGCAAGACCAGGTAGGGCGCTGAAGGCCACTGCAAGGACTTTTGCTTTTATTCTGAAGTGAGAAGCCAGTGAAGAATTTTGAGTAAAGGACTAACATTTGAAAAAAGTAGCACTGGCTAATTATGGGTTATACTCTCCAGGGAAGTAAGGGTAGAAGAAGGGAGACCAGCTCACTCATGCGTACTATAGGTATATATTGCATGCTTACTACGTGCCAGACATTACTCTAGGTCCTTAGAACATACTACTGAACAAAACAGATAAAGCTCTTGCCCTCATAGAACATACCTTGAGTATAATATACTTACCTGTAAAAAAAAAAAAAAAACCCATTGCCATCGAGTTGATTCTGACTCACAGAGACCCTATAGGACAAAACCGAACTTCCCCATACGGCTTCCAAGGAGAGCCTGGTGGATTCGAACTGCCGAACTCTTGGTTAGCAGCCGTAGCTCTTAACCACTACACCACCAGGGTTTCCATAATATACTTAGAAGGCTATCATAGATACCCAGGTGAACGAAGATGATGTCATGGTGATGGGGTGATGAGAAGTGTTTGGATAATTGATATATTTCAAAGGTAAAGTTAACAGAATACTATGAATGGATTGGAAGTGAGAGGCCAGAGGGAAAAGAAGGGACTCCAAAGCTTTTATTCTGAACAAAGAGATGAAATTTGCCATTTACTGATGTGTGGAGGACTATGGGAGGCATAATTTGATGAGGGGGGAGAAAAGCAGAGTTTGTAACTGGCCATATTAATTTTAAGATTCCTTTAAGCATCCAAGTGTATGTCAAGAACACAGTTTGATTTGAGTCTGGTGTAGCTCAGGGGAGAAATCTAAACCAGAAACACAAATGTGGGAGTCTCAGTGTATGTTTAGCCAGGAGACTGGATAAGATTACTTGAGAGGTGATTAGAGACTGAAAGAAAACAGAGGTATAGGTTTTATCTTTTGAAAAGGGCAATGTTTAAAGGTCAAGGAGCTGAGGAGAATCAACAAAGGAGACTGAAAAGTAGAGGCCAGTGGGTAGGAAAAAAACAAACAAACAAACAACAAAAAAAACAGAAAAAGATGTTCCAGGGAAAAAGTGAAGAAAGTATTTCATGATATGCCAGGGTGAATAAGATGAAGACTGAACATTTACTACTGGACTTGACAAAGTGGAGCTTATTGCTGGCTCCAACACCAACACATATCTGTCAGTTTGTCATACTGTGGGGGCTTGTGTGTTGCTGTGATGCTGGAAGCTATGCTACCAGTATTCAAATGACCAGCAGGGTCACCCATGGGAGACAGGTTTCAGCTGAGCTTCCGGACTAAGACAGACCAGGAAGAAGGACCTGGCAGTCTACTTCCGAACAGAATCAGCCAGTGAAAACCTTAGAATAGCAGTGGAACACTGTCTGATACAGTGCCGGGAGATGAGCCCCTCAGGTTGGAAGATACTCAAAATACGATTGGGGAAGAGCTGCCTCCTCGAAGTAGGGTTGACCTTAATGACATGGATGGAGTCAAGCTTCTGGAACCTTCATTTGCTGATGTGGCCTGACTCATAATGAGAAGAAACAGCTGCAAATACCCATTAACAATCAGAACCTGGAATGTATGAAGTATGAATCTAGGAAAATTGGAAATCATCAAAAACGAAATGGAATGCATAAAGATCCATATCCTAGGCATTAGTGAATGGAAATGGACTGGTATTTGTCATTTTGAATTGGATAATCATATGGCCTACTATGCTGGGAATGACAGCTTGAAGAGGAATGGCATTGCATTCATTGTCAAAAAAGAACATTTCGAGATCTATCCTGAAGTACAATGCTGTCACTGATAGGATAATATCCATACGCCTAGAATGAAGACCAGTTAATATTACTATTATTCAAATCTACACATCAACCACTAAGGCCAAAGATGAAGAAATTGAAGACTTTTACCAACTTCTGCAGTGTGAAATTGATTAAACATGCAATCAGGATGCACTGATGATTACTGGTGATTGGAATGTGAAAGTTGGAAACAAAGAAGAATTGGTAGTTGGAAAATATGGCCTTGGTGATAGAAACAATGCTGGATATCGCATGATTGAATTTTGCAAGACCAACAACTTCTACATTGCAAATACTTTTTTTCACCAACATAAAAGGTGACTATACATGTGGACCTTGCCAGATGGATTACACAGGAATCAAATTGACTACATCTGTGGAAAGAGACAATGGAACGGCTTAATATTATCAGTCAGAACAAGGCCAGGGGCCAACTGCGGAATAGACCATCAATTGCTCATATGCAAGTTCAAGCTGAAACTGAAGAAAATTAGAACAAGTCCAGAAGAGCCAAAGTATCATCTTGAGCACATCCAACCTGAATTTAGAGACCATCTCAAGAACAGACTTGACTCATTGAACACTAATGACCAAAGAGCAGAGGAGTTGTGGAATGACACCAAGGATGCCATGCATGAAGAAAGCAAGAGGTCATTAAAAAGACAGTAGAGAAAGAAAAGACCTAAATGTATGTCAGAAGAGACTCTGAAACTTGCTCTTGAATGTCAAGTAGATAAAACAAAAGGAAAAAAATGATGAAGTAAAAGAGCTGAACAGCAGATTTCAAAGGTCAGCTCGAGGAGACAAAGTAAAGTATTATGATGACATGTGCAAAGAGCTGGAGATAAAAACCAAAAGAGAAAAATATGCTCAGCATTTCTCAAGCTGAAAGAACTAAAGAAAAAATTCAAGCCTTGAGTTGCAATAGCAAAAGATTCTATAGGGAAAATATTAAATGACGTAGGAAGCATCAAAAGAAGATGGAAGGAATACATACAGTCATTACATCAAAAAGAATTGGTCAACGTTCAACCATTTCAAGAGGTAACATATGATCAGGAAGCAATGGTACTGAAGAAAGAAGTCCAAGCTGCACTGAAGGCACTGGCAAAAAACAAGGCTCCAAGAACTGATGGAATACCAATTGAGATGTTTCAACACATGGATGCAGCACTGAAAGTGCTCACTCATCTATGTCAAGAAATATGGAAGACAGCTTTCTGGCCAGCTGGCTAGAAGAGATCCATATTTATAACAATTTCCTAGAAAGGTGATCCAATCGAATGCAGAAATTATCAAACGATATCATTAATATTACATGTAGGCAAAATTTTACTGAAGATCATTCAAAAGTGGCTGTAGCAGTATACCCAAATATCAACAGGGAACTGCTAGATATCCAAGCTGGATTTAGAAGAGGACGTGGAACCAGGGATATCACTGGTGATGTCAGATGCATCCTGGCTGAAAGCAGAGAATACCAGAAGGATGTTTACCTGTGTTTTATTGGTTATGCAAAGGCATGTGTGGATCATAAAAAATCATGGATAACATTGCAAAGAATGTGAATTCCAGAACACTTAATTGTGTTCATGAGGAAACTGTACATAGATCAAGAGGCAGTTGTTTCGACAGAACATAGGGATATTGCGTGATTTAAAGTCAGGAAAGGTGTACATCAGGGTTGTACCCTTTCATCATATCTATTTAATCTGTATGTTGAGCAAATAATCCAAGAAGCTGGCCTATATGAAGAAGAATGGGGCATCAGAAGAGGAGGAAGACTCATTAACAACCTGCGTTACGCAGATGATGCAACCTTGCTTGCTGAAAGTGAAGAGGACTTGAAGCACTTACTGATGAAGATCAAAGACTACAGCCTTCCATATGGATTACATATCAACATAAACAAAACAAAAATCCTCACAAATGGACGAATAAGCAACATTATGATGAACGGAGAGAAGACTGAGATTGTCAAGGATTTCATTTTACTTGGATTCACAATCAACAGTCATGGAAGCAGTAGTCAAGAAATCAAAAGACTCTTTGCATTGGGGAAATCTGCCGCAAAAGGCCTCTTTAAAATGTTGAAAAGCAAAGATGTCGCCTTAAGGATTAAAGTGCACCTGACCCAAACCATGGTGTTTTCAATCACATCACATGCATGCAAAAGCTGGACAATGAATAAAGAAGACCAAAGAAGAACTGACACCTTTGAATTCTGGTGTTGGCAAAGAGTATTGACTATGCCATGGACTGCCAAAAGAAGGAACAAATCTGTCTTGGAAAAAGCACAACTAGAATGCTCCTTAGAAGCAAGGATGGCGAGACTGCGTCTTACATACTTTGGACATGTTGTCAGGAGGGATCAGTCCTTGGAGAAGGACATCGTGCTTGGTAAAGTACAGGGTCAGCAGAAAAAAGGAAGACCATCAACGAGATAGATTGACACAATGGCTGCAGCAATGGGCTCAAGCATAACAATGATTGTGAGCATGGCGCAGGACCGGGCAGTGTTTTGTTCTGTGGTACATGGGGTTGCTATGAGTTGTTAGGTGCTGACTCAATGGCACTTAACAACAACAATGATAAAGGTTGCACTGCAGAGGAATGGGGCGGGAAGGAAGACTTCTAGGTCAGTTGAATATTCACATTGAAAAAAAAATCTTCACCTCTACTTCATACCATACAAAAAACAATTCCAGGTGGATTTTGGATTTGAATATCAAAGTAAAACAATAAGCATCTAGAAGACAAGATGGGAGAAGATGTTTATGATCTAAGGATAAGCAAAACTTTGCTAAACGATGCAAAAAGATTGATAAATTAGACTACATTAAAATTCACAACCTCCAATCATCAAAGTCATTAACTGGAGTGTGCAAAGGTAAGCTTCAGCCTGGAATAAGCTGTTTGCATACAATATAATATATATGTGTACATTTATGTGTGTATATACATATTTTATAACATTCAGAAGTTACAAAGAAATAGTATAAAACGATAAAGAAAAGATGCATCTCCAAAAGAAAAATGAGCAAGAAATGAGAGCAATCGCTTCACGAAATCATATATCCAAATGACCTGAGAAAGTGCAAAATTTCATTATTCATCAGGGAAATGCAAATAAAACAACAATGAGATACCATTTCACACTCTTCCAAATGGCTTTGTAAAGAAAACTCTCAAAGACAAAGATGGAAAACAAATGGGACTTTCTAGTGACTGTATAAATTGGTACAACTACTTTAGTAACCTGGCAATACCTACTAATGCAGAGTATATGTAAACTGTAAGCCACTGCCGTTCCACCCCTAGGTTTCTAGCCAATGGGGAAGTATGCAAACACACACAAAAAGACATGTATAAGAATGTTCACAGCAAAATTATTCCTAGTAGAACCAAAGTAGAAATGACCTAAATGTATATCAACACTAAACAAAAAATAAACCCATTGCTATGGAGTCGACTCCGACTCCTAGCGACCCTATACGACAGACTAGAACTGCCCCATAGGGTTTCCAAGGAGCATGTGGTGGATTCGAACTTTTGGTTAACAGCTGTATAAGCACTATGCCACCAGGGTTTCCTTATCAATACTAGAACAGATAAATAAATGGTATATATTCATGTATTGGAATAATATACAACAACGAAAATGAATGAACTACTGCCACATGCAGCAATATGGAAGCCCTAGTGGCACAGTGGTTAAGAGCCTGGATGCTAACCAAAAGGTTGGCAGTTCCAATCTACCAACTGCTCTGGGGCAACTCCTATAGGGTCGCTATGAGTCAAAATGGACTTGATAGGAATGGGTTTGGTTATTGATTTTGGCAACAATATGGAAAATTCTCACAAATATAATGATGAATGAAAGAAGTCAGATGAAAGAGAAGATATATTTATGATTCGTAATTACACAGCTCAAAAAATAGGCAACTTGAATCAACGATAGCAGAAGCCAGCAGAGTGGTTTATCCCTGGACAGGAAGGAGATCCGTGACAGGAAGGGCGCTTCACTACAACATGATTAAGGTGGTGGCTGCATGCATGCGCACAGTGGTGAAATTTCATCAACTGTACACCTATGATCTGTGTGCTTTTCTATACATGCATATAATATGCCAACACAAAATATGTGAAGAAATAGAGACAAGTTTTCTTTTTGCAAGTAGTGCATAGAATACTAATATCAAATTCTATGATACTAGTGTTAATGTACTACTTGGCATTACAGACAGTGCCCAGATTACAAACGAATTCCTTTCGTAAGTCTGTCTTTAAGTCAAATTTGTATGTAAATCAGAACAACTAGGTACACTTCGTATCTGATGTCTCTTAGTCAAATGTTTGCCTTAGTATATAGTATACAGTGTATCTTCCTATGCATAAAAAACATTAAACAAACACTTCCAGATACACCAAAACATCTTTAACATGATAATACAGTAATAATGTTTTGATGCTCATTGCGAAGTAGTGCCTGTTTGTTATCATGAACCATAGTGGTGGTGTTGTTGTTAGGTGCTGTCGAGTCAGTTCCAACTCACAGCAACCCCATGTACCACAGAACAAAACACTTCCCGGTCCTGCGCCATCCTCACAATTGTTGTTATGCTTGAGCCCATTGTTGCAGCCACTGTGTCAATCCATCTCGTTGAGGGTCTTTCTCTTTTTCACTGAGCCTCTGCTTTACCAAGCATGATGCCCTTCTCCAGGGACTGATGCCTCCTGATAATATGTCCAAAGTATGCGAGACACAGTATCACCATCCTCGTTTCTAAGGACCATACTGGCTGTATATTTGTTCGTTCTTTTGGTAGTCCACGGTAAATTCAATATTCTTCGCCAACACCACAATTCAAAGGTGTCAGTTCTTCTTCAGCCTTCCTTAGTCAAAGTCCAGCTTTTGCACGCATATGATGCAAAGGAAGGGTCGGGCACACTTTAGTCTTCAAGGTAACATTTTTGCTTTTCAACACTTTGAAGAGGTCTTTTACAACAGATCTGCCCAATGCGATGAGTCTTTTGATTTCTTGACTGCTGCTTCCATGGGTGTTGATTGTGAATCCAAGTAAAATGAAATCCTTGACAACTTCAACCCTTTCTGCGTTTATCATGGTGTGGCTTACTGGTCCAGTTGTGAGGGATTTTGTTTTCCTTATGTTAGGGTACAATCCACACTGAAGCCTGTGGTCTTTGATTTTCACCAGTAAGTGCTTCAAGTCCTCTTTACTTTCAGCAAGTAGGTTATTAACGAGTTCTGATACCCTGTTCTTCTTCATATAGGCCAGATTCTCAGGTTATTTGTTCAGCATATACACTGAATAAGTATGGGTAAAGGGTACAACGCTGACGCACACCGTTCCTGACTTTAAACCACGTAGTATTCCCTTGTTTTGTTCAAATGACTGCCTCTTGATCTATGTATAGGTTTGTTATGAGCACAATTAAGTGTTCTGGAATTCCCATTCTTCTCATTGTTATCCATAATTTGTTACGATCCATGCAGTCTAATGCCTTCGCATAGTCAATAAAACACAGGTAAACATATTTCTGGTATTCTCTACTTTCAGCCAGGATTCAGCTGTCATTAGCAATGATATCCCTGGTTCCACGTCCTCTTCTTTACCCAGCCTGAATTTCTGGCAGTCCGCATCGATATACTGATGCAGCCTCTTTTGAATGATCTTCAGCAAAATTTTACTTACGTGTGATATTAATGCTATTGTTCCATAATTCTGCATTTGGCTGGATCACCATTCTTGGGAATAGGCATAAATACAGATCTCTTCTAGTTGGTTGGCCAAGTAGCTGCCTTCCAAATTTCTTGGCATAGACAAGTGAGCACTTCCAGTACTGCATCTGTTTGTTGAAACATCTCAGTTGGTATTCTGTCAATTCCTGGAGCCTTGTTTTTTGCCAGTGCCTTCAGTGCAGCTTGAATTTCTCCCTTCAGTACCACTGGCTCCTGGTCATATGCTACCTCCTGAAATGGATGAACATCGGCCAATTCTTTTTGGTACAGTGACTCTGTGTATTCCTTCCATTCTCTTTCAATGCTTCCTGTGTCGGTTAATATTTCCCCCATAGAATCCTTCACTATTGCAACTCAAGGCTTGAATTTTTCTTCAGTTCTTTCACCTTGAGAAATGTTGAGCATGTTCTTTCCATTTGGTTTTCTACCTCCAGGTCTTTGTATATGTCATTATAATACTTTACTTGGTCTTCTCAGGTCCCCCTTTGAAATCTTCTATTCAGCTCTTCTGCTTCATCATTTCTTCCTGTTACTTTAGGTACTTGACCTTCTAGATCAAGTTTCGGAGTCTCTTCTAACATCCATTTTGGTATTTTCTTTCTTTCCTGTCTTTTTAATGACCTCTTGCTTTCTTCATGTGTGAAGTCCTTGATGTCACTCCACAAGTCGTCTGGTCTTCGGTCATTAGTGTTCAATGCATCAAATCTATTCTTGAGATAGTCTCTAAATTCAGGTGGGATATGCTCAATGTCATACTTTGGCTGTCACGGACTTGTTCTAATTTTCTTCAGTTTCAACTTGAACTTGCATATGAGCAATTGATGGTCTATTCTGCAGTTGGTCCCTGGCCTTGTTCTGACTGATGATGTTGAGCTTTTCCATCCTGTCTTTCCACAGATGTAGTCGATTTGATTCCTGTGTATTCCCTCTGGTGAGGTCCGCATGTATACTCATCGTTTATGTTGGTGAAGAAAAGGTATTTGCAATGAAGAAGTCCTTGTTCTTGCAAAATTCAATCATGCAATCTCTGGCATCTTTTCTATCACCAAGGCCATATTTTCCAACTACCAATCCTTTTTCTTTGTTTCCAACTTTTGCATTCCAGTCACCAGTAATTATCAACACATCCTGATCACGTTTGATCAATTTCACACTGCAGAAGTTGGTAAAAATCTTCAATTTCTTCATCTTTAGCCTTAGTGGTTGGTGCGTAAATTTAAATAATAGTAATGTTAACTGATGTTCCTTGTAGGCCTATAGATATCCTATCACTGACAGCATTGTACTTCAGGATAGATCTTGAAATGTTCTTTTTGATGATGAATGCAACACCATTCCTCTTCAAGCTATCATTCCCAGCATAGTAGACTATATAATTGCCTGATTCAAAATGGCCAACACACACACACACACAAAAAATTCAAGCCTTGAGTTGCAATACTGAAGGATTCTATGGGGAAAATATTAAATGATTGTCCGATTCAAAATGTCTAGTACCAGTCCATTTCAGCTCACTAATGCCTAGGATATCCATCTTCACGTGTTCCACTTCATTTTGGATGATTTCCAATTTTCCTATATTCATACTTTGTATATTCTAGGTTCTGATTATTAACGGATGTTTGCAGCTGTTTGTTCTCACTTTGAGTCGTCCCTCGTCAGCAAATGAAGGTCCCGAAAGCTTGACTCCATCCACATCATTAAGGTCGAATCTGTTTTGAGGAGACAGCTCTTCCCCAGTCATCTTCTGAGTGCCTTCCAACCTGGGGGGCTCATCTTCCCACTATATTAGACAATGTTCCGCTGCTATTTATAAGGTTTTCACTGGCTAACTCTTTTCAGTAGTAGACCATGGGGCCCTTCTTCCTAGTCTTTTTTAGTCCAGAAGCTCAGCCCAAACCTTTCCACCATGGGTAACCCTGCTGGTATTTGAATACCTGTGACATAGATTCCAGCATCACATGCAAGTCCCCACAGAATGACAAACTGACAGATGCGTGTTTGTATCTGGAGTTTTTAATATAACAGGTTTTATAGGGGGGTTGGTTCATAAGTATGAGTTGTACATAAGTCAGATATTTGTAACCCAAGGGTTGCCTGTATTACAGTTATAGAGAAAGAAACTGTTTAATGAGAACATTCGTCAGGTTTTGTAAATGTGCTATAAATGACCTGTTGATGAAAAGTGAGACTAACAATGAAAGACCTTTACAGTTTAGAACTTGTGCTGGGAGAGTTGTTTATCACGAGCCTGGTGTAGCCTGGCTCAGTGTTCTGTGATTTATAAGGGTAATCAAGCTCATTAAGTTCTCACATCTGCCCCACTTGTAAGTGAAGAAATTGAGGTTCCTGTTGTTCCCAGGAGGAAAACAAAGCCCTTAAGGCTGCCTGCAAGACTGTTTATTCTGGTCTCGCCTCTGGTCTCACATTCTTGCTCCAGCCACCAGGGCTTCTTTCAATTTACTCAAGTAGCCATTCCTCCTGATCCCAAGGTCTTTTACAGCCCTTGCACAAGGTCTTTCCTCAGTCTGGACTGCTCCTCCTTCTTTTACTTTGTTATCTCCTGCCCCTCCTTTAGATCTCAGCTCAAGGACAGTGGCTCCAGGGAGCTTTACCTGCCTTCTCAGTCTCAGCCAGGCCTCTTGGTCAAGCTTTAAAGAACGATACCCCCTTCCTGCCAAGCCCTGGTTTCAGGATGTCATTTCCAGTTGTCTTCAAGTCAACTCCAATTCTTGGTGACCTCATGTGTGTAAGAGTAGAACTGTCCTTCAAGTGTTTTCAATGGCTGATTTTTTTTTTTGAAGGAGATCACCAGGCTTTTCTGCTGAGGTGCCTTTGGGCTCATTCAAACTGCCAACCTTTTGGTTAACAGCCAGTCTATTAACTGTGCCACCCAGCTACTCAAGATGTAACTACACCTTCATTAGCAGGGTTATTTGCTAAAGGTTTGTCACCCGTAGGCGATTGTAAGCACTTAGGAGCACCTATCATGTATTTCTTTATATACTACTATACACCTTGTGTCAAGCACAGACTTGGCACATAGTAAAAGCGTTGAATAAATATTTGTGAAAAAATAAATGAAAAAGGTCATTTTCCCCAAGGCTACAGAGCTAGTAAGTATATATGTATACTATTTTATCAACATCCTACAACAACGGAGTTAGTTTTTATTACTCTTGTTTTGTAAATTAGGAAAATGAGGGCTAGAAAACTTTAATCACTTATTAAGATCAAACAACTCATTGATTAGTAGCCAAACTACAGCTCAAGGCTCCAAGCTCCCTGTGCATTTAAAAAAGAAAATCTTTTGCTTTCTTTGTCCTCCCATCACATTCTCCATTCTGGTAATTTATACAGATGCCCAAAGGGAAACAGAGATAAGAAGTCCATATGTTAACATTAATTTGAGCTTGATGAACTAGCCAGAAAAACAATCCACCACTAAAATTCTAAATTAATATACTGAAACCATAACTAAAAATATTACTTTGATTTGGCAAGTGCACTTATCCATCTCTATGGAGTGTAGGTTTCTTTGCATACTGCATATTTCCCTTCAAAGAAAATTGAGAAACACTATTGAATCGTGCCAGAAAGAGTCATAGCTGTGTTGAACATTCTACAAATACTCCTTTAAATGCATGTATCATCTTGACATTTTATTTAGATATATCTTTTAAAGAAGCAATTGCTTCTATGCTGTAAGCTGTTGGAAAGCAACTGCAGTTTCTCCTTAAAACCACTTGGGCCCCCAGAGGGGACCAACAATTCAAATCATGGCTATAGAGCAACCACTTACATGTACGACTTCCCCGTGGCAAAGTTCTTAGTTAAGCGTATGGATCATATTATTTCGAGGCGGCTGATGCTTCTGTGAATGCTATTGCCTGTGTTTCCACAACTAAATTTAAAGATGAGCCGTTGCAATAGTACTACACAAACTCTTTTGTTCATTATTTTTGCTCTCTTTTTTTCCTTTCCCTTTATATTCCTACATCGTCAGGTAAAGACCACGAGCAAGACGTCTCAAAGCTAATAAATGAGAAATCCAGTCCATTGACTCAAAATGCGATAAAACTCCAGTATTTTCTAGAGGGTTTTTTTCCCCCCTCATTAATCCAGCCTGATCGTCAAGTAAGAACACACAGAAGAATGTAGTTGAATATGGGCCACAACAACTTATCTTTCTCTACTCTCTAAAATCAATTGATCACCTCTGAAATCAGAATATCACTTACCCAGGACTCTTCACTCAGAGAAAAGCAATGTCTTTATTATTTACCCCGCATCCTAAGAAGCACCTGGCCTTTGGGGAACAAAAGGAATATAAAGAGGATGTGGAATAATGATAATGGAGAGGCTTCAGCTTTGTACTCGGAAGAGCAACAATCATCAGATGAAATGGTCAAGAACATTCTGGTGAACTTCAGGAAACAGGGAGGACATTATAAAGAGAGGTTAAGAATACAGGCGTATTCATTCATTAGTTCACCCATTCAATAATGGTAGCATGGCGTAACGGTTAAAACCACAGACACTGGAGCTGACTGACTGGAATCAAATCCCAGCCCCATCACTAACAAGCTGTGAAGCCTTTTACAAGTTACTTAACCTCTCTGATTTCAGTTTACTCATCTGTCAATGGGTATACTACTGATACATATTTCATAAGGTTGCTACAAAAAATAAAAAAAGGTTGCCACCAGGGTTTCCTGGACTAAGATACCAAAAAAAAAAAAAACCCAAAATGCAGGAAAATCGAAAGAATGTATACATCGCTCGCATATCTAATCTCTGCTACTAAAATTTAAACTTCTTGAAGGAAATGACCATTTCCGATTTGTCTCTAAATGCCCCATCTTTCATATTTCTTATTAGAGGGCCAAGAAATGGTGTATTACTAGAAAATTTCACTGAATTCGCTGGTTCTCCAGTTTTTATGGCAGTAGATATCAAACTGGTGGCCCAGAACCCCTGAGCAGCCACTGCTTTATTGGGAGTCCTTCAAATCTATATGCACACAAGTCATTGAATAAAGAAGCAAATCATTAACATGTCACATATATAAAAGGCTGTATAAAAATGTTCATATAATCTACTGAGTTCTTAATCTATGTAGTTTCGCTCTAACTCTATTCCTAAATGCATAGCACATCTTTTCAATGTATATCTTCTCAATTAACACATATATAACTATGACATAACCTTAACCGAGCACTTACAATATACCAGGCACTGTGCTAAGTAAGGTTTATAAGGTAACATAAGCCTCTGTGAATACACCACTCTTTTGCCAAAGTCTTCCACGGGTCCTTATTGCCTATAGCTGTACTTCCCAGACTTGTTGACATCAATGCACTGGTAGAGAACAGTAATATTCTTACAGCTCACTGTGCTCAAAGGACCAGGATCCTTGTAGCTAAAAGTGAGCTGCCATGGTTTGTGACTATTCTAGGTCCCACTCAGTCACCTTAAAGACTCAGCGTATTGATATTTCAACAGCCCACCTAAAATACATTCATGGCTTCATGACACTGCAGAGTGCCACAGTCTAGTGAATAATTTCCAAGTCCCTAACATTGAATGTGGACTCCTTGAGTGGTGCAAAGAGTTAAGTGCGGACAGGTTGGCAGCTCAAGTCCACCCAGAGGTGCCTCAGAAGAAAAGGCTGGTGCTCTACTTCTCCGTTGTTGCTGCTGCTAAGTGGTGTCGAGTTGGTTCCAGCTCACAGCAGCCACATGCACAGCAGAATGAAACTTCCCAGCTTCCGAAAAATCAGCCATTGAAAACCCCATGGGATTTTACTCTATGGGGCTTCCATGAGTTGGAGACAGCTTGAGAGCAACTGGTTAGCATTGAATGCAATATCCTTCAAGATTCTATCCTGCCTCCAGGAGAGCAGTGGGACGCAGACCCCAAATTCTCGTAAAAAGACCGGACTTAATGGTCTGACTGAGACTAGAAGGACCCTGATGGTCATGGCCCCCAGACCTTCTGTTGGCCCAGGACAGGGACCATTCCCAAAGGCAACTCTTCAGACAGGGATTGGACTGGACGATGGGAGGGAGAGGGATGTTGGTGAGGCGTGAGCTTCTTGGATCAGGGGGACACTTGAGACTATGTTGGCATCTCCTCCCTGGTAGGGAGATGAGAGGGCAGAGGGGGTTAGAAGCTGGCGAAATGGACACGAAAAGAGAAAGTGGAGGGAGTGAGTGGGCTGTCTCACTGGGGGGAGAGCAACTGGGAGTACGTAGCAAGGTGTATATAAGTTTTTGTGTGAAAGACTGACTTGATTTGTAAACTTTCACATAAAGCACAACGAAAATTGAAAAAAAAAAAAAGATTATATTCTGCCTCCATACTCCAATCTCACCTCCCCTAATCCCTGCATGCCCAACACACACATGCGCGTGCGTGCATAGGTATGGGCATATTTGCTCCTCTATGCAGCATCAGGCTATCCCAAGCTCCCTGTGCACACCTTGTTCTGCATTCCTCAGCATCCTTATCTTCCAGTGAGGAAACTGAGGCATACAGAAGTTAATTTTCCCAAGATCCAGATTTTAACCAAGACAAACCTAACTCTAGAGTCAGCAAACTTACTCGTTATTATACACTGATTGTTATTAAATTTGAATTTGGATCTTATTATCTTTACTAACATTGTTCTGGTTGAAGTACAGTACTAAGGTCATTTTTAGATGTCACCCTTTCCCTATTGTTCTTTTAATTTACGTCTTTTATTGTAATGGCTTAAAGTGATCTTGAACCTGCCATTACCTAGCTCCAGGTGAGATATCTCTCAGGTATACAACTCTGCCACCTTCACTCTTTCATCATGTATAGAGTGGCTTTGCTCTTCACAGTGGTTACCTTGTAGGAATTACAGGTATAGGTGATTTGAATCAAAATTATATATGAGAGGAACAGTGTGTGTATTTGGGTGGAGAGGAGCCTGAAGCAGGCCAAAGTGCAGTTAAACATAGATTCCTGTTACCTATCAGCATTCTGTCAATGGACCACATTACCCCAGCATTCTGTCAATGGACCACATTACCCCAGAGCTGCAGCATCAGGAGATGGCAGAAACACTTAAGTTACACAGCACTGATCTGATATAAGCAGATGCTTGACAGAGTCTTGGAAATGGAGGTTGATTAGGCTTTGGTCTTCATCTGATAAAGACTATGTCCTAATAAGGTACAGAGGCAGTGCCTGTCGGATCCTAATTGTTCTTTTTTTTTTTTTATATCTTCCCCTCACCTGAAAAAAAAAATTACCCAACACTACTGGGAATATAAAGCTGTTTGTTATGATACTTTGACACTAAAAGCCACGTTTTCGTTTTTTATTTTGTTTGCAATTTTTCACGATGGAATAGGCACAAGGCAAGGCACGTGGAGTCATAACTGGGAAGTGGGGAGGATATGAGAAGAGGGATAGAGACTTGGGTATAATTGGGTTCCTTGTAAACAAGGATTCTTAAGCAATGGGGACTAGCAATCAAGTTTAGCTGGTTGACGACTGCCTCTTCCTTTTTACATTCTGGTGAGGCGGTTTGTCCCTGGGTTTCACCAGGACGGGGGTAGATCCCATGGCACAACCAAGTAAGTCAGTTGTGCATTATGGTTAAGAGAGCACACTGTGGAATCCAAATTCCTGAGTTGAAATCCTGGATCTGACATGTGTTATTGGGACCTTGGACAATTACTTAGCCTCCCTGTGTCTCAGCTCCCTCATCTGGAAAGTGCAGATACAGCACCGGCCTCATAGAGCTGTTACAGGATCAAATGCATTAATACAAGCAGAGAACTAAGAACAGGCCTGACAGGGCTAAGGAGTTATGTGTGTAACTGATGACCATTGATCTTAAGGGCAAGTTCCCTATGACTTTCTCCTTAGCATCGCCGAAGAAGTAACATGGCCTGAGGTTGGAAGGGCCTGGGCTAACCAGTTGGGTCCTATTGCTTATGAGGCATTTGGATTAGAATTTCCTTTACTAAGGGATAGGGTTTTCAGCCAAACTCCTCTCTCCTGCCTAGTAAAATGCACTAACTCTATTTTAGGAGTCACTAAGAAAGTGATAAAAGAAAAAAAAAAGGGCAGGACATTATTCTCTCCTAGTTTCAGATCAATGACAATAAACATGGACAGGAAAGAAAAGGCTTTGTGTAAAACTACATATTCTGCTTTTGTGGAGCTTTCAGGCTAAGAAAGACTAGGAAAAAAGGCTTGGAGGCCTATTTCTGATGAAAACCTTATGGATTACAATAAAATATTGCCCAATATAGTGCTGGAAGATGAGCCCCCTAGGTTAGAAGGCACAACACAATAGCTCCAACAATGGACCCATACAAACCAACTATCATGAAGATGGTGCAGGACCGGGCAACGCTTTGTTCCCCTATACTATACATAAGGTCACCCTGAATTGAAGCCAATTTGGTGGCAACTAAAAGCAACAACAACGTTACAGGGTCTGGCACATAATAAGAGCTCAGTAGATAGTGTACCTATTAATCTTGTACAGGTGTGAAAAGTTACCAACGCAAACTCACCTCAATTTAAAAAGGACTGGAATATGCAAAAATCACATTTGTCTCAGATGTAGAGACATATTGTTATTGGACATTCACACGTGATGTCTTCAAATGACTTCACACACATCGCCAATCTCAGAAAGCCTTCCGAAATGTTAGTACGTTTTCTTTTTTTGAGAAGTTAATAAAAAATAAGCACACTTTCCTATTCATTTCAGAGTCTATGGCTCTGTTGATTTTTATTGTGTCTTTGCTTTTTGTGATGTTTTCTAGCCTAAGACTGAGAGGGTATCATGAGGGGTCTTACAAAACAACTTGAATTTTCCAAACTAGATACCAGCTGGCTTGTTGTGAGTGACCTTGTTTTCTTATTTTCTTCTTAAGTGCTGGTTAATGCCTTAGTGCTAGCGTAAGAAGTTATCCCTCTTACCCATGATGCTGCCAATTACACCTTGAACTCTAGAATGAAGGAAAACACCCCGACTCAAATAGCAAAACAAACTTAAAACCAAATCACACTCTTACATCCACTCCCCCCACTACACCACTACCTGCCCTTCGGTGAAGCTCATGTAAATTAAAGGCATTACTCGTTGAGCAAACACAAACGGAGGATTCATTGTAAGGCATGTGCTGGGCGAAGAACTTTACCATAAAGCAGTCAGACGTGATGCTGCAATTCCATAGACTTGACCCAGAGAAACGTGCCCAAATCCGACTTCAATGATGAGAAGCAAGTTGACTGTAAACCCCTTGAAGCAAGGAGTCCTAGCTTTCCCAGGATGCTGTAAGATAGAATCCAGCAGAACCTATCAGACACAAACTTGAAATGCCAAATTCAAGAGTTGATTTGAGAGAACACTGCCTGACAATTGCCTATCTTTCTTTACTCATTGCTTCTTGCGTGTACCATGCATTGTTACAAACCTATGACTCTGTTCACGGTCTTCCCTCTGCTTCCTGTGCTTGAAAAGTATCTCAGCTGCCTTGTCAATGAACCTCAGAATGCTAAGGGCCTTGAATGCGAATAATCCCACTGGTTGGTCTGGGGTCCCAAGGAAAAAGATTGGAGTATCAGGGCCAAAGCAGTCTGGAGAAGAGACACGAGGTGAAGCCTTTGCAAGGGGCCGGGTGCATGACCATCCTCTAACTGCAGGTGCCTCCCACCAATGCAGGCACATGGAAGTGGTATTGAACAACCAAGTGGACAGAATGACTCAGCCCGCTGACATCAGCCAACATTTGCCATCTCTTTTAAAAAAAAGGAATTACATTTAGTCTCTAGATCCTACTGGATAAGCAAACTGTTTCTCAATTGAAGTTGAATTCCTTCCAATATCTTCTATCTACATCCCCTTTTACAATCCACCAGGCCTGCCCCCGTCACTTCTCACGCCAGAGAGTAGAGGCCTGCAAGCTCCAGCCCTCGTATCTCGCGCTTAGTGGGATCCTGTAAAAGTAACGGCATAAGCTTTGAAGCCAGAGCTATCCTGCCCATTTATTTACAAGCTGAATAGTCTTGGACGCCTTGATTTAACTCTCTGACACTTAGAGACGACCATGCCTACCTGTAGTGTAATTACAGCGACTAAAAGAAATGAAGCGTTTAAAGAAAGGCTCAGTGCAGCGTCTGACACACAGATGCTTGTGATCCTTAGTAAGGGGTAGATATATCCTCTGAAAACAGAACTCTGTCATCAGGCCTCTCTGACGCTTAGTATCTACCTAGGTCTCTCCTTCCCACCTTACAACGGACTCCCAGGTACCACTTAAAAATGATTTTACACCCAGAATGGCAGAGGCTTCAGCCTGCATGCTGTTTCTGTTACTGCAATTTGGCGAGTTAGAGCCGCCTGCCACAAATAGCCAATTCTTGAGACTGGGGTGAGGCGGGTAGCAAGAGCTTTATTAGATATACCGGTATACGGAGACAGAGGGGAACGATCTCCTCCTAAAGTCGTCTGTCTCACCAGTTTACCAATCAGCTCGAGTTTTTAAGGGAACAGGGGCCATAAGTTTTAGGGACTTGCGGAATGTACACTCTATTTCTTCTGTTTGGTTTCGGTGGTCCTATCTCAAACATGTTGATCTTTTCCTGCCATTATCCCATCAGCTGGCGGGGGGCGGGGGGCGGCTGGGGCCATCCTTCTTATTTGAAAGGCTTAGATCAATATCACTTGTTTTCTACTGTCTTAGAGGAAACATTGGTTAACACTTAAACATTTGGGGAGCTAACATCAGGATCTTACTTGGAGGCAGGGATGGGCTAGGGGAGGGAAAGGAGAGAAAGAAGAAGGAAAAAAAATTGGCTCAGGTACTGTTCAAGGTATGGCTGAGCAGCCTGTTTCATTTCCACTCCCCTGGGGGTTTTGGGTTTTGGTAAAGACCATTAGAAAGTCCATGTTGGGAAACACTCTAAGGCTGTATCCACCAGCCAGCCTCCCCACACCCTTTGGGTACGCCCTCATTTTTCTCTATGACTCCTCAAAGCACCTCTAAAGATCCCTAGGGCACAGGCAGTTTGAAATTCACTTGCCTAGAGCAATTGGTGGGGCCCTGGTAGCACAGTGGTTAAGAACTCAGCTGGTAAGCAGAAGGTTGGGAGTTTGGATCCACCAGCGACTCCTTGGAAACCCTATGGGGTAGTTCTACTCTGTCTCATAGGGTCGCTATGAGTCAGAATTTACTCAACCACAATGGGTTCAGTTTTTCGGTTACAGCAATTGTTGCAAGCATATAACAAAGGTATCTTGCTTAACAAAAGATCTGAAAGATACGTACCATTTAAAAAAGCAATTAAACACCTTGTCCAAGACCCCACCACCTGGGCTCCTGTGGACTACACCAGCAAACCTAATGGCATCATTATAATTATGCACCTGCAATCAGCCCCTAACCAAAAACCAAACCCACTGTGATCGAGTTGATTCCAACTCACAGCGATCCTATAAGACAGAGTAGAACTGCCCCATAGGGTTTCCAAGACTGTAAGTCTTTATGGAAGCCGACTGCCACAACTTTCTCTTGAGGGGTGGCTGGTGGATTCGAACCGCAGACCTTTTGGTTAGCAGCCAAGTGATTTAACCACTGCAACACCAGGGCTTCTACTCAGCCCCTAAATAGGGATTAATAAAGCAAATGCTAACACAAAAAGACAATAGCTCAAAATATATGAGAAGAGAATCACAATGACAGATTAGCATATCCTGACCAACAGACTGTACAGTCAGCATATTAACAAAACCAACAACAGGTTATTGTCATTCTCGGAGTACTGAATTATTTTAAGAACGTATAAACCAAACCAAACCAAACCTGCTGCTGTCGAGTCAATTTCGACTCATTGCAACCCTATACGACAGAGTAGAACTGCCCCACAGGATTTCCAAGGAATGGCTGGTGGATTCCAGCTGCCAACCTTTTGGTTAGCAGCCATAGCTGGTAATCACTTCGCCACCAAGGCTCCTAAAAACCTATCGTGGGGGCAAAAACAACCACAAGCAAAAATGGATCAAAAAAGAGAAGAACGTGAGCTGAAGTCTAGCTTCAAATCTGCTGCTAACTAGCAATACTAAATGAAAATATCCTCACCGATAAGCAATAAAATGTGAAAATGATCTTCTTGTACAACCAACTCTTCCACTAGACGCTGGACAATGTAACCTCCTTTCCCGAGTTTCTATCTTGTTATAAAGGTTGTGGGAAGGGGTAGAAGAGAAAGAGGCTTGGGAAGCAAGGGGAGCTTTCATTTCTCAAAGCCAGTGCTGAAACCACCAGGATTCTCTAATCTGGTGGAGGTACTTAAGCAATGTGGAAACAAAAGGAAAGCTAAAACAAAGTTAGTGAGCAGTTGGCAAATGGAAGAGGTTTCACACAAACTGTGAATCAACAAATATGACAAAGTGTCTATGACTTGGGCCCAGAACGATGCTGTCTGCTTAGGGGAATATAAGAGAGTGCTTGCTAAACAAGTTGTGCACACGCTCTCAGTTAATCCCCGCAAACATCCCACAAGGCGGATACTTATAGATGAGTGAACGAAGGTTAAGGCCATTTAACCATCCACTAGAATGCTTTGGCAGCAAGTAGCAGAAACCCCTAGAAACTCCTACTCAAACTTGTTTAATCAACTCGCATTATCACCTGCAACTAAGTGCAACATCAGGGCAGTCTCCAGGTGTCATGCAAGTACCTATATTAATCTCTCTTCAGTTGCATCCTGTATCTGTACCCACTGATGTTCACAAAATGGACTGCAGTGACAATCTGAGCTACGTGTTTCTTTGTTCACGTCCCACATGAGAGAGAACTCCTTCTCCCCCTTATGGATTATCTATCCTTCCCTTTAAGTTAACTGGGACAACTTAGGTCATACAGTAACTCCTCACTCAATAACTATTGCTAAGGGAGTATTACGGGTTGGAATGCTAAGCCCAGTAAGAACTATACCTACCTGGGAATGGGACCACCTTCCCCTGAGCCATGAAGAGGAGGGGTGCATATGTAAACAAAATGGTATCTTTGCAGGAGAGAAGAAGGGGAGATAGAGGCTACATAGGCACCCAATGGGTGCACTACGTTTACCCAAAGCCAAATATTCACAAGTGGCAATGCCAGGATTGAACTTCATAGTTAAATATCTGATAGGACCATGGACCAACTTCTGCAGCTTAGAGACTACTTGCTACATCATGGCAATTCTTCTTTTTATAGTCTGACAATCAGTTTTCACAAAGTACATCTCCAAAAAAAAACGTCTCCAGAGGTACATAATAACCATATATAAAATACTCAACAAAAAATCAGGTCTAAAGAAGAGAGAGCTTATCAAGTCAACAGAATATAATATCTGGAATTTGGAAAGTCATAGAATATCCAAGGCATGTGAACGCCATGCCAGTAGGAGCCATTTGCTTTTAATGAGAATCAGATGTGTTATAAACATACAACAATAGTATCAGCACAATAATAAATATTGATGTGCCATTTAATCTTATTATTGTTGATATTTGTTTACGGTAAAGCAACAATGTTGTGTTTTTTTTTAAAAAAAACTGCAAAAGGTATAGAAAGCCTTTAGGCAATTATAATTTTTTTTTTTTAATGACTAGGCGTAAACAAAACACCTCGGCCTGATTAAAAAAAAAAATTTTTTTTTTTTTTATAGGCCTTCTCTAATTTCTTCTGGCTGCTACTGGTAATAAAAAAAATTTAGTCTGTAAATAATGCTGCCCCAGTGTCCAGTGTCTCTGAAATATTTAACACTGAGATAGAGATGAGCTGGCTAGATCCTGGTCTCTTTTTAGTTGATACCTGGATCCCCAAATATTTCTCCTCACCTAGGGTTATACACATGCCACAGAAATAAATATACTCCTTTTACAAAGGGTTTTTGTCTCTTGGGGGAAAAGATGGATAGTGGCAGCCCAAGATAGCAAGTTTGCTTAGCAGACTAATTCTAGTTGGCTAAGCAGAGGGAAAAAAAGCAGACAGTTCAACTCTTGGACCATCTCCCAATCTTTCCTCTTCTTGAATATGGTGCTCCCAGTTGGGTCAGTAAGCCACTGGGGTCCTCTCCACTCTGGGTAAATCTAATTCCTTTCCACTTTCTTCCTCTGAGTAGGTGCTCAGTAAGTATTTGGTAAGTGAGGGATCATAATCAATATAGATTTTGGAATTGAACTGAAATGTAGGAACAAGAAACTCAGAAGTAGGGAGTGACCAGGCCGTTTGCATTTCTCCAATATTCCCCTTCTTTTTTATTTCTCCTACCCCTATTCTTGGTCAGCTCTTATCACCTTCACCTGAAGCATTGTGGACTCTTGCCCTTCCCTCCTCTCATAAACTAAACTGCAATTTTTTTTTTCTTTTTTTTAAATATCTCTTTGCTCATTACCTCGCTGTTCAAGGAGAGAGAATTCCTACTGCCACCAGAACCATTCTGGTAATTTCCATTGCCTACAGAATACACTCTCAACTACAGGTTGACAAATTTCTCTGTAAAGGACCAGGGAGTAAATATTTTAGGCTTTGGTGGTCTCTGTTGTACCTACTCAACTCTACCTTTGTAGCGCCATAAACAACACATAAACAAATGGGCTCGAATCCAATAAAACTTTATTATGGACACTGAAATCTTAATTTTATATAAGGTTACTTGTCACCAATTATTATTTTTCTTTTGATTTTTTTTCCCAACCATTTATAATTTAAAAAATCATTTTATGTCATGAGCCACACAAAACATGTAGCAGGCTGGATTTGACCTGTGGGCTATAGTTTACTGACTCCCTGGTCTAAACCCCTTTAGCCCAACATGCAAATTAGTCCACGTTCACAATCCAGCTGTCTTTTCAGCATTAGCTCTCATTGTTCCCAATTCATCATCAACATTCTAACACTTCTACTAAATTGAGCTACTTTTTGTTTCCAAAATATGCCATGTGCCTTCCCATCTCTGCTCTTTTGATATCGTTCCTTCCATCCAGATTCCAAGACAGTATAAGTGTCACTTCTTTAATGGATCTTTTGCTAATGGTCTTAGCTTAAAATAACCTCTTCATCCTTTATACTTACAATTTCTGCCCAGCTCTGTGTTAAGCAATTTGCCTACATTTTGCCCTTTAACCCTTAAACAATGAGATAGGTGTTTGAAACCATTTTACAAATTAGGAAATTGAGATTCTGCACCATAAAGTAATGTATCCAAGGTCATAATAAATGGGAAAGTCAGGATTCTAACCTAGATATTCTGAACCCCAAAATCCATGCACTCCTTTTAAGCTCTCAGCATATCGCACACACTAGCATTTTATTTGTACTTCTTTTGTGAGACTGATTTCATTTCTACCCACTATTAGAACTATTTGTATGGATTTTTTCATCTCCTTTCCTAAAGTCTAGAATTCTCAAAGGCACAGTCCATGTCTTATTCATATTATTATCCTCTGAGGGATTTGCATAGAATAGATGCTTAATGTGGCTTTGTTGAGAGAACGAGCATCATTCAATACATACTTGTAGCAATGAATTGCTATTATTAACTTTTGGATTTGATTTCCTGTAATCACCACCTTTGATGATAAAGAATGAATCTGCCTTTTTTTTTTTTCTTTTTTAGCAGAAAGCAAACCCAGAGATAAACAAAAAATCAAAACTGGTTCCCATCAGTACGGGTAGAAAGATTTTGTTTGTGCTCAAGTAAAAACTAGACCGATTCAAATAAAAAATGCATTTGGCCATTAGTTTGGGGTTTTCTTCTTTTAGAAGAAAAGCCCACAATAGAAGGTTTCTTAATGAGTCCCATTAGCATGTGCCTTCTCAGGTTGCTATGACATTTCCTGGGCTTTATAGCTCTCTTGACATCAACAACCACTGGCACTGCTGGTCAACAAGTCCAGAACCTACTTCCAGTCTGGTTTATGGCAGGGTCAGCCTCTGTCTCTATTGGACACTTGGGTCATTTAAAACTGAACTTCTGTCTGTATTATGATTTGCCAACAATGGCAGGACACAGCAATCAATGACTGCCACCCCTCATGCAACTGAACTTGCCAAATGTAAAAAGTGACTAGCTCTTGTGTCTTCTGAGGTTAAGTCTGATAAACATATCAGTGACTGAGGAACAGTGTGACAATGCCAAAGAGCTTGAGTTTTTGATCCAAGCACTACCATTCACTATCTAACTTGTCTTTGCAAAGGTACTATCTTACCAGATCTTTTGGACCCCAAATTCCATGCACTCCCTTTTAAACCCTCAGTATACCATACACACTAGCAAATATGCCTTTGCACATTTCACCTCCTGTATCTGAGTTTTATTTTTATACAAAATGGAGAAAAATATCTGATTTTAAACAAGGGAGGCAGAATTTTCAACATCCCTAGTACAGCGCCTGGCACTTAGTAGATATTCAATCACCTCAGCCACTCTTGTTCCCTTCATCTTTCCATTTCATAATACTATTTCAGGAAGCAAAGACTAACTATTAATTCATAAGTTAGTTTTGTGACAACGGGGTTTTTGTTGCTTTCTTTTGCTTTTCTTAGTTGCTGTCTCAGGAACATAATTGAAAGTTGACACTATTTAATAGTGAATTATGTCTCAATTAGAAAAAGAAAAAGTCTATAGTAAATGAACAGTGAGTCTAAAAGCTAAAGCCCAAATTTAAAATAGATATTTTGAAAGCAGAGAACAAGTCATAAGTTATGCTATAGATACACTGAAAATCTGACTCACAAACACAGAGATAGAAATGGGGAATCAAAGAAACAGGACCACTACACCCGACCACCCCCCACCCTCAATGACTCCAGATGTCACTGATAAAGAGGAAGCACTGTCTTCAGCTAATGGGACCTAGTTATAAATGTGGAAATCAATCCCACAGAAGGTTTTTCTCCCACCACAACCTCTCTCATCTTTTTCCCTTCAGGATAAATTACCCAAGCCAGACCGTTCACTTTTTCCTCCTCACCTTTCACCTATAACCCATTGTCTTTGAGTCAATTCCAACTCATAGTGACCTTTTAGGACAGAATAGAACTGCACCACAGGGTTTCCAAGGCCTAGTCTTTATGGAAGCTGACTGCTACATCCTTCTCCCATGGAGTGGCTGGTGAGTTCAGACTGCCGACCTTTTGGTTAGTAGTCAAGCTCTTAACCACAGCACCACCAGGGCTCCTTTCTTTTCACCTATAGTCCTCACCAAATTAATATCACACCAGGTCATTTTTTTTCCTTCCAAAATGACATGCATCTTCCTTGGCTAATTTTGTTCTGCTCTCTCTTTTTCATATTTTATCAAATTACTCTAAGAACTTCTATCTCCCTTGCCACCTTGTTACTTTTCACCTTCCCAATAATCCAAACGTCTAGGGCTTTCTATAAGACCTATCAAAGAAAAGTAATCCCTAAATTACCAACATCGACACCTATAAATATGCCCAAGGTTCCCCTTTAGAAATTCCATCCTCTCCATTTTTCTAAGTTCATTATGCAAATAAATGAATTCAATTATTCAAATAGCTAAAACTATATTTCTTCATTAAGACTTACATTTTTGGTATTATTTAGTTGTTGGAATATTTTACTGATGTTTAACTACTATTTGTCTTTGCAGCTGTGGTATTTCTGTCACATAACAGTTTTGTGGCCTTAATGAGGTACTTAACCACCATCCACAATAATAAGGTGCCATCGAGTCGGCTCTGACTCCTAGCGACCCCGTGCACAGCAGAACGAAACACTGCCGGGTCCTGTGCCGTCCTCACAATTGCTGTTATACTTGAGCCCATTGTTGCAGCCATTGTGTCAATCCACCTCACTGAGGGTCTTCTTCTGGATATGAAATTTCAAATGACCTCCCCACAATTACATTTTGTGAAACATAACCCATTTGTATGATAGTTGCTATTTGGATATAAACTATAAACCAATTTTAGAAAAGTCATAGCTCATTTGATATACTGAATATCATATAATTTATTGTCTTGCTTATTTTTGGAAAATGTATGTGATTGTTATTATATACTTAAACTGACGGGCTTATTAACTCTTTGAGGCCCTCAGTGAGCATGAAGGGCATACCTTCACTGACATTAGTAAATGTGGTTGTTCACAATTAACAGGTATTTTTGCCAGACACAAGTAGTTTCCAATGGTTAAGGATGGTGAGAATGGTAGGTCTTCTCCTTACAATATTTCTACCGACTGGCACGTTCCCTCAAAAGGTGGTTGCTGAACAAAGTTGGTCAGGTATTTAAATGCTTCCTAGTAAAGTGGTAACAAAACAGTCATTTAACTAATTGTGCAAGCTTGATGAAGTTTCCACTCTTTGCCCTTTTATGAATTTTATAAAAGATTCCCTTGAGGCAAATTCACAATATTAGCGGCAGTATTCACCTAACCTTCCAGTTGGGGTCAGACAATAGAATCCTGAGTAAGAAGCCACAGATAGGAATGGATGGAATCCCAAGGCCAATGTTGTATTCTGAAATTGGGTAACTTCACCAATAGATTTTTATAGCAAGTTCATGCAAGGGAAGGAGAGCCTTCCCACCCATATGGCCAACCCATGTATCTTGGACCCACTCATTTTACCAATGTAAAAATCATGTACTAACATGTTGATCACTGATAAAGATAATTGACTTCTTGCAGTAGCATCCCTGCTCTATGGGTTTCTGATTAGTTTATTAAAGGCTAACTAGTTTTAGCTTACAGTAGGATACTTCAAATGTTAAAAATAACTAGAATGAGATGAAAACACACATACAGATGCCAAACACACACACACAACAATAAATTATAAATAGCAAACATAGAAAAAGAAGAATACTTAATTTTAACCAGAACCAAACCCACTGCCATTGAGTCAATTCTTACTCATAGCAACCCTATTAGACAGAGCAGAACTGCTCCATACGGTTTCCAAGGAGCAGCTGGTGGATTCCAACTGCCGACCTTTTGGTTAGCAGCCATAGCTCTTAACCACTGCACCACCAGGGTTCCATAATGATTTTTTAAAAAAAAGATTTTAAGTGGTCTGAAAATAAGAAAGAGACGTAATTAAATTTATTTTCCTGCCATGTGATACTCTTTTAAATACAAATGGGGCCTAACCATTATGAAAATCAAATATATGAAAAACGACAATACATAACACACAATCTAGATTGACATATTTGTTTTTATTTTGCCAGTGGGACTTGTAATTTTCAAGATGCCAGTTTAAGAAAGGATCATGTAATTAAGGTAAAATGCCACCAGAGGTGATTGGTGTCCAAAATGGGATCACATGACCCTAAAGTGTGGGTTGAAGTTGGTGTGATTTGTCTGAAATAAAACTAGCATGGTTTAATTGTTTTATTTTATTAAAAAATGGCTTGATCAGTAAAATTAATTTATTGATAATTTTATTAATGTATTAAATCATAAATATTTAATCATTCATTATTTAAAACCCAACCAAGAAATCAACTGGGTACCTCTCCATCAACAGTACAGCCTGAGATTTGGACAGGAGGCCATCATTCCTTAAAAATAGAGTGCTATTTAGTCTTCATCTGTTTGTAAGGCACTCTGTGCTTCAAAAGAACAAAACACATTTCATTATTGCCCAATTCTCAAATGCCCTTATAATATCACTGCCAAGGTTTGTTCAGCCTAAGCTTGAACCCTGCCAGTGACAGAGACCTCACTTTTTCCAAGGCCTCCAATTCAATCTTTCAAGAGCTCTGGCCATTATAGAGTCCACTCTCATGTGTTTTCATTCAGCAAATCTGAACTGAGGGTCTCCTATCATCAGGGGGAGTCTCTGGTTAGCGCAGACAGTTAATGAGTCCTCTCCTGGGAACATTTAACAGGACTTCAGGTGACACACTGTCCTTGGCTGGAGGCATCCCCTCAGCCCCTGGCTTTTCAGCAGCCCACTCCACATAGACCTCTGTGGAGGGCCCACACACCTGTGAGTGCCTTTGAGGGCAGGATTTTAAGAGCTTCGTGCGTTCTCTCAGGCGTAGCCCACCCACACCTGCCTCTTGGGCACCACTCACATGTTCTTTGCCCCAGTGAACTTTATGAATGCAGAGGGCCCAATGCAGTCCCTACGCCTTTGCTGCAGCCGCCTGAACAGCCAGCCTTTCTCGTTCATGTTTTCCAGCTGAGAGTCAGGCCACTCGTCACTGCAGCTACAGGAGCTAAACCTCAACCTTTCCAGTGGTCCTGTTGTTGTACCTCTCTGAACTTGATGTACAAAGTAGGATGCCCCCTCCCTTGGTGGTCCTTGGTGAGTCAGGGGGACAGAGGAGGAGTGGGACTCAGGACACACCAGCGGCTCTCTCCCTAATTTACCTTCTTAAAACTCCAGGAATTGCTGTCTTGCAACTCACTTTGGTGTCTAAAATCAAGGGGATAATCCAGGTTTTAAGAGGTCTCAAGCTCATATGATTTGGTTGGGGGCAGGGGGAATGCATTCTTTTTATGAAGAAAAAAAAAAAAGGAATATTAAACCAAATACAAAATTAGGTACGAAATGAGTATTTGTTTTAAATGAGATAATAAATCATAAAATACAAATTGTAAAAAGCTGACAAATACTATAAAAATAAAAAATCAGAAATTATTATTATGCCTATGATACTTTCCCCTACATTTTCAGCCATATACTCTTTGATCCCGTCTGGTGCAGTATTTAAGCACTCGGCTGCTAACCGAAAGGTCACCAGTTCAAACCCACCAGCTGCTCTGTGTGAGAAAGATGTGGTAGTCTGTTTCCGTAAAGGTTACAGCCTTAGAAACCCTCTGGGGCAGTTCTACTCTGCCCTATAGGGTCTCTATGAGTCAGAATCAACTCCATTGCAGTGAGTTTTTTTTTTTCTTTCTTAATGTGAGACAATTAACTTTGTACTGTTTTCAATTGTGTGAAAAGAAAGGTAGACCAGTCTTTCCTTTAGCATGGTTGTTTGGAATGTCTTTTTATTTATTTTGTTCTATTGATAAGTTAGATAACTTCCTTTCACTCTCACAACACATCATTAGTAACGTCATGTAAATGTTTAGGATTTTGTCAAAATTGGGAAAGTCCCTATTCTTTCATAGATGAACAATAAGAGTCAAGAAGAAAGTTCTACAGACTAGCCTCTGGCTCCATCATTTCCAACTTTTCTTTCTGTTCCCCTAACTGCCACTACAGACTCCAGCTACAGGCAGTCGGGAGTCTTTGCGAAAGCCACGCCTGCACCAAGATTGTCAGCAATAGTGTAAACATAACACAAAAGTGACCTTAAACACGTAACTATAATGCACAATTATAATGCAAGCCAAACTAAATGTATTCACTAATCAACTTCCCCTTAGCTTGCTGTTGTTGTTAGGTGCCCTTGAGTAGGTTCTGACTCATAGCAACCCTATAGGACACAGTACAATTGCCCCAGAGGGTTTCCAAGGAGATCTGAACTACTGCCTTTTGATTACAGCCAAGCTTTTAACAACTATGCCACCAGAGCTCCCTCCCCTTAGCTTAAAAAAGAACTTAGCTTAGTGGTTCTCAAATAAGGAAAGACTCAGTTTTGCCCCCCTCACCCCAGAGGCATTGGTTGTCACAACTACAGGGGGGTCGGTGCAGGGGGCCTGCTATCAGCATCTAGTTGATAGAGGACAGGGATGCTGCTAAGCGTCCTACAATGCACAGGACAGCCTCCACGACAAAGAATTATCCATCCAAAATGTCAATAGTGTAAAGGTTGTAAAATTCTACTAGCTGGACCCTGGTAACCCCCAGGATCTTAAAAAAAAAATGTCCCCAACACACTAACAGCACCAGACACTGAGGGGAGTGGGACAGAGAGAAAACCTGAGTGGAAAGAGACTGAGCTGGAGCATTACAGTGAAGGTCTCTTTCTTTTGCAAATTTTGCAGGTGACCTATTATGTAAACATACTGCCAGGACTCTCCCAGAACTTTGGAAGTGGTCATGCAAAGGAAGGGCTGGAAGCTTCAGGTTCATCAGCTTCAAGAAAAATCCACCTCAGCTCAATCTGCTGTCCTCCCACCTCTGCCTCAACACAGGCGAAGGAAGAGGCCTGGGGGCGTCTTGTCCTGCAGGGACAGGAGCAAACAGCTGTCTTAATGTTGGTGTGTAACAGGCTAGGGTGTTATCCCAAGGTTGCCAACTCTAAAGCAGAGGTCACAGATTGGCCCCTGGCAGGCTGGGACCTGGCCTGCAGACATGATTTAATGATTCTAGCAGGATTTTAATTTTTTCTTTTAAATAAATTGCCAGCATTTCAAATTTATGACATTTCACAGAGAACCCCAGATTACTGGCTTTGATTGAACAGTCCAGTGGCACCAGGCTCCCAGTCCCACCTGGCAATACGTGTCGCTAGTTTTCATTCTCTTTTTCGGTTTGCCAGTGACCTCACAAGCCAATCACTTACACTCCTGCCTGGCCTTCTAGGTATTTGAATCTGCAAGCTTGTTCTCTGGCTTCGGTTACCTACAAAGAACTGTGCAAATTTTCCACAAGTGCTATTGAAGTTTATACTTTAACTTTCCCTTCTAGACTCTTCTGAATGCTAGACGAACGCCGCCTTATTTATCACGGGTCATTTATTCTTTTCTTAGAGGGTCACAAGGTCTATACTTTAATAGAAGCCACAGAGCCTCTGCAATTTGTCACATGCTGGACTACCTATGAAAATGCAAAGTGCTGAGGAAAAACAAAATGAGTTCTCCCTGTGCCGTACAGCCAGGCTAACCTGAAAGTGGCAGGTCTCAAGGAGGCCGTCTGCAGTCCATTGCGCCAGGAAAACCATTTCTTAAAGAGGCCACGGTATAGAGCACCAAACTGAGTTGAAAGCCCAAAGCCCAAAAGGCCAATTAAATCGTGGGTAAATATGAACTGTAAAAGTAAACAGGAAAATAAAAGGCAAGGAACAACACTGGTAATGCAAAAAAAAAAAAAAAAAATGTGCTAAGTACCTGAAATGAAAATTAAAATGTATTTCTCATTTAATACAGGAAGATGCTAAAAAAAAATGCTACCGACTGACATTTAGCAAAGAAGTATGAGTGGGCTCTTTTTAAAGCCAGGCCTTCAGGTCCCATCCACAAACCATGAGGCAGGCCAGCCAGGCAGCATGTCATGTGCTAGACGTCAGGCATCAAAAGGGGTAGAAGAGTTCGAATATCCTTTGTATACCAGAATCCTGGACGCTGTCCTTTTAGTCTTGTCCCTAAATACAGAGCTTACTGTTATAGTTGGAAGACATCAAATCCAGCTTTCTTATATTTCACTGAAGGAACCAAGGCCCAGAGTTACCTGGAGACTGTCCAAGGAGATTTTAGACTAGAACCCTTTGCTAGGCCTTCTCCACCCACTATCCTTCCAGTGTCACATGGCCTGATTGCAAACACCACTAAGGAAGGTGGTAACTCAGCAAATGGTCACCCTCTCTGGGGAGGCATCGTCTGTGTACATTGTTCAACTCCGTCGGCATGAATATTTTCCACCTCGAGGAGGCAAGGCTGGGAGGGTGCCAGACTTGGACAAGAGCTGAGATACCTGAGCAGATGCTGGGTTCCAGGAAAGCAGAGAGCTGAAGCAGGAAGTGCTCCCCCAGATGACCGTGGATGCAAAAATCCTACAAACAAGTCGGGTATACAGTAGGCAGAGTCTCTGAGTGTTGCAAACGGTCGACGCACTTGGCTACTAACCAAAAGATGAGAAGTCCAAGTCCACCCGAAGGTACCTCAGAGGAAAGGCCTGGCAATCTACTTCCAAAAAATCAGCTGCTAAGAAACCCTACAGACCACAGTTCTACTTTGAGAAACGTGGGGTTGTCCTGAGCCGGAGTTGACTCAATGGCACCTTTTTTTTTTTTTTTTTAAATACAACCGGCAGGAGCACTGCAGTACACACTGGCAAGACAGAAACCCAGATAAGCGTCGGACCCTAGGAGGAGAGGAATAGGTGTCAGGGTATAAAGCCAAGAGTTCAAAGCCAGACCCCGAAAATCAGGTACAAACACCTGCAATGGGAGGAAGATTCAATGATTCACTCTGCAAATATTTACCGAGCCCCTACCACGTGCCTGGCTCTGTGCTAAGCACCAAGGAGGAAATGGTGAGCAAAGGGGACAGCAGCCCTGTTCTCGAGGAGTTTAGAGCCTACCTTTAGCAGTCACTCTACTGCTATGATTCTCAGGTGAGGAAACAGGAGGGCGTACCTTACCATGAGCTTGTTTTCACATCTCCAGGGGAACAGGGAAGAAACGTGTAGTTGTATAGTTTTTAAAAAGCATATTTCAAATGATACAGTACATTTATACTAGAAAACAATTAAAAAAATTGTTTTCATAACATAAACTACAGAAAGCTTGGCAAATTCTTGCAGAAAAAACAGTTTGAGAAATACTGGCTAGGAATATAAGCAAGCGTTTGCAGCTTGCTTTTATAAACTGGCAGGATTGGGGTGGGTAAGTCTGTTGATTTGCATCAAAGGATCAGAATGAAGTAGATATATATATTCACATGCACATGTCACCAACACACACTCCGATCCCCATCTTCCCACCACCCACGCCATGTACATACCTACACTCGTACAGCATCCCTCACCCACTGCATCACTCAGCAGGGACTAATTACCAAAGGCCAGACCCTGTGCTAGATACGGGGAGTGTGGTGCCTACCCTCCTGGAGCTTACCATCCACTGGCAAAAAAGAGCAATAAACAAATGCTCACACCAACAAATGTATGTTACAAACAAATGTACGTTACAAAGCAACTCAATAGGAAAGGTACGCAGCCAGAGGAAGGAAACCAGCCCAGCCCAGGTGCCAGAAAGGAGCCAGCCATTGAGTGACTTGATGTCTTTAGGTAACAGACATGTTCCTGTTTTCAGAGCCATGGAAACATCTTATTATTCTTTTCCAGCCCATATTTTATCTACCTATCAGGCATGATGGTAGCGAGAGAGGGTGGAGGCCATTAAACACGATGTCAGGGTGATTGATAGAAGTGCCATAATCCTTCTGAAAATGTTACCTGAATATCACTCACACTACAAGTGTGACTCTTCTAGCATCCTTTAAGGTTTTCATAAATTCTACTTGTAAGAAAGAGTGCTGCTAACGCTCATGCACAGCAGTTATTTGCAGCCTTTTTGGTTTTCACCAGGTGACATGTAGTCATTACTATTTCAGTCAAGTCACTCAGCTTTAATAAGTCAGTAGCCCCAGCAATTTGGCAGGGGGGCGGAATCTGGGGCCTTATCTATGATGCTCCCAAAGTCAAATTCATGACATTTACTGATGCTGCTTTATGGTATTTCTTTAGGGAACCAATGTTTGGTAAATTTAAACCTCCTCCTATTCAGATGATGAAGAAAATAGGTCCATCCTATATAACTCAGAAGTATTTGATTGCAAACTGCTGATTCTGTCCATAAGCATTTTTCAATTAATAAGAATACATTTCAGAAGCCAAGTTAACTACTATTATTCATAACACATTACTTTTGGTGGCGCAGTGTTTAAGACCCTGGCTGCTATCCAAAAGGTTGGCAGTTCAAATGCACCAGTCACTCTTTGGAAACCCCGTGGGGCAGTTCCACTCTGTCCTATAGGGTCACTATGAGGTGAAATTGACTCGATGGCAACGGGTATTACTTTTAAACACTTCATAATTAATCACGGTATTATCATTAGTATATAATTAATGCCATTTCAAAAAAATAAGCATATTTTTACTACCTATTTTTTACTAGGAAACCCTGGTGGCATAGTGGTTAAAGAGCTACTGCTGCTAACCAAAAGGTCAGCAGTTCAAATCCACCAGGCACTCCTTGGAAACTCTATGGGGAAGTTTTACTCTGTCCTATAGGGTCGCTATGTGTCGGAATCGACTCGTTGGCATTGTTTTTTTTTTTTTTTTTACCATGAACCAGATTCTCACGTTGCTGACAGTCTAGCAGGGAGACAGAGTTGCAAATGAATAAACACAATAAACCAGGAGAAGCGTGAAAACAAACAAATGAAAAAACCAAACCCGCTGTCGTTGAGTTGATTCGGACTCATAGTAACCCTATAGGACAGAGGTGGAACTGCCCCATAGAGTTTCCAAGGAGCGCCTGGTAGATTCAAACTGCAGACCTTTCGGTTAGCAGCCATAGCACTTAACCACTATGCCACCAGGGTCAAACAGAGGCAGAGACTAAACGCCTGAGTGAGGAGAGGGTACAGTCCAGAGGGAGGGACCAAACGCTGGTGCAATGGAAGATGAGTCGGAGTTTGCCGGGCAGGTAGGGGGAGGAGAGTGAGGCAGGGAGTGGCTCCAACAAGGAAGCAGCATGGTCAAAGGCAGGGAGGTGGGGCAGAGCCTCCCCTTTGTAAGCTGAAAGCTGTTCAGTGTGTCCCACAAGCACAAGGCATGAGGGCGATGAGACGGGGCCCTGTGTGTGGCTCTGAACGCCATGTTAAGAAGTTTGGGCTTTTCCTGGAGGCAAAATCAATCTCTGCAGAATTTTAAGCAGAAATGACATTGCAGTTGGATTTGTTTCAGAAATAGCACCCTGGTAACTGCAGGAAGCATAACCTGAATGGAAAGAGCCAGGAAGAGGCAAGATACAATGGGAGGCCAAAGCAGTTTGGGTTTGGGCCATTTCATCAGGTTTGTTACTTCAAGAGCCTGCTTCCTCCCGTCAGTGCCTGCTCTAGGAGTATGCTTTTAGCCCAAAACAGTTGTGTTTATTTGTGTTCATTTCAGACTTCTCTCCTGGGACCCAGCACTGGGTATATCCCAATGGGCAGGGCGGGAGGGAGACTGGCATGGGTTAAGAAAGAAAGGATGCACTCCGGATTCCTTCTTGTGCCTCCTCTGCACCCCAGCCCTGGAGAGAGGCTCATTATCCCGATCAAGCCTCTGTTAGCTCTTTAATACTGTGTAATAGAATACAACGCAAACTTGTAGTTGAAGTTGGATGGCACTTGTGAAGGTTAGTTTTATATGTCAACTGGCCAGTTATTTAATCAAACACTAACCTAGGTGTTGCTGTGAAGGTATTTTGTAGATGTGATTAACATTTCCAATCAGTTGACTCAAGTGAAGCCTATTATTCCCGATAATGGGGGTAGGCCTCATCCAATCAGTTGAAGGCCTTAAGAGCAAAATCTCAGTTTTCTCAGAGAGGAAGGGCTTCTGTCCCAGGACTGTAACATAGAAATGCTGCCTAAGGTTCCAGGCTGCTGGCCTGTCCTATAGATTTTAGACTCAAGACTACAACATAAAGTCCTCCCTGAGTTTCCGGACAAACTTCAGACTTGTGAACCTTCACAATCATGTAATAATAAAAAATGGTGTATATATATATATATAAAAAAAAACCCAAACCCACTGATGTGCGTGTGTGTGTGTATATATATATCTGAGACGTATTACCTGAGGTTGGAAACCCTGGTGGCACAGTGGTTAAGTGCTACAACTGCTAACCAAAAGGTCAGCAGTTCAGATCCACCAGGTGCTCCTTGGAAACTGTATGGGGCAGTTCTACTCTGTCCTATAGGGTCGCTATGAGTCAGAATTGGCTTAACAGCAACAGGTTTGGTTTTTTTTTTGGTATACATATATCCACCACCCATCTGTCAGTCCGTTGTACTTTGGTTGCTTACGTGTTGCTATGACGCTGGAAGCTATGCCACCAGTATTTCAAATACCAGCAGGGTCATCCATGGTAGACAGATTGCAGCAGAGCTTCCAGATTTTTTTTTTTCCAGATTAAGGCAGACTAGGAAGAAAAGCCTGGTGCTCTACTTACAAAAATCAGTTAATGAAAACCCTATGTCTCACAACAGAATATTGTCCAATATAGTGTTGGAAGATAAGCCCCCAAGATTGGAAGATACTCAAAATACACAGTGAATATAGCAATGATTGTGAAGATGGCACAGGATCAGGCAACATTTTGTTCTGTTGTATATGGTGACATGGGGTCTCCATGAGTCGAAGTCAACTGGACAATTACTAACAACATATACATATTGTGGGTGTGTGTATATATATATACACACACACTTATGTATATGACTATGTGTATGTGCATGTGTGTATACATATATATACACATAAATGTATACACATACATATGTATACCGGTTGCTATCAAGTCAATTCTGACACATAGCGACACTATAGGACAGAATACAGCTGCTCCATAGGGTTTCCAAGGAGTGGCTGGTGGATTCAAGCTGCTGACCTTTTGGTTAGTGGCCAAGCTTTAACCACAGGCCACCAGGGCTCCAATTTACATATATATATATATATATGTGTGTGTGTATATATGTATATGCATATATAAATGAATATAAACAAATATATATATACATAAAAAATATATATATATAGTCTCTAGGTGGCACAAACGGTTAAGCACTCAATTACTAACTGCAAGATTGGTAGTTCTAACCCACCCAGAGGTACCTCAGAAAATGGGCCTGTCGATCTGCTTCTGAACTGTCACAACTTTGGAAACCCTATGCAGCAGTTCTACTTTATACATATGGGGTTGCCATGAGTCAGAATTGACTCAACAGCAACTAACAACAATAACAGATATATATAAATAGAATTTTTTTTTTTTTTTACCCACTTCTCACTTATTGACATGGTTAGGTTCCAGAGACCAGGTTGTTACGTGAAAATTGATGTTATGGGAAATGGAGGATGAGCACATCAGATCACAAAATGTTATGTGGGACACATAAGTCCCTCTGGACAGAAGAGGCAGATAACGTAGGTAGGTGCTATATGTCCCATTGGTCATGAAAGGATTACTGCTAGATGTACATTGTTAATGAACAAAACGGCCAGTTTTACTATTGTTGTAAATGTGAAATGTCAGGTAACGAGACAGTCGATAAGTGAGGAGTAGGTGTATATATATTCTCCTATTGGTTCTGTTTCTCTGGAGAACCCTGATCAACACAGCATCTAATACACACAGTTCATTTGACAGAGAAGGAAATAGAGACCTACATGACGGAAGTAACTTGGCCTAGGTTATCTCTTCTAGTTACTGGCAGGGTCGAAACCATTATTGCCACAGTATAATGACTAATCATGATCAAATGTGGGGTGTTTAAAAGTAATATGTTACTAACCACAGCAGTTAATTTGTGTTTTGAAATGTTTTTTAATTGGTAAGAAAAGAGTAGAAATAGCTGGGGAAAGAGATCACTCTCTACTTTCCGAGCAGTATAGTTAACATCTCTACACAAGAGGCAAGTTATTGGAAAATTAATTTAAATTCATGAAGACTGAGCTTCTGCTGGAAAGAAGGGCTCGAACATGCCAGGACAGCCTCCAGTCCTCATTTCTGCTTCCTTCTCTCAGAGCTTTCCTTAGTCTAAGACTAGCTTCATCCTTTTGTCAGAGGCGAAATATGGTGGACACTCTCAGACCCATATCTTATAACTTTGCCCAAAAACAGGGATTGTGTTTTCCCCCCATGGAAAGTCAAAACAATCTCAGAGAAAACCAATTAAATTAATTGACTTGGCTCATGATACATCCCCCACCCCCATCAACCAACTGAGAGGCTGTCACTAGAAGCCACCACTATAACCACATGGCTATAGTTGGGGGAGGAATACTCTCTCCAATCGATAAAAGCTCCCAGAAAAATTACCCAAGATGTAGATGACTCCTACTGCAACTGCCGTCACTGATGCTGTGAACAGAAATCACTGCAGAACTTTATTCTCTTGCAAATATTTTTTAGGTTTTGTCATGGTAAGGATAGCAATGTTTATTTTTTATGAGTTATCATCTATCACGTGCTTCTCTTTACTGTCTGTTTCGATTTCTATTTAACATATACAAAGACTTTTCCCCAAATGAAATTTTAAATATACAGAAAAGATCTTTGAGGTACATTTCTCTTATTACCACCTAGAGCCTAAAAAAAAAAAAAAAAAATTTTTTTCATTTATTCATTCATTCCTTCATTCATTCATTCAACACACAGGTAGGGAGCATTTGAGCCACACTTACAGTGCTAGGCATGGGGATACTAAGATGGATAAGACAAGAAGAGTTTGCTGAGGGCAAGAAGGGGCACATTGAATAATGGTGAAATCTGACCCACGGAGACCAATCCATTGTCATCAATCAGATTCCTTCTCCATAAAATATGCATAAAAAGGACCAGAAACTGTTTTCCAATTAGCAATGAGATAGAAGCCAATAAAGGGGCCGAGAACTGGGAGTTACAGAAAAAGCATAATACAGGGTAATGCTATAATCAAAACAAGATGAAGGAATGATGGACTCTGCCTGAGGACACTGAGGAAAGCTTTGCAATTCTCCGTACTGACATGTAAACAGATTCTTAAAAGGTGAATATGGGTTTTCCAGGTAAAAGACAAAAGGCAGAATGTAAAAAAAAAAAAAAAAACCATCAAGTTGATTCCAACTCATAGTGACCCTAAAGGACAAAGTAGAACTGCCCCATAGTGTTTCCAGGAAGCGCCTGGTGGATTCATATGTAAAAGGGAACCAGCATATGCAAAGGTTTGACACATGGAAATGTGTGACATGTGTGCTGAAAGAGACTACTGTAATTGTAAGGAAAATAAAACATTCTCAACCTACCCATAAAAGAAAAAAAGAAGGAAAATAGAAAGTTTGAAAGTATAGAGCTTGGCTTCTGTATAGAGTTGCTGAGGCATCGAGGGGGCTTTCAAGGCCATGGCAATATGGCTATTCTCTCTGCCTCTTCTGGCCAAGTGGAAGCTCCTGCCTCATTTCTCTTTAATGCCATCTCTGCCTTTTCACATGTGTTCACTATTCTAGTTTGCTCAGATGTATTGTTTCATTTATCAGCTCACGTATGGCCCAAAATGACCACCCAACCCCAGATCCAGCCCATTCCTATGTGCAGCCTTCCTCTTAAAGACTTACAGCACTCTGAAGACCAGTCTTTGTGTCCCTCTGCAAATTCTCAGAAAAGAAATCTAATTGTTTGTTGGTCACTGTTTTAGTTATCTAATACTACTATAACAGAAATACCACAAGTGGATGGCTTTAACAAAGAGAAACTTGTTTTCTCACAGTCTAGTAGGTTACAAGTCCAAATCCAGGGCGTCAGCTCCAGGGGAAGTCTTTCTCTCTGTGTCGGCTCTGGAGAAAGGTCTTGTCCTTAATCTTCCCCTGGTCGAGGAGCTTCTCAGGCACAGGGACCCTGTGTCCAAAGGACATGTTCTGCTCCTGGTGCTGCTTCCTTGGAGGTGTGAGGTTCCCAACTCTATGCTTGCTTCCCTTTCCTTTCACCTCTTGAGAGATAAAAGGTGGTGCAGGCCACACCCCAGGGAAACTTCCTTTACCTTGGATCAGGGAGGTGACCTGAGTAAGGCTGGTGTTAATTACAATCCCACCCTAATCCTCTCAACATAAAATTACAATCACAAAATGGAGGACAACCACACAGTACTGGGAACCATGGCCTAACCAAGTTGACACATATTTTGAGGGGGACACAATTCAATCCATGATAGTCACCACACGGTTTGTTTTCCCTGGATTCGGAAGCATCCTTTGTCTGTTGAGTGGGGTTGCCATGCATTGGCGGCCACTCTACCACAACTGGTAAGTAAACTGGTAAGCAATGACAGTGTGACTACCGGGAATTTTTCTTGGGTGATGCCCTTCTCATCCAGGGCCCCACTGAATGGACCAAGATCACATGAGTCAACTACTGCTCAGTGTTTTTCAGACTCCAGGTGAAAAACCACCCCCATAACCTAAGTGCCACCACTGGTTATTCCAACACTTCGTGATGCTCTTCCGAATGACAGGGGCTATGCTCAAATCTAATCTCACCATTAGATTGCCTCCCTTTCCGTGCTGCATGAACTGATGTTTTATGGGGGAAATAGTCAAGAGAGTAAATTTTATTTTAAAAAGTTGTAGAGGCAGAAACAGGAATTTCCTGTAAAAGGGGGGAAAAATAGTCTTAGAATGTGTTCTCTTGAGAACCAAAAAGCTCTTAGGAATCAGCTCACCTGGAAACTGAAAGGCTCCAGCTCCTCTCTGTCCCGTGTTTCCTAGCACTGTTCAAAAATGACAGAGACGAAGAGGCAAGAAAGAGAATCCTCTGCTCTTGAACCTACAGAATGTTCCTCTCACTCTTGCTAGGAACTTTGTTTAAAGTAAGGTTTTGTTTTGCTTTTTATTTACTAATTTTGAGGCTGAGGATTTTTTTTTTTTTTTTTTTTAAGGCACAGGTGAGAAGAGAACTGGGAAACAGAAGGAAAACAAGTTCTCTCTTCAGTAGTTTTCTAATGCAGAAGCTAGACATCAGCTCAGACTGGAGGTTGTTGGCAGCATATTAAGTTTTAAGAAGTTTAAATGGACTAAATTTCTATCTATTTGAGAGTTAGAATCACCTCCTTCTAGTTAATTGTTTCAATTTGGGGCTCATTTTTGAGTTAAATATCTTGGCCATACTTAGATTAGAGACGATAGGGCTGTGCCTATTTATCTAAGGGTGTCGTTGTTGTTAGGTGCCATTAAGTCAGTTCCGACTCATAGCGGCCCTATGTACCATGGGATGAAACACTGCCCAGTCCAGTGCACGCTGGAGCCCATTGTTGCAGCCACTGTGTCAGTCGATCTCCTCGAAGGTCTTCCTCTCTTCAGCTGACCCTGTACTTTATCAAGCATGATGTCCTTCTCCAAGGACTGATCCCTCCTGATAACATGTCCAAAGTATGTAAGATGCAGTCTCGCCATCCTTGCTTCTAAGGAGCATTCTGATTGCGCTTATTTCAACACAGGTTTGTTCATTCTTTTGGTAGTCCATGGTATCGTCAATATTCTTCGCCAAAACCACATTTCAAAGATGTCGGTTCTTCTTCAGTCTTCCTTATTCATTGTCCAGCTTTCATAAGCACATGATACGTTTGAAAATACCATGGCTTAGGGAAGGCGCATCTTAGTCTTTGAGGTGACATCTTTGCTTTTCAACACTTTAAGAAGGTCTTTTGCAGCAGATTTGCCCAATGCAACAAGTGCTTTCATTTCTTGACTGCTTCCATGGGTGTTGATTGTGGATCCAAGTAAATGAAACCCTTGACAATTTCAATCTTTTCTGTTTATCATGATGATGTTTATTGGTCCAGTTGTGAGGATTTTTTTTTTCTTTGTGTTGGGGTGTAATACATACTGAAAGCTGTGGTCTTTGATCTCCATCAGTAAGATCAAGTCTTCTTCACTTTCAGCAAGCAAGGTTGTGTCATCTGCATATCGCAGGTTGTTAATGAGTCTTCCTCCTATTCTGATGCCCAGTTCTTCTTTATAGTCCAGCTTCTTGAATTATTTGCTCAGCATGCAGACTGAACAGGTATGGTGAAAGGATAAAACCCTGATGCACACCTTTCCTGAGTGTAAACCCCACAATATCCCCTTGTTCTGTTTGAACAACTGTTTCTTGATCTATGTACAGGTTCCTCATGAGCATAATTAAGTGTTCTGGAATTCCTATTCTTCGCAATGTCATCCATAACTTGTTGTGATCCACACAGTCGGAATGCCTTAACATGGTCAATAAAACACACATAAACATCTTTCTGGTATTCTCTGCTTTCAGCCAGGATCCATCTGACATCAGCAACGATCTCCGTGGTTCCACGTCCTTTTCTGAATCCAGACTGAATTTCTGGTAGTTCCCTGCCGACATGCTGATTCAGCCACTTTTGAATGATCTTCAGCAAAATTTTACTAGCGTGTGATATTAATGATATTATCTGATAATTTCCTCCTTAGGTTGGATGGATCACCTTTCTTGGGAATAGGCATAAATATGGATCTCTTCCAGTTGGTTAGCCAGGTAGCTGTCTTCCAAATTTCTTGGCACAGATGAGTGAGCACTTCCAGCACTACATCATTTATTGAAACATCTCAATTGATATTCTGTCAATTCCTGGAGCTTTGTTTTTCACCAATGCCTTCAGTGCAGCTTGGACTTCTTCCTTCAGTACCACTGCTTCCTGATCATATGCTACCTCTTGAAATGGTTGAAGGTTGACCAATTCTTGTTGGTATAGTGACTGTGTATTTGTTTCATGTTCTTTTGATACTTCCTGCGTCGTTCAATGTTTTCCGCATGGAATCCTTCACTATTGCAACTCGAGGCTTGAATTTTTTCTTCAGTTCTTTCAGTGTGAGAAATGCCGAGCGTGTTCTTGCCTTTTGGTTTTCTACTTCAGCTCTTTGCACATGTCATTATAATACTTTACTTTGTCTTCTCAAGCTGCCCTTTGAAATCTTCTGTTCTGTTCTTTTACTTCATCATTTCTTCCCTTTGTTTCAGCTACTCGACGTTCCAGAGCAGCTTCAGAGTCTCCTCTGACATCCATTTTGGTCTTTTCTTTCTTTCTTGTCTTTTTAATGACCTCTCGCTTTCTTCATGGATGATGTCTTTGACGTCATTCCACAACTCGTCTGGTCTTCAGTCATTAGTATTCAATTCATCAAATCTATTCTTGAGATTATCTCTAAATTCAGGTGGGATATACTCAAGGCCGTACTTTGGCTCTCATGGATTTGTTCTAATTTTCTTCACTTTCAACTTGAACTTGGATATGAGCAATTGATGGCCTCTTCCACAGTCAGTCCCTGGCCTTGTTCTGATGGATGATATTGAGCATTTCCATCATCTTTTTCCACAGATGTAGTTGATTTGGTTCCTGTGTATTCCATCTGGTGAGGTCCATGTGTTTAGTCACCATTTATGTTGGTGAAAAAATGTATTTGCAATGAAGAAGTCGTTGCAAGCAAAATTCTAATCATGCGATCTCTGGAATCTTTTTTATCACCAAAGCCATATTTTCCAAACACCAGTCCTTCTTGTTTCCATTTTTTGCATTCCAATCACCAGTGATTATCAATGCATCCTGATTGCGTGTCGATCAATTTCAAGCTGCAGAAGCTGGTCAAAATCTTTAATTTCTTCATCTGTGGCCTTAGTGGTTGGTGCGTAAATTTGAATAACAGTCTTAATAACTTGTCTTCCTTGTAGGCATGGATATTATCCTATCACTGACAGAGTTGTACTTCAGGATAGACCTTGAAGTGTTCTTTTTGACGATGAATGCAACACCACTCCTCTTCAAATTGTCAATCCCAGCATAGTAGACCATATGATTGACTGATTCAAAATGGCCAATACCAGTCAATTTCAGCTCACCGATGCCTAGCATACTGATACTTATGCATTCCATTTCATTTTTGATGATTTCCAATTTTCCTAGATTTATACTTCGCACATTCTAGGTTCTGATTATTAATGGATATTTGCAGCTATTTCTGCTCATTTTGAGTCATGCCACATCAGCAAGTGAAGGTTCTGGGAGTTTGACTCCATCCACGTCATTAAGGTCGACTTTACTTTGAGGTGGCAGCTCTTCCCCAGTTGTCTTTTGAGTGCCTTCCAACCGGGGGGGCTCATCTTCCCACACTATATCAGACAATGTTCTACAGCTACTCATGTGGTTTTCACAGGTAATTCTTTTCAGAAGTAGACTGCCGGGTCCTCTTCCTAGTCTGTCTTAGTCTGGAAGCTCAGCTGAAACCTGTCTGCCATGGGTGACCCTATTTGTATCTGAATACCAGTGACATAGCTTCCAGCATCACAGCAACACACAAGCCCCAAGAGTATGACAAACTGGCAGACACGTGGGGGATCTAAGGGTGGGAGGAAGTAATTAAGGGAGAGACCCTCCGTCATTAAAAACATCATCATCGTGGTTGTCATCAACATCACAATCATCACTGCCATCATCATCACTACTGAGCTCCTGCTATATGTCAGGCTCTTATCCAAGCCTTAAAAGGGAGGTGTCCACATCATTTGGGCCCATCCCACTCGGAGCAAAGAAGAATGAAGAAAACCAAAGGCACAAGGAAAATACTAACCCAAAGGACTAAAGGACCAAATGAACCAGAGACTCCACCAAAATCCGAGACCGGAATAACTAGATGGTGCCCGGCTACTACCAATGACTGCCCTGGCAGGGAACATAACAGAGAGTCCTGGATAAGGCAGAAAAAAAATGTAGAAGAGAACTTAAGTTAACATAGAAAGACCAGATTTAATGGTCTCAAAGAGACTGGAGGAACCCTCGAAACTATGGCCCCTGGGAACACCGTTAACCTAGAACTGAAACCATTCTTGAAGCCCACTCTTCAGAAAAAGATTAGACAGGCCTATAAACAAAAAATAATACACATGAGGAATACACTTCTTAGTTCAATCAGATATATGAGATCAAATGGGCAGCTCCTATCCAAAAGCAGGATGAGAAGGCAGGAAGGGACAGGGAACCTGGGGTGGAAAGGGGCAGTGTGCTGTAACATTATGTTGATTTCAACTAATGTCACAAAATAATACGTGTATAAATTTTTGAATGAGAAATTAACTTAAGCTCTAAACTTTTACCTAAAGCACAACAAAAAATAAATTAAAAAAGGGGGAGGAGGTATCCATTCTGTAAGTTAGGTTTTATTACTATCTCTATTTTACAGATTAGGAAAATGAGACTCCCAGAGGTAGTGTAAATTACCTAAAGTCACAGATATGTTAAGTAGGAGAGCTTGGGCTGAAATCTGGGTCTTTCTGATCCCAAATTTTATGCTGTCAACTAAGATACTACACATACCTTAAGGGATCTGAATTCTGGGACTGTTCAAATTCTGAATAGAAAATCAGCTTATAAATAAAGCCCTGGACTGGAAATTCAAAGGTCTGTGTTGCAGTCAGCCCAATAAATAAATAACTATTCAACCTTAGCCAGGTCACTTACGTCTGAATCTTAGTTTCCCCATCTGTACCACGAAGACTTTGGTCAGTTGATCCTGAAGTTCCCTTCTAGTCCTGACATTCTGTGATATGTTAATTTTAGGGAATGCCCATCCATACCCATTCTACCATGGACTGTCAGAGGAATGAACAAATCTGTCTTGGAAGAAGTACAACCAGAATACTCCTTAGAAGCAAGAATGGCAAGACTTCATCTCATGTACTTTGAACAAGTTATCAGGAGGGACCAGTCCCTGGAAAAGGACATCATGCTTGGTAATGGGTCAGTGAAAAAGAGGAAGACCCTCAACGAGATAGGCTGATATGGTGGCTGCAACAATGGGCTCAAGCATGGCAATGGCTGTGAGGATGGCGCAGGACCAGGCAGCGTTTCATTCTGTTGTGCGTGGGGTTGCTATGAGTTGGAGCCAACTGACAGCACCTAACATCAACAACATAACCCATCCACACTAGATGTTTTTCAAAGCAAAAGAGCGGCTTCAGTTTCCTTATCTATAAAGTGAAAAGACTGGCATCCCAGGATTCTATAAAAAGCAATCAAAGCTCTGATAAGTTTTGTAAAAATATAACACTGTGGTTAATGATCAAACTTTGTGTTTAATTTTCTCAAGTCAAGCAAGAATTGCCACCCCCAAGCGCAGGTACATCCAATTCCCTGGGGGCTCTGCAGTCTCCACAAGTCTTAGTCTGCAGAAGGATAAGCAATGCTTACTTTTATAATCACATCCTTTGCTTTGTGAGAAGATCCATAAAATGGGCCCTTTAAATAGCAATCTGTTTCAGAGCATTTAAAAGTAATTTCAATTTACTTCTTCAGAAACACATTTACCATACCAAGCAAGGCCCACCTTTATCTCCAACCAGAGTTTTGAATAGTTACCAGTCTAATCGAAGCAGGAACATTTTATGCTCACAAGAGAAAATTTATAAATTCACTGATTTCAAACATTTTCACTGCTGGCCTATTTACTGTATGTTGGGCCCTGGGCTAGGTACTAGGAAAATACATGTAAACAAGAACTGTGTGGAGACTTTCCTCAGAAAATTTTTGAGTCCTATGCATCGGTAGATAATTTTAAATATAATAATTCAAATGTAATAAGTGGTATTGTAGGAGAAGTAAAATTTTATGGCTTCCCCTACTGACAGCAGGTGATGGAAGACTTCTTGGAGGAAGTGACATTTGCTTTAAAACCCAAGGAATAAGAAGGAAATGGGTGATAGCAAGTGAGTGGGTAGGAGGGGAGACTGGATATGAAGACCCAGAGAAGACAGAAAGCATAGCATATTTAAATATCTCGTAGAAGTATAAGAGGATATGCAAAATGTGAGGCTGTTTCAGTGTGCAGGGATCATCTCAGGATGCTAAGCCTTCTTGAAGACCTCAGTCGATCTGAAGTTGGGCAACTCACTTAACTTCTTTGATACTCAGGTTCCTGATCTAAAACAAGAGAGGTTTATAATTGACAATATTTTACTTCCCTTTCAACTAGGAAATTCAATGCCATTCTAAAGGCCAGGGATATGACTGGGGAAATAACTTCACTGGGACTTCAGTGGAGTTGTAAAGAGATCAGGTTGTGCGTGTACTCATTTGTTAATTCAATAATTATTTACTGAATCCTCACTATAGGCAGTCCCCAGGTTATGAACAAAATCTGTTCCTGAGTGTGTCCGTAAGAATTTGTAGGTAAGTCGGAACACATGCATACAGTTCTTATTTAGCCTGACTTTAGTATTTTTTTTAGTGCAAGAAAAGGCTCAAAGCCTATTCAATGATTTAAAAGCTCCAAGTGCAGCAAGTGAAAACGACTGTGATGAAGAATTTGTTGGGAGTAGGGGTTTTTTTCTTTTTTTTTTTTTACTTCAGTCATTTCAAAGTGAGGGCAAATTTACATCACATTAACGGATTAAGTACGAGTTGTCTGTAAATTGGATGTTCACAATCCACAGACTTCATGAACTTACAACTTATTACTTTTGTGCCAGCTACAAAATTAGGCATCTATGCGAGATGCTATAGAGGTTGTCATTAAACGCATAATTACAAAAATAATTATGTAGTGAAATACTCTGAAGTGCTATGAAGGAAAACAGGGCTCTGATAAAGGGTATCTACTACAGAGCGACAGCGAGCACCATACCGAATGATGAAACATTAGTAACATTGGCTTTAATGTCAGGAACAAGTCTACCCTCTGCCACTGCCACTTAATGTTGCAATGGAAGTGTTAGCTAATGCAATAAAATAAGAAAAATAAATAAAAAGTGTAATGATTAAATTGGGAGGAATAAAACCACTACTTTTAGCAGACAACATGATTATCTAAGTACAAAATCTTAGAATATTTTCAAATCATTGGAATTCAAAGGAAGTTAATCACTGCTGATAGAAAAAAGGTTGACGTAAAAAAATTGTGATGTTATGCAACTTTTATATCAGAAACTCAAGGTTTAAAATATATTTAAAAATGCTACTTCTAGTGTAAGATCTTCAGGGAAAAAATTACAAAGTGTTTTAAGGACATTTAAAAAGATCTAAAATTATATAATGACCATATTTATGAATGGAGAAACCTAATAGTAATAACAAGGTCAACTTTTCCCAAATTGATCTATAGATTAAGTGCAATTCCAACCAAAATCACAAGGAGCTATTCACAAAACTTGGACAAGCTATTTCTAAAGTATTTGTAAAAGAAAAGTGCCAAGAACAGCCAAGACAAATATGATTACTATTTTGTGATAAATCTATAGTAATTAGGACATTGTGGCATTTGCCCAATAATAGATAGAAAATGACCAGTGGAACAAAACAGGGAGTTCAGAAACAGACCCATGACAATTTCAGCACCTCAGTGTGATAAATCAGTGGGGGAAAGAATGGACTATACATGTTGCTAAGGAAATGAGTTAACTATAAAAAAAAAATGAAATTAGATCTGTATATCACATCTTAGTACAATCAATTACATATAGATTAATAAACCTAAATGCAAAGAAATTAAACCTAACATATTTATACAAAAATATGTAACAACCTCTTTATACCAATGGGGTTTACAATTTCTTAAACTAGACACAAAATGCCTTCAATATAAAAAATTTTACTGAATTAAAATTTTAAATTTCTGCTTAACAAAAGGTACCATAACCCATAACTCATTGCTGTTGAGTAGACTCTGACTCATAGCGACCCTATAGTTTAAAAAAGTATTAAAGAAAATGTTAGTATAGACAATATATAAATAATTATTGCCAATCAGTTGAAAAGAAGCAAATGACCAAAGAGAAAATGGGTGAGATGTATAAATAAGCAAGTCATAGACAAGTAAACGTAAGAGGCCAAAAAAAAAAAAAAAAAAACTTACAAAATGATGCTCAATTGCCTATTAACAAAAAACAAAAAAAAATAACTGACATCAGGTTCAAAGGAAAAAAGAAAAGAAAGAAGGAAAGAAGAAAGGAAGGAGGAAGGAAGGGAGGGAAAAGAAAACAAAGCAAGTCTGGTACTGCAAGGGGTTGATCCAAAGGGTTGATGAGAATGTAGAAAAATTGGCGCTTCCCATACACATCAGATGGAAGCATAAATTGGCAGTACCACTTTGGAAAATATTTTAATACTATCTAGAGAGTTACAGATGGATCCGTACACTAGAGAAACTCTAGATACGGAGTAAAGAATTGATGTACAAGAATGACAATGCAGTGATATTAATAAGAGTGAAAAACTGGAATCCACCTAAATATCCCCAAAGGAGAAAATATAGATAAATCATGGTTAGTCACAGAATGAATACCAGACCACAGTCGATACGAATGCTCTAGGGCTGCATGTGTCAACACAGATAAATCTAAACATCATAATGTTGTACCCACAGAAAAGCAAGTTGTAGAAAGACATTCATTTAAATTTTAATAAATGGCCAGATAGTATGAAATCTTTTTATAGATACTTACATACACAGTATATTCAATATTCTTCGCCAACACCACAATTCAAAGGCGAATATTGAATATACCATGGACTGCCAAAAGAACGAGCAAATCTGTCTTCGAAGAAGTACAGCCAGAATGCGCCTTAGAGGCAAGGATGGTGAGACTGCGTCTTACATACTTTGGACATATTGTCAGGAAGGATCAGTCCCTGGAGAAGGACATCATGCTTGGCAGAGTACAGGGTCAGCAGAAAAGAGGAAGACCCTCAACGAGGTGGATTGACACAGTGGCTGCAACAATGAGCTCAAGCATAACAACGATTGTAAGGATGGCTCAGGACAGGGCAGTGTTTCCTTCTGTTGAACATAGCGTCACTCAACGGCACCTAGCAACAAAATAATACCACCAGTCCATTTCAGCTCACTAATGCCTAGGATATCAATGTTTATGCATTCCATTTCTTTTTTGATGATTTCCAATTTTCCTAGCTTCCTACTTTGTACATTCCAGGTTCTAATTATTAACAGATGTTTGCAGCTGTTTCTTCTCATTTTGAGTAGTGCCACATTAGCAAATGAGGATCCCAAAAGCTTGACTCCATCCATATTATTAAGGTCAACTTTACTTTGAGGAGGATCCCTTCCCTAGTCGTATTTTGAGCTCCTTCCAACCTGGGGAGCTCATCTTCAGGCACTATATCTATGTTCTGCTATTCATGAGGTTTTCACTGGCTAATTCTTTTCACAAGTAGACTGCTGGGTCCTTCCTCCTGGTCTGTCTTAGTCTGGAAGCTCAGCTGAAACCTGCCTGCCATGGGTGACCCTGCTGGTATTTGAAATACCAGTGGCATAGCTTCCAGCATCACAGCAGCATGCAAGCTCTCACAGTTCGACAAACTGACAGACATTTGGGGGACAAATATGTGTGTGATACATGTGTATTAGTTATCTATTGCTACATAACAAATTACTCCCAAAACTTAATAGTTTAAAATAACACGCAGTTATTATCTCATCAGATTCTGAGAATCAGGAATCTAGGAATGGCTTAGCTGGGTGGTTCCGGGTTGGCATCAGGACCAGATGGCGTGAAGTTTCAGTCCAAATATCAGTTGAGGCTGTGGTCATCTGATGTTGAATAGGGTTGGAAGAACTGCTTCCAATGTGACTCATTCACAAGCCTAGTGAATTAGGCCTCAGTTTCTCACCACATAGGCCTCTCCATGGTTGACGAGTGTCCTCACGACACGGTAGCAGGATTTGAACTCCAGTCTACTTGGCACCAAAGCCTATGGTTTAACACCAAATAAACCATTCTGTCCAAGGGAAGGCTTTCTGGAAAACATTGCCCTAGCCGCTCTCTGAACGCCTCCTTTGTCTTTCCCACATTGGTACCTGAAAATGCTTCCATGCCTAATCATTTTTGTCTTCTTCCCAGGTTTTCCTAGTTCAGTGTAGGCTCTCAACAAATATTCCATGACAGATGTATCCTGTCCAACTCTGATCATGCAGCTGATGATCCCAGAGTGGCAAAATCATACAGGCATGTATGGGCATATTTCGCCAATTCCATACTTGTAGAGACATTGGTATTAAGGAATATTTTATATTTTTCTCAACAAAAAGGTCCACGCTGTGGACACAGTCTGGCCTCCTATGACCTTCCTGACTGCCTCTATTATCTTTTTCAATGTTTTGCATTTCAGAAAAAAAAAAAAAAAATCCAAACCCTTTGCTGTTGAGTCGATTCTACTCATAGCGACCCTATAGGACACAGTAGAACTGCCCCCATAGAGTTCCCAAGGAGCACCTGGTGGATTTGAACTGCTGACCTTTTGGTTAGCAGCCGTAACACTTAACCACTACACCACCAGGGTTACCTGCATTTCAGAAGGGCCCCAATAAATACTGGTTGGCTGAATAATCCCCACTTTCACCAGAATTAAAAATAAGACACGGCGCCTCCTTGAGAAGCTCTCGGTTGGGCAGGAATTCACTTCTCTCTCCCTCTCTCTCTGGCACATACACATCTATTAGTATGTCACAGTCAGAAAAACCTAGACACCCTCTCTTTCCGTTCACAAGAAGCAACTGAAAGTCCAAGGAATCTGAGTTGACACGTAGTTCTGACACAGCAGGTGTTAATGAGCTTGCTAATTATTACCACACCATATCTCTCTGGCTACCTGGGGGAGATCTTATATTCAGAGAACTCTAAATGTCTCTCCTCCAGATAAATATTGTAAGGCTGGTGGCCTGAAAAATCTGTCCAAATCACCTCCGGGTGTCTAGGCTAATAAAGAAATTCAGTGTGAAATATTAATGTCCCTCATTGAATGTGAACTTTTGACTGTGTCAAAAGCCCTCACCAGCCTTCTCCACATGGCCCCTGTTTTCTCTGTTTTATTGTTATTGTTATTGATATTATTCAGTCAGGCTTTAGACTGCTCTCTGAAAGCACTGCTGCTCCTCCCCCTCCCCCTGGAAAGTCATTTATGGGCATCTTATGACCTTGGAGATGATTAAAGGATGATTTCTATTTCCTTTTAGTCATTTATCATTTTGCCTTGGATCATAAAAGTCTCGGGTAAGTTTCCTGGGAGATTTAATCAAGTGACTGCAGTGGAATTTTACAAGATGCCCCCCTAGAGATGAGGTAGTAGAGAGAGGGTGGGCTGAGTGAGACAGACCCAAGTCCTCATCATTTCCTGGCTATGTGAGCCTGATCAAGCCCTTCCACCTTTCTGAGCCTCGGTCACCTCATCTGTCAAATGTTATGATTAAGGGCAGCAGGCACAGGTGAGGGAACACACAGCAGGGGCTCCATAAGTGGCAGCATACTTCCTTCTTCACTTTTAAGGAGGTTCTCACTGTCCTGTCGTTGCAGGATTGACTGCTTCCCAAGTCACCTACACAAACATAGCAGACAAGATGCCCCCAGGTTGGTCACAGGGAGCACTAGCAGGGTTGATGACAGTGGAGCTAACACCCCTTTGGAGGATGGTAGCCACTGTGCAACACAAGACAGTTCACATGCAGACGGGCTGCAGGGTCGCCCTTTGTGTCTAAAGTCACAACACCCTTGTAGCCATTGCAACATGAAAATGGCCAACACATATCAAACCCTTGTTAGCCTCACTCTGGTGCATTGTTTTGTAACCAATGGGAGGCTTAAGGGATGAGTTCTGGAAGGAAGACATCATTCTTGATTATATCAGTGCACATTGGTAGGGAAATAACATTCTGAGTAGCAGTTCTGTACAAGGTGCTGGAGAACGGCAAGGTGAAGACGACAGTCCCTGTATGTACACATACTCTCTGTTGTAGCATGAGCAGGGCTGTCACACAGTGTATTTGTTGTGCTGTGAATGTGGTACAGAAAGAAGGCTTCTTTCTACAGTAATGTAGGGCAGGGAAGGCCTACTAATGATATGGTTTGGGGTTAAGCCTTGAGGGATGTATAAGATTTTACCAGAAAGAGGCTGTCTGGACTGAGGGAAGAGGATGAGCAAGAACACAAAAACACAGGCTGAAAAACGTGGGAAGTGAGTCTGGAAAGATCATTTGGGCGAGATGGTGAAAAGCTTAAGGTGTCCTGGCAGAGGGTTACCACCGGAAGGCTTTTAAGCAGAGAATACATAATCAGATCTGAGGGTCTGTCCTGAGGGTCCACTTATCTTCGTATTTCAGAATTTGATTAACGAGTTAATGAGCTTTCATTTAACATAACGTTTAAATTGTTCTTTATAGTTTATAAAGTGTTTTCCATACATTATTCTATTTATTATTTGGCTGAATAATAATGGATTGCATCTAATATAATGTTGTATCAGTAAGTGCCCTTTGAATGGAAACAAAGAAACTTATTCTGCTTAGAAATGAAGAGACCGCCGAAGAATCAATTTACTGAAGGGCAGGGGCTGAATAGCCCCAGAGTTTCGGGGTGCATCAAGGCTCTGTCTCCCCAGAAGGCAACATGGAGATGAATCAGATGCAACCGTTTTCTTTGTACTTCTCTTTTTCCACATTTTAGACATTTTCAAGTATTTAAAACGTAAAGACTAGTATAAAAAAATAATATAACAAACCACTATATTCCTACCACCCAGCATTACCAAATTATCACAGGTTGCCATGTTTTAATAAATATTACAGATAAAATTTACAGGCCCATAGGAACTTCTCCTATCAGCTCTTCCCCCATTCCTCGCTCCCAAATGTCATGACTTTTTTTTTTTTTTATCCTTTCCATGCATATCTTTATTATCTTATATCTGGACATATTAAAAAATATTATATTGTGATCTTTTTTTTTTACCCCAGCATTTTGAGTTTCCACCATGTTGATTCATGAAGCTCTAGTTTATTTATTTTGATTATGTTGTAATAGTTCATTATCGAAGCATGCCCCATGCTCCTCCCTTTCTTCCTTCTCCTTCCTTCCTTCCTTCTCTTCTCCCTTCCTTCCCTTTCTTCCTTCTATTCCTTCCTTCCTTTCCTCTCTCCTTCCTTTCTTCTCCTCTCCCTTCCTTCTCCTCTTCTTTTCTTCTTCCTTTCTTCTTTCCTTCTCCTTCCTTCCTTTCTTCTCTTCCTTCTTTTCATCTCCTTTCTTCCTTTCGTCTCCTTCCTTCCTTCTCCCCCCTCCCTTCCTTCTCATTCCTTCCTTTCTTTTCCTCTTCCTTCTTTCCTTCCTTTATTCTTTCTTCCTTCCTTCCTTTCTTTCTTCTGCCTCCTTCCTTCCTCTCTCTCTCTTCGCATCTTAGCTTAGGTTCCCTGAAACCAGACTCTCAAACAAAGAGTTGTACAAGGTTTATTAGAGAGTATTCTTGGGAAACACACATAAGAAAGTGGGAAGGAAAGACTAGGCGGAGAGAGAAGTTACAACAGAGGCTTCAGTCTATTCCACAGGGAGCGCTGGAGCTGGGATCGCCTTCGGAATTGTTCCAAATGAAGGAAAGGTGGCCGCATCTTTGTATTACCAAATCAGCCAGTCTTCAGCAGTGGGCTGCCTCTGGGAGGGACCATAATCTTGGGTGAGGCAGTTCTCAGTGTGTACGGACAGCTTCCCAGCAAGGACATAGTGGTGAACCTTCAGCAGTTGATGATCCAATCAAGTGCCTGGGGAATGGGAGTATGAAATGGTATCTCATTGTTGTTTTAACTTTATTTCCCCTAGTAATTAGTGAGATCAAGCATCTTTTCATAAGTTTATTCTCCATTTTTCTTTGAATTACCCATTTACATCCTTTGCCAATTATTCTTCTTAGTTGACTGTCTTTTTCTTATTGATTTGCAAATTACATTTATGTATTCTGGATTTTAATTTTTTAATGTGTGTTATAAATACGTTCTCCCAATCTGTGGCTGTCTTTAAACTTTTTATGGTGTCTTTCAATTATGCAGAAGCTTTAAATTTTTAAAGATGGTTCAGAGTTATAGCCCATGGTGATATTGAACAATTCTAACAGTCAAACTCAAACTCTCAGCTTCCAGTGTCCTTACTTCAGAGGAATGTGAGTGTATCTTTTTGAGCCAAGAAGTGACATTATGATTATCTTTTTTATTAAAATATGTAATCTAATTTGTCATTCATTTTCACTGAGAGGATACATTAAAACATAAACTAACCATTTTCAGTTTTTGTGTCACTCCACTCAAGATTCAAATTCTAGGGAAAATCAGACTACCTGATTAGTCTAGCTAAAGTAATATGCTCATCCTTGGCCAGGAGACAGTGGGTCATCTTCATTGACTGTTCCGCCAAGACTGTGTCAATGAAAGAGGAGTAGACCCCCAGATAAGAGCCCCAACTTAGTCTTCAGATATAAGCTGAACGGATGCTGGGTAGGCTGGAATGACTGATGTGTGCTACAAGGGTTTGACAGGACGAATACTGAATAAAGGATGCAGATTTCTTAGCTATAGTAATAGTCTGCTTTTCAAAATAGTAAAAACAATTAATTAATTCTATAGAACACATTTACACACGGTACAATGGGAGTAAAAGAAAGGACCCTCAGGTCTATCCGGAGCATTCAGGGAAGGACCCACAGGAAGTAATGCTTCAGCCAAAGAGAGGGGAAGATATTGTAAGCAGAGGAAAGAGCAGATACACAGAACAGGAAATAAAATAAGAAAGTTATCTTGAGACAGCTTCAAGGCAGGCAATATGAACTTCAAGGAGGGATGGTTATAGGAAAAGCAGATGGAAATAAAATGTTTTCAGAGAGAAATAAAAGAAAATGGAGAAATACTTTTAAAGATGGAAACCTAAGTAAGAGTATTGAAATGTAGGTACTAAAAGTATCCCAAGCTTCTGGTGACCAACTAGACACTGTCTCACAGCTGTGTCAAGGTGCCACACTCAGAAAAGTACTAGCCAGGACCGATGTGATTGTAGCTTCTGTTCCTGACTTAAATTTAAAAATCGCCATCTGCAGTGATAAACCAACAAGCTCCAAGGTGGAAAAACATGAGTCATAGGCAGGGAGAACCTGCAGCAGAATTTTTGTTGTTGTTAGTCCCTATGTCAAACATCATGTCCTCCTTGTCCAGTACACATTTCATTTTTTTTTTCATGCAAGACGTATGAACACCTTAGATATAGACATGCCTACAGCACAGAAAATTAAATAGGCTATAAAACATGGTGTTAGGTATCTGGGTTCCCACCCAGACTCCGCAACTTGCCAGCTATGTAACTTTGAATTTCTCCAGATATGAATTTTCAAAGCAGGCACAGACCCCACCCACACCCAAAGCAAACAAAGAAACAAAAAAAAACCCTAGTTCTACATACCTACATATAGTGGTGTTCGTAAGAGCTAATTAAAAAATACTCTTTAAAAAGTACATAGCAATATAAAGTGCTAATATCTGTTTAAAGTTAAGCAGTATTTTTCAATCTGTATGTTAAAAATCAGTTAAAGTGAGTTTGACCAGCAATAAAAATAATAACACTAGAACAGAGTAAAATATACTGGGATAGCTTAGCATGGAGTAGGCTCAAATAGAAACAGAAAATATTAAAGTAATAAAAAAAATTTATAAATAACTCATTCCAGATGTGTATATTTGTATATACCTAAGTGTGTCTGTGAACATATCCGTGTGTGTGTATGTGTTGGGTCATGGTGAAAAATAATTGGTTTTAGTTTTTTGAAGAAAACTCATGATTTAAACTAGGACTTTTGGCTCTAAGTCCCGTTTTCTTGCTGACAGTACATACTTCCTCAACATAAAAAAAGGGGAGTGTTAAACGCCCTATGGGCCATTAATGAATATTAATTACTAGTCATGGAACGAGTGATGGGACTCACCAATTGAGGGACTAAAGAGTTCCTAGGAATTAATGTCCTGATGGAAAGGACTGATGTCCTAGTAGATAGTTAAAGGTTGTTAGCACCAGCTTAGCTGTATCTTCTGGGAATGCTTAAACCAGAGGTCATCATTATGCTCTTAAGAACTACAAATGAAGATTCCTAGGCCCATAAATTTCCTCTCCTATGGGTCCTGGACTTGAGTGACCTGGTTAAAGGATAGGTTTCAAGAATAAATACCCTGTTTAGTAAAGCAGAAGTTGGGGTAGAAACACCTGTTATTTATAATTCTCTTAAAGCCATCCAGTTCAGAGTCTCCTGACAGAAACATCTCCGAGGAAATTAATCTTTGAAGGAATCTCTGTTTTTCATTTGGAATTGGACAATATGGTCTCTTAGTTTCCATTCAATTTAACGATCTATAAGCCTGAGATAAGATTTTTACCAACAATGCTCATTAGTCAGTCTTGACATGGGAACACAGCAGTCTTCATTAATTCAGTCAATTATATTTTCAACAAATATGTATCATGTCCCTGCACTGTTCTTGATACAGTTAAATTGAAAGAATACAGTGAACAAGACAGATATGATGATACAAGTATATTGAGTTTATAAAGTGTAAATGCAGGATGCTATAGGAGAACAGTGGGAGTGCATACAGTATTCACTATCTTAACTGGCCTGAAGATTCATGGAAGAGACCTTTGAGGAAGTGACATTTAAATTGAGACCTACTGACAGGACGATTGGAACCCTGGTGGCGCAGTGGTTAAGAACTCAGCTGCTAACCAAAAGGACAGCGCTTGAATCCACCAGTCGCTCCTTGGAAACTCTATGAGGCAGTTCTACTCTGTCCTATAGGGTCTCTATAAGTGTGAATCAACTCAACAGCAACGGGTTTTGTTTGATCGTTTTTTGACAGGATAGTTAGGAACTAGCTAGGTAAAGTGAGGAAGAGGGGAGGTTGTCCAGGTAGAGGGGTAGCATAGTTGAGGGCAGGGAGAGATTGAAATTACAGGAATGGTAAACATGAGAGGGACTGCCACTAGAGGTGAAGCTGAAGAGGATGTCAGGGGGCAGGTAAGGTCTTGAAAGCCATATCAAGGAACTTGGAATTCATCCTAAGGCCAATGAAGAGCCATGTGGAAGGACTTGAGCATGGGTTTGACAAGGCTAGGGGCTGATACAGATTAGTCAAATAGAACTGACAGAATTAAGGATCTATGTTTTTGACTATGATGGACAAAGCAGAGAGGGAAATTTAGGTGGTCCTAAACAAATTTTTCAACAACGATCCTGATTAAACGTATCTCCACTAGAGGCGAACTGGCCAGTGGCAAAATTATGAGGCCAACAATATTGGTCTTTTGGGGAGTACCCTCTTAGACATTCTTTCTCCCACCTTAACTTTTACCCTATAACCCTGCTATCTAAAAACTACTAAAAAATCAGGGTGAGAATGGTTGTATAACTTCAAGAATGTAATCAATGTCACTGAATTGTGTATGTAGAAACTGTTGGATTAGAGTATGTTTTGCTGTGTATACTCTCAACACCAACAAAACAGATAAAAAAAATTTTTTTTTAAACTTACAAAAATCAGTGAATTGAATAATAATCATTAATCTTATTCGTATGATTGTGTATCAGCTGAGGGTTCGCTGATCTCGGCAGGACTCATCCAAGTGGTTCTGCCTCAAGCGGTGGACCTACTGAGCCTGGCTCCTTACTGAGGTTTTGGGCTCAGGTCTCCATGTGTTTGTTCCAGGGCTCAGGTCAAATGTGCAGCAGCCACTTAGATAAAGCTCCCCTCGTGGCAAACGGCAGAGGCTCGAGTAAGCGGAGACACGTGTGCTTCTTCAAGCCTGGGCTCAGCACTGGGACACAATCACTTCTGCCTCGTTCTATTGGCCACAGCAAGTCATGTGGATGGTCTCGAAGTCAAACGAATACTGGCTGCTGTCAAGTTGAGCCCAACTGATGACAATCCATGTGTGTCAGAGCAGAACTGCGCTCTATAGGATTTTCAGTGGCTGGTTTTTTGGAATCAGATTACTAGGCCTTTCTTCTGAGGTGCCTCTGAGTGGATTCAAACTTCCAACCTTTCAGTTAGTAGCCAAGCACATTAACTGTTTGAACTACCCAAGGGCTCCTCCCAAAGTCCAGAAGTGGAGAAATATCTCCACATATTTTAAGGGAAGAACTACTAAATTACATGGCAAAGGGTATTGATACAAGGAACAATCTATCATACCTCCCTTTCTCTCATTCACTTTCAATCCGCCCACCTATTTTGCTCTTAGGAAGGAACCCAATCAACAAAGTGACAGTGACTGAGACCTGTCTAAAACAATTACAACTCCCAGGCATATCCGCATTTCATCAATAGGCAAGAAATTCTAAACTAAGGGAAGGCGCACGTTGCTGATGGTTTGGTAATTGTCAAGCACGTAAAAGAAGCCTCCTCGCAACCTGAAGCCACAAATCATAAAACTGGCTCAGTTCCCCTACTTGTCCCCATTTCTGTTATTCCAGCCTTTAGCATCAAACTGCTTTGCTCATAAAAATTAACAATTTCACTACAAATCGGCTATGGTGGAGGGGTAACCCATTATCTGTACAGTCCCTATTTGTGGAAAAACAAACAAAATTCTTATAACTCCTCTCCATAAAATTGATCCTGTCTCCAAGGTGTGCCCCTCCGCTTGAGCAATGTCAAGTACCTTCTTTTCTGTGCCATATTTATACTGTATAATTTGTTTCATGAAACAGAAGAATACACTTTCTTGGAGTCTTCACCCAAGTTTTTGTCGAGTCTTATTTACACTGGGGAAACACTCAATAAGATGGATTGATACATGAGCCTCAACAATGAACTCAAGCATACCAGGATCATGAAAATGGGGCAGGACCAGGCAACGCTTCGTTCTGTTATACATAAGATCACCATGAGTTGGAACCAACTTGATGGCAACTGATTACAACAATTCATAAAATAAAAAAAAGGCTTATTTATCTTGCCTCCTAAATGTAAAATCACAGTGCTGAATATGCTCTTTCAAGCTATACACCCTTGCCAGAGATTCTGATTTTATTTTTAGTGTCGCCCCACAGCATACACATACACTCATTTAGTTGAAAATCACTGGATCAGAAAGCAGAGAGACTGAAGGTTTTTTGTTTGTGTTTGGTTGGTTCAGGAGAGCACAAGACTGGTGTACATCAAGTTGTATGTGTGCGGGGGAGACAGAGACAAGGGATGGGAACGTAGGCCAACCAACCAGTTCGCTACATGAGGGCACTGGTGGTCTGGAAGGGATGGGGCAACACGTGAGAGCAAGTTTATTGCTGACACTAGCCAAGTGAGAAGGAGGGTGTAGGGGGAGCAGCTTGGAAGGGAAGATCCACCTACCACTCAATTATGCCTCGAGCGAGCCCTGGTTAAACCCATTCCAGTCCACTGATAGCAGTTCACTGTGGACATGCAGATGTAGGCAGAAAAGCTGAGTGGCCTCTCCTGTGGCCTTTATGATAAAAATCCCAGGGAGGCTTAAGGATAATGTAGAAAGGCAAAAAAAATATGCACGACTGAGGTTAGAAGAAACGCTTTCTATGCCTAATTTGTTGCAGAAATTACTCAAGAAGAAGTCAACTGTGAAAATATGGCCACTGAGACCCTGCCAAGGTTAGTATGGACCATTATGACATGCTGAGCAAATGCTAACTGCATAATTGAAAACTGCTTGATTGAAGCTTTAATTTAAGTACCAATTTTTCTCACCTCCAGTTTTAATAAGGGAATGGTGTGGGGGGTGGGGCAGACTGAGGTAACCACGTTGCAGGTAATTGCACTGAGCTGTATAAAGTAGCTCCTGGTCCCTCTGTCAGAAAGCATTCTTTTTTCTTCCATTCCCTCTCTCCTCTCTCCCTCAGTGTCTGGGTATTCACCTCAGACCCAACACAGAAATGATTGAGGGACAACTGGTTTTCCTGGGATTTTTACCAGAGGACTAGGAGTGGTCCCTTTTTCATTCAAATTGGCTGATTCTTGGCTAGATACAGGGGCATAAATATGAGCTAAATAAAGCCTGAAAAGCAGAAATGAGAAGGGGGAAAAGCTTAATGGTCTCATGTGGTCTATGAATTAATCTGTGTCACCAGAAGAAAAGCCTGTTTGAAAATTCAGTGAATATTCTAGCAAAGGTATCTTTCACATTGTCCCCAAACTTATAATTATGCTCACTACACTCCAATAGAAATCTCTCCCCAGATTTTCCTCTCTAATGGTCACGTAATAAAAGGTAATATATATTCTTGCACTAAGCAATAAATAGGGAACACTCAACAGCACAGTCTTCCTGAGGAAATCTCGGGTCTTCTGGGATGCATATTCGTTCGCACAATAAGGAGACACAAATCAACATGGTGGCCAAGCAGATACAGGGTGAGTGATGGCCTCAGCTCCTAATGAAACCAAACCATGAAAGGAATTAGAAAGATTGATTGGTATTAAGTTAGCTGCCAATGTTAGCTGGGGTACCCCAGGCTATAATGAAACTGCCAGGGGTTATTTATGGCAAAACAGGCTTTGGGGTGTACATTATATCTAGCAGGCTGGTCCTCCACATAGGCAGACTCACACTGACTTCCACAATGAATGGAGCAGCAGGTTCCCAGTCCGAAGAGGCTCCCTTTTCACTGGTTAGGGTGACTCACTTTCCGAAGAATTTGTACCAGGCTGAGCAAGGGAAGGCTCCCAAATGGAAGGAAGATGGGCCAAGGTTAATGTACACTTTGCAAATGCTGACTTTGGGTAGAATAAGAGAAAGTGTCAAAATCAATGAATAACTATAGTTAAAACAAAACAAACACATACACACACAAGATGGCAGACAAAGTATATGCTTGTTCTCAGTGTTCATCCTCTTTTAGCATCTGCTCTTAAATATGAGTCAAGAAAGAGGTCAGAAAAAATGAAAACCAACACTGATTACGCACCCTCCCAACAACCCTGAGAGAGAGGCATTATGTTGTTGTTTTGTTAGAAGCCATCCAGTTGGCTCCGACTCACAGAGACCCTTATACAACAGAATGAAATACGGCCCAGTCCTGTGCCATCCTCACAAATCGTTATGCCTGAGCCCATTGTTGCAGCCACTATGTGAATCCATCTTGTTGAGGGTCTTCCTCTTTTTTGCTGACCCTCCACTTTACTAAGCATAATGTCCTTCTCCAGGAACTGGTCCCTCCTGATAACATGTCCAAAGTATGTGGACATCCTCATTTCTAAGGAGCAATCTGGCTGTACTTCTTCCAAAACAGATTTGTTCATTCTTCTGGCAGTCCATGGTATATTCCATATCTTCACCAACACCATAATTCAAAGGCATCAATTATCCTTATTCATTATCCAGCTTTTGCATGCATATGAAGGGACTGAAAATACCATGGCTTGGGTCAGGCACACCTCAGTCCTCACAGTGACATCTTTGTTTTTTAACACTTTAAAGAGGTCTTTTGCAACAGATTTTTCCGACGCAATGCATCATTTGATTTCTTGACTGCTGTTTCCATGGGTATTGACTGTAGATTCAAGAAAAATGAAATCCTTGACAACTTCAATATTTTCTCCATTTATCATAATGTTGCTTATTGGTCCAGTCATGAGTATTTTTGTTTTCTTTATGAGGTGTAATCCATACTGAAGGCTGTGGTCTTTGATCCTCATCAATAAGTGGTTCAAGTCCTCTTCACTTTCAGCAAACAAGGTTGTGTCATCTACATATTGCAGGATGTTAACGAGCCTTCTTCTAATCCTGATATCGCATTCTTCTTCATGTAGTTCACTACTTGGATTATTTGCTTAGCACACAGACTGAATAAGTATGGTGAAAGGATACAACCCTGACACACACTTCTCTTGATTTTAAGCTATGTGGTATCCTTTGTTCCATTCGAAGGACTGTCTCTTGGCCTATATACAGGTTACGCGTGAGCACAATTGTGTTCTGGAAATCCCATTCACAATGTTATCCATAAATTGTTATGATCCACACAGTTGAATGATCTGATTCCATGCCCTGCCAACAACCCTGAAAGGGAGGCATTATAATATCCCTTTTATAGGTGAAAGGCTAAGTAACTTTCCTCACAAAACAGTGCTAGAAAGTGGCATGGTTTTTAAATCTGTATTAACCAGTATTTTGGAAAGAAATAGACAGTGCCTTGTCTTAGTTTCCTAGCGCTGCTATAAGGAAAATTCTATAAGTTGGTGGCTTTAAAGAACAGAATTTTATTTTCTCATAGTTCTGGAAGCTAAAAGTTCAAATCAGGGTCTCAGCTGCTTCGATTCCTTCCTTGACAGTAACTTCAAACATTCCTTGATTCTTGGGATCCTCACATGGCATCTGTCTTCCTCACTATGTCTGCATGCCTCTGTGTCTAATTTGCTTTTTATAACCCAGAAGTGATTAGGTTTAGGACACGCCCTATACTGATAAGACTCTACTAACATAACAAATGAAGACTTAATACCAAATAAGATCACATCTACAGGTTTAAGAGTCAGGACCCCAACACATATTTTAGGAAGACACGTTCAATCCCTAACACGCCCTCAAAAAATTATAACTAAGAAGAATTTTAATGAAGAGACTATATACCAAAGGTGTGAGTAGAGTTAAGGGGTGGTGAGGCACCCAGAGTATAGCAACTGTGACAAGTCCTAGTCCTGAAGGTTCACTGCTAACCAGAAGCCAGAGGCAAAGGGTTCTGGGTAATGCAGTTCTTGTGCTCAGCTTCCCCAGGGACAGAGCAGGGTGGAGAAGGGCAGAGGGTGGATTTGGATGGGGAAACCAAGTAACTAGCACATTGTCACATTCTCCACCCCTGCTCTTTGATGTATATCGCCTGACTTTAAGGTGAATGTGGAAAAAACGATGGAAGCAAGTGGAAAAATAAGACTTTTCAAGAGCCACTAGGAGCATAATTATATGAACTATAACATAGCCAAGATGCTAGAAATGTTGTCCAATCAGAAAGTCTCTTTAATTTCCTGCCTGTTTGGCTCAAACAGAAGGAAGCTAGTAACCGGTGTGTGGGTCTTGTGATCCAGATATGGCTCCTCCGAAACTGACTATCTATTAATTTGCTGTCTCCATTTCTACAAAAGTACCTGCAAACTCATGTGGAAGGGCCTGTGCACCTGAGGGGACAGGCCAGTGGACAGGGCAACAGCACATGGTAGAACCCCCAAAGCTCAAATCTAGGCAGAGGTGGGTAAAGAGCCCGGGAGAGAGTGGGAAATGGGCTCTGAAGCAGTTCAAATGTATGGTACTAGCAGGGCTCCCTCAAACACCACCCCTGAGACAAGAGAATTTGAAGCACTTACGAATGAAGATCAGGGACCACAGCCTTCAGTATGGATTGTGCCTCATATAAAGAAGACAAAAATCCTCACAACTGGACCAATGGGCAACATCATGACAAATGGAGAAAAGACTGCAGTTGTCAAGGATTTCATTTTACTTGGATCCACAATCAACAGCCATGGAAGCAGCAGTCAAGAAATCAAAGACGCATTGCATTGGGTAAATCTGCCACAAAGGACCTCTTCAAAGTGGTAAAAAGCAAAGATGTCACCTTGAAGACTAAGGTGCTCCTGACCCAACCCATGGTATTTTCAATTGCCTCATATGCATGTGAAAACTGGACAATGAATAAGGAAGGCTGAAAAAGAACTGATGCCTTTGAATGGTGGTGTTGGTGAAGAATACTGAATATACCATGGACTGCCAAAAGAACAAACAAATCTGTCTTGGAAGAACTGCACTGCCAAAGGAACAAACAAATCTGTCTTGGAAGAAGTGCAACCGGAATGCTCCTTAGAAGCAAGGATGGCGAGACTGTGTCTTACATGCTCTGGACATGTTGTCAGGAGGGATCAGTCCCTGGAGAAGGACGTCATGCTTGGCAAAGTACAGGGTCAGTGGAAAAGGGGAAGACCCTCAATGAGGTGGATTGACACAGTGGCTGCAACAATGGGCTCAAGCATAACGATTGTAAGGATGGCGCAGGACCAGGCAGTGTTTCGTTCTGTTGTGCATATGGTCGCTATTAGTCAGAACCGACTCAGCGGCACCTAACAACAACAATAGTACCTTTATTCAGGAGGTAACAACAGGAAGCAAAGTGAAGAAAGTAAAAGAGGAAATGAAAAAGAGCAAAAAACATAAACTGTGGAAATACCTCAGAATCAACACAGAGGTTGGGACATTAACTTGCTAACTTTTCTTTCCATAGTCAAAAGTTAGGACACAAGGCATTTCCAGGTTGCTGTTGCTTGTGCTGGAGCAAGGTCTGTCATGACTACCAGATAATATCTCCAGCAGAGAAGAGAGATGCAGGAACTTAAAGTGGGAAGCTCTCGGTAGGCCAGGAACTGTCCACCAGAGCTGTAGGTGAATTCTAGTGGGCTGAGGGTTTATGGAGTAGATAAATGATGGCTCAGATCATCCTGACTCTAATATCCAAGAAGACTGGATCTAGTGAGTGAGGTAAGAAAGGCCTTCAAGAGGTAGAGACTTTGAATGAGACTGGTGAGAAGTGAAACCAGTCATACATCTTACTTAGTAGGATGAAGGACCAATAGTCTTTCTTAGCATGACTTCACTTTCCCACTAACTTTTCCCCTTTTCCAAGACAGACTTCCACCCTGAAGGAGGAAGTTGCTGGGGGGAAGAGAGAAGGTTTCACTACAAATGAACTATGGAGCTTTGATTATTACATGGGACTGGACATTTTAATTATTCAAATGAGACTGTTTTGTGACTGGAAGTAGCCAGAGAACTATTAAGTCTCTGACAGTGATCAGGAATCCTGGAGCTGGTCTCAGATGTCTCAAGGGGTGGAGAAGAACTAGCTCCACAGAGCAGTTACGAAAGGACTGTGTGGAGCAAATAAAGTTCTCTTCTCAGGTACCCCATGGCCATTTACTCTTTCAAGACAATATTTATAAGAATTCAGAATAAGAACTGAAAAGGTCCAAGAATGGAGTCCCAGGAGCTGCAACATCTTAGGTGTGGGCAGGAAAAGAGAAACATGCGAGATTGAGAACAGTGAGGAAAGCAGGAGGAAATCCAGGAGACGGTGGTGTAATGGGAGCAGCTGCCTTTTTCTTTTAAATGCTACCCTCTTTTTCTGTTTCCTCACATACCTCTCCACCCATACACATACTTACTGCAAGCCTGGGACATCTGGCAAGCTACTGACCAAAAACTTGTAAATTCAACAGACAGACCAGCCCTACAAATAGTTTCCATCCAACTGTCTGAGCTTTAAAGATCACAGGACTCTGTATACCAAAGAGGTCCTTGTTTCACAGATAAGCAAAAAAGGCAAATTATGGGGTCAGGGTTTATAGCATCAATAAACAGTCAGAATTAATGAAATATTAACAGCATCTGATGAATGCTTTCTGCTTTTCGTAACACTTCACCTTATGCCATGTGGGCAGTTGAGCACATCACACCTGACAGGAAGAGAGGACAGGTGTATTCTCTCTATTGGACAGATGAAGGTGGAGGGATTTAAAAAAAATTGACAGACTTGTTAATTATGACTAGAGCAAGACTAGATTCAAGGACTCCTGGATCTTGGGGCTTTTTATAGAACATTTGCTCTCTCCCTGAAACATGATGTTATTTAACAATGCTTTTATTTGCATGACCCTTTAAGTTCAGAGTATTGTCACTTCAATTGAAAATTCTCCCCAGCATGTCAACTCTCAGTTATTTGACAAAATCCAGCTCTTCATCAGCATTCCCTCCAGTCTTGCCTAAGCCCCTTAAGCCATAAACAACCTTAGGCTATTTTGGATGTCTATTGACTAGCTGAAAACTAACGACAACACAGCATATTTAAAGAAAATGTGAATAAATGCTACTTGCTCTAACATAGAGACATTCAGAGGATTAAGAAGATACAAGTGTCCAACACAGGATGGCCTTCAGTAAGTGTTACTAAATTAATGAGCAATGCCATAAAGAGTTTATTCGTTCCTATGTTCAGTGGACAATGAGCAGGAAAAAGACTTTGTGAGGACTTCTGCCTCTTACCTTGGGGATACTCTTGTTAACATAGCACAGACTTGCCTCCCTTCTATCATCTAAATGGCAAACCTTGCCCCACACAAGGTCAGCAGGAAGACACAACGTCTGTGCTTAGCTCCCGCCAGCATAAAAACAAGATTCAGACAACTCCTCAGCCAAAGCCTTTCTGAGTGTTTCTGTCCCTTACTTAATTACAGTGATAAATACCATGTAAAGAACTGAGGCTAAAGGCCAAATGCATAAACCAGCAGGATGGGAACAAAAACATGAGCCATTAGGCTACTCTCTGATGCCCAGGGGAGCTTACCTGTTCTACTTTCCCAATGGGCACCACAGTTGGAGTATTGTTTGATGCGTTTTGGTAAGTCAGCATAGCAACAGCAGGCATATATATATTTGAAGTGTCCTGCATCCAAGCATCTATCTGAGTGCTTTAAAATACCAGCTTAAACTACCCAGCAGGAGTTAATATTTAATAATACAGCTAGCAAGAGGTACCGAAACCAAACCAAACCTGTTGCCATCTAGTCAATTCCGACTCATAGCAATGCTGTAGGACAGAGTAGAAATGCCCCATAGGGGTTCCAAGGAGTGGCTGGTGGATTTGAACTGCCGACCTTTGGTTAGCAGCCACCAGGGCTCCAGTAAGAGGTACAATATCCCCGGAAATCCTACCTGTTTATAGGGCTGACCGGGTGCAAGACACTGTGCTAGGCATTTTCCTGAGCATCCACTCTGAGAGTCCCACAGCATCCATGAGAAGGTGGTATTCTGTCCCCATCTTAGTCATTGAGGAAACTGAGGCCAAGAGGTTAAGGAGCCAACAATGACAATGTGGACAGTCAGTAGCGAGGCAGAGCCTCAAGCCAATGTCTTCTGGCCTTGACGCTCCAGTGCAGCTGCCCCAGTGTTCTACACAACTTGTACATGTCCCTTGACTTAATCACAAGCATCCTGGGGACTGTGGAATCAGAGCAGGCTAAAGTTCTATGGGAACTTAGCAATCATCCAATGCAGTGGTTTTCTTTATAATTTTTAGAACATTATCTGCAAAATAAGCTTCAAAATAAGCCCATTATGTAAAACGGATTCAAGTAGGACTCAATTTCCTCAATAATAAGTTTGGGGTGGAGATAAGAGTCTGGCCTCAGCAACCTGAGTCCTCCCCACTGTAACCTGAAGTGGTTCCATGGCTGGAGCACAGTTTGGAAACCACTGATGTGGTCCATCCCCTAAATTTTATAACTGAGGAAACTGAGTCCCAGAGAGATGAAGGGATCCACCAAAACACAACTTTTTAAGTCTTCAGAGCATTTTTGTCATCATTCTCTCCCATAACCCCGTTTGCTCTGTGTCATTAGATATTTCCACTGTGAGGAAGCAGTCTGTGACTTGTCCAGCATTACCCAGAAAGTAAGACTTGGAGTAAGGACTATAACCCAGATCTTCAAAGTCCAGGCTCAGTGCCTTGCCACCACGGTGTCTTGTGAGTCCTGGGTGCTCATGTGTAAGTGAAGGTTGCGCCTCATTAAAACAAAAATTCCCAGAGATCAAGCACTGTTCTGTGTGCTCTGAAAGGCCCTGACTCCAGTGCTAAGTGGCTCTTAATATTTATTAAACAGACATCACTTCACTGGTTCAGATCTGGATCACAGCAAACATTCCTTGTGTCACCCTTCCTCCTATCTCATTCCAGTGAGATAATTTCATTTCATGTGGTTAACTTGTACCTGCAACTCCACAAGAATCTTCTTCCCAGGCAGCCTAAGGAGAGGGCATATGGGGGACAGGAAGAAGAAAGGAAATGGAAGTTTCCAGTTAACCAGAGAGTTGGCAGAGCAGCAACGGAACAAAGTGAACGTAAACAAAGAAGAGGAGACTGAGGAAGGATGAATCCTAAGTGCCTCCCAGCCTAGCAGTTTCCAGATGTGGTCCTTGTGGGAGTCACCAGGCACTGCACTCGAGAATGTGCACCTTCTGTTATTTCGGCTGCTGGAGAGCAAGCCCCACCATCCCTTGGCTATTTATCCCACAGGTATTGATAGGTCTAAATAAAAAAAGCAATGGCTTTTTATTATTTTTTTAAATAGCACATTAGGTGAAAATTTACAGAGCAAATTAGATTCCCATTCTATAATTTGTGCACTAAGTAACTTCATGGCCTTGGCTTCATTCCCCACAATGAGTCAGCACTCTCCCCATTTCTGCCCTGGTCTCCCTGTTTACTTTTGTCCTGATTTTCTAGCCCTTCCTGCCTTCTCATCTTTGCTTTTGGGCAAATACTGCCCTTTTCATCGCATGTAATTGATTGTCCTAAGGAGCACCTTCCTCTCAGGTGTTATCGTTTGCTTATTATTTGGCTGGAAGGTGGTCTGAAGGAATGGCTTCGGTTCCAGGTCAGAAGGGTGTCTTAGGGCCATAGTCTTGGGGGTCCCTCCAGTCTCTGTCAGACCAGTAAGTCTGGTTTTTTTTCTGAATTACATTTTTTGTTCTACATTTTTCTTCCACTCTGTTCAGGACCCTCTCTGGTGACGCCAGCCAGAGTGGTCAGTAGTGGTAGCTGGGAACCATCTACCATCTTCTGATCTCAGGGTCTTGTAGGCTGTGGTTCATGTGCTCCATTAGTCCTTTAGACTCATTGCTCCCTTGAGTCTTTGTTTTTTCTTTGTTTGTGTTTTCACTCTTCTTTGCTCCGTACTGGAAAAATATCAATAGTTCTATCTCAGGTGGCCATTCCCAAGCTTTCAAGACCCCAGACACTACTCACCAAGGTCAGATGCAGAGCATTGTCTTTATGAACTATATTGTACCAATTGATGTAGAAGTCCCCCGAGTCTGTGTCCTTTGCCTTCAAGCCTAGGAACGTCATCCCATGAGGTATTTGCTTATGTCTAAGAGCTTTCCCTGACTGTGCCCCTTATGCGCACTATTGTCTATGTTAATATATGAGGAGCACGTGCAGTCATGTAGGTAGAAATATCCACCACCAAACTTGTACTTGCCAGTGCATGTGCTCCCTTACACCCTCCCATACTTCTTGGCATATCTACCTTCTATGTGTAATGGTTTTTTAAAGAAATGTGCATTGAGTTTCGAAGGTACCAATTCACCATCTACCCATTTCTCCAGCTACTCTTTAAATAACCCACTCACACCCCATCACTTGCTTTCTATAAATAGGTATTGAGAACTTATAAAGTTATCCACTCTGCTAAATGCTACTAACATGACAGTGATGTTAGCTAAATATGATAACTATTACTTATCATTGTTAGTTGCCGTTGAGTTGGCTCCGATTCACGGTGACCTTATGTGTAACAGAATAAAACACTGCCCAATCCTGCACCATCTTCACAATCATTATTATGTTTGAGTCCATTGCTGAAGCTATTATGTAGTGCCTTCTGACCTAAGGGGCTCATCTTCCAGCACTATATATCAGACAATATTCTGTTGTGATCCTATGATGCAGTTGATTACTTTTGTGTGGCCTTTCTAGCCATGGTCTTATAACTCCCACCCAAGTGATGGGATAGAACTGTGTGATAGGGTAATTGTGGCCCACCAAGGTGATTGATCAGTTTTTCCTTAAAAGAGAGCCAATTCCAGAGCAGAGAGGAGGAGCCCACCACCACCAAAGAAGGAAAGATCTACAGAAGGCACAGTGGACTTCCCTGCCCACAGAGTGAGAAGGCTGAGTGTCTTTGGCAGAGACTGAGGGATAGGGAGAAGCCTATGCCTGACCCACAAATTTCGGACTTGCCAGCCTCCACCACTGGGTGAGCCATTTCCTTTACACAGTTTGTGAGTTCCGTGAGACTTGCAGTGAATTAGGGAGCCTGAAGATGGGAGGGAGAGTACTGAGGGGAGAGGGAGTAGCTGATGTTAGAGATGATGGAGCGGTACAGCAGATTGGAAAAGTTGGACATTTGGGGTATCTTTGACCTCTACCTCATAGCAGTGAGTTTTGCACTGATCCTTATAAAAGAAATTATTTGTTTAGGTCCATAAAGTTTTCATTGGCTAATTTTTGAAAGCAGATCATCAGGCCTTTCTTCCTAGTCTGTCTTAGTCTGGAAGCTCTGCTGGATGGTAAAGCTAATGCTTACTGAGTGCTTATTATATAACAAGCACTATACTAAAAGTACTATTACATTTAATCCCCTTAAATGCCTATGATATTATTATCCCCATCTTACAGATTAGGACCTGAGGTTTTCACCCAAAGTCAGGAAGCTAATAAGTGGCAGAAGTTGTGTATTCAATCCCAGAGCTCAAGTAGCTAGCCATCACACTAGACAGACAGAGTCTCTGCCCCTATAGAATTTATAGTTTAATTCAGGAATGGCAATATCCGACTCTTGTGCTTACATTTCTTTCCCTGTATTATTTTCTATTGAAGGCTAACAAATTATCACACAGTTAGTGGCTTAAAACAACACAGATTTGTATACAATTTCTGTGGGTCAGGAGTCCAGGCACAGCTTTGCTGGGTCCTCTGCTCAGTCTCACAAAGCTGCAATCAAGGTGTCAGCAGGGCAGAACAATCACTGAGATCTTCATGAGTCTGTGACAACGTCCACAATTTATGCACTATTGACTATGCTATTACTTCAGTAGAACATTTTACCTCTCTTACTACGCTCTTTTTTCCACTCATGAGCAAAAGTTCTGTGCAGGTGCTAGTAAATGTTCTCTTTCTTTGGTACTAACTTTTGCTACACTGTGCCTCTCATCTTATGTTTCATGGTGTAACTTTCTTAATATCTTATATGACATACACAGCTTAATAATCAACTGATACGTGTGTGTGTGTGTGAGTGTATTCAGTGGTGGCAAAAATAACACCTATTGATCAAGATTTGGCAGCATATCTGTGAAGTAATTGTAACTTGTCATCAAGTCGATCCTAACTCACGGCAACCCCACGTGTGTAAGGGTAGCACTGTACTCTCTAGGGTGTTCAGTGCTGTGTGATCTTACAGACGTAGACCGTCAGACCTTTCTTCTGCAGTGTTGCTGAGTGGATTCAAACTGCCAACCTTTCCATTAGTAGCCAAGCATGAAGTAATTGTAGAAACTACTATTCTTTGGTATGTGTATCAGTCAGCTATTGCTGAGTAATGAACCATCCTAAAACAGCAACCAGCTATTTAGCTCATAATTTTGCGGATTGAAAAACATTAAACTGTGCTCAGCTTGGCAGTTCTTCTGATCTTGACTGATCTCAGCTAGGCTGACTCATAGGTCTATAATTAGTGGATGGGTTGGCTGGTGGACGGCTGGTCTAGGATAGTCTATGCTGGGATGGCTTGTCTTTCTCCCAGCACTTCTTCTTCAGGTAACTATCCCTGCAACTCTGAGAGCAACACAAAAGGAGAAGAACTACGGGATGAGGAAACAGTGAGCACAGAGGACAAAGGCCAAGTCTCTTGGTGTACTCTTGCTGAAGGCCTACTCCATGGTGGCCTCTCTGTGCTTTGGGTTTGTAACATAGTAATCTGAAGTGTCAGGTGAGAGGTTTTTCCATTTTCCATGAATTCTGATACAGCCAGCAGCTGAGGAAACAAGAACGACAATGAAAAGCTAAGTTCTCCTATGTGTACCTGGAATAACTGGGCTATAATACCCTCCTTTTCCAGTACTCTTCTGTTTTCTTTAGGATGCAAGAAACAGGCTAGGTCCAGGAAGACATGTGTGGAAAAAAAGTTTATGGGGGGGAAATGTCTTAGTTCTTTGCCGCAAAGCGGGGAGAACATTTAACTTATCTCAGCCCGCAGTATTCCTATAAGCTAGAGTGACACAAAACATGACGTTTTAACTACCACTATGTTTTAACTACCACTGCCACTCCTCTACTCAGAAACATGCTTTATCAAAGTTTCTGGGCACAGGACTGGCAAAGAGACTACTGCTGCTTGGATGTGAACAAAAAAGAAGGCCCATAGAGCCAAGAAAGAAAATCCGAGGGACCTCCAAACTACCTTCATTTGGCAGGAAAAGATGACATTTTCATGGGTAGAGCTGATAGGAAAAAATGTGTCTGGGGATTAAGCCGTTTCACTAGTATTCTCCAAGAAGGCTACACACCCCAGTGGCAAGAGGTTGGGGGTTGACCACCCATGAAGACGACTGAGATAGGAAGAGGCTGGGCCTCAACCAGGTCTCTCTCAAGCCAGCTAACTCTGCAAGGTGGAGGCCCCTGTGATCTCCTGCTCCTTTCCTCCAAAATGCATCAAATGTACCCCCATGTGAAAGCCAGTGTTTGGACTCCTGAAACAAGGGCAATTGCAACCCAGAGTTATAGGAGTAATCAAGAGGAAAAGGTCATGAAAAAAAATATAAGAAACACCTTTTTCTGTTTCTTTCTTTTCATCTCTAAGACCACAGAAGCAGCAACAGGGCAGAGGGATGGGCATATAAAAGTGGATGAATATTACCCCTCCTCATGTTCATGCCAATGGGGCCACAGCCTTACCTGTGCCTGCAGGTCAAGTGAGAGGCAAGAGTTTCAGAATGGAGAGGATGAAATTGGAAATCCTTGAAAGTGACCAAGAAGTTACACATCTGACTAGGATGTCATTAAGTAGGTGACTACATAATTTATTGCAAATTCAAGGGTACTAATGAGAGTCAAAGATGGCATTATTTATAATTACTTGAGGATAAAGGTGTAGACCGGGAGAGCCCCAGGCAAATCATCACATATGTCACCATGTCCATAAGGAAAAAGGCTTCAGCAGAGCACAGTTGTCAGCAATTTTGAGGAAAATAAAAGTATTTCAGGTTTCTGTTTGAAATTGAATTTTGAAGCCAATTAATATCCACTTTAAATAAAATTTGCATTGAAACTACTTTGAGATAGGTTTCTATCACAACTGAAAGGTCACTCATTAAAAAATGTGTAAATTTAAAAATAGTCCATCAAGGTATAAGTACTAAGATAGAGGTAAGCATGGGTACTAGGAAAGCATGGATGAGAAGCCCCTAACCGAGTCTGGAGGGTCAAGGAAGACTTCCCAGAGGGAGAGATCCTGGGCTGCACATTTAAGGACAAGCTGAAAACACCCAAATGCCTGGGAAGGATGGACAGTAAGGAGAGTGCAAGGCAAAGGAAGAAGCCTGTGTATATGCAGGAGAATAGTATATTAGAGATAAAGATGGTTAAAATCTAAAGCAGGGATGGGCTAATTCCAGCCCACAGGCCAAACCTGGCCGTCTGCCTACTTTTGTCAATGAAGGGTTGTTGGAACACAGTCAAGTCCATTCTTTTACATCTTGTCTATGGCTGCATTTGCACTACAATGGCAGGGTTGAGTAGTTAAAACATAGGCAACCTGGCCTACAAAGCCTAAGATATTTGCTGTCTGGGCCTTTACAGAGAATGTTTGGTGGCCCCTGATCTAAAGCACTCACTCTTCAACCAGTTTCCTCTTGCCTATCACTGAGAGTTCTAAGAGAGGTATGCAAAAGGGTCAGGGACCATCTTTATTACTACATATGTTATATCATATTTTTCTTACATCCAGATGAACTCACATCAAGTAGGAAACCACTGGAATACATACTTCTTGTTCATTAACTTGTTCATAGTACCTGATGTTCTATGTGGAAGAATTCTGCTCAGAAAGGCATGTTGAGACCATAAACACCAGAGATGTGCATGGGCCACGATGGATTGAGGAGATGTGTCACTACAGATACTTCCACTCCACGGTTTTTCCCAGGTACCTGAAAGGGAGTTCTAGACTCCATGGGACCCAGGGATGTAGATTTGCAAAGGTATGGCCAACCTGATTGTATGATAGAGTACTTCTAAAGTGTTTGGAAATTATTTGAAACTCCTCTCTGTAAAAGGAGCCCTGGTGGCATGGTGATTAAGAGCTATGGCTGCTAACCAAAAGGTCTACAGTTTGAATCCACCAGCCACTACCTGGAAACCCTATAGAGCAGTTCTACTCTGTCCTATAGGGTGGCTATGAGTCGGAATCGACTTGACAGCAATGAGTTTTATTTTGGAGTCTAATTCTCCTTTCCTTAAACGTAGGCAAGATTTGGTCACTTGCAATGTGACTTCCAAGGGGTAGGTCATAAAAAAGACACAGCCTCCTCCTGGCTCTCTTTTGGTTGGATTACTTGCTCTTGGGGGAATCCAGCTGCCATGTTGTGAGGCAACCCAAGCAGTCCCATGCAAAGGAAAGGAACCAACTTGCCAGCCATATGAGTAAGCCAACTTGGAGGGAATCCCTCAGCCCCAGCCAAGCCCTCAGATGACTGCAGCCCCAGGCAACATACAATTGCAACCTCAAGAAAGACCCTGAGCCAAAACCAACAAGCCAAGCTTCTCCTGAATTCCTGACCACAGAAACCATATGAGATAAAAAATTAAAAAATAATAATTACTTTAAGCCACTAAGTTTTGGAGTGATTTGTTACGTGCCAATATATAACTAATACATATGATATCAGGGTTGGTGATTAAGAAGGGAAGAGAACCAAGAAAGGCATTATTCTAAATTCGTTACTTTTACCCACCACAAGTCTGAATCATGTCAGCAATTCTTACTAGTTAGTTATTTAGCTAGGTATAACATTTTTCTAGTGCACATTACTTCAGGTCCCCCGCTTAGTTTGCCCCCATGTTGTCTTATTCAACCAATCATCTTCTATTTAGATGCCTTAACTAAGCCTCTGTACACTTGAGAAGGACTTCACACTTCAACTCTACAATGCCAAATCTTCAAAGCCCCCAGGCCCCACCTCCAACTGCCCCCATATGAAGGCTCTTGTAAACAGAGTTGTCTCCTCACTGTCCCACAATCACACACATACACGCACACACACACACACACACCTGTCTGCCCACGCATATACCAAAACCCATTGCTGTCAAGTTGATTCTGACTCCTAGCAACCCAATAGGACAGAGCAGAGCTGCCCTATAGGGTTTTCAAGAAGCAGCTCGTGGATTTGAACTGTTGACCTTTCAGCTACAGCCAAGCTCTTAACCACTACACCACTTGGGCTCCCCCATGCACATACACGCACACAAAAGCACACACACTCCTCGCAGCCCCCTTAATGCCCTCCTGGTCTCTGTATAGGTATGCAGTTCTTCGCCTGTGATTCTCTGCACTCTCCTTTCCTGCTATTCAGGCACTTCACGCTCTTATGGCGGAGCTCCTAGTTCATTCTTCCCACCTACAGCAGCCCATCACCATCATTTTTTTCTCTGAATTTCCACGAGCTTGGGGTTTGAGTCAGTGCTTCATCACACACCAGTGGACTATTTACTGACTGGCACTGTGGTCTATTTTTAATTCTCTTCCATTTTGCCATCTGACCCAGGTTAATCATAGTATCTTAATTAGCACTTGAATAATGCCACCTCTAGCACACAGATCTCTCTCTAACTACCTACCTACCTATCTATCTGTCTATCATCTATCTATCTACACATACATACACAGGAGTCTCTGGGTGGTGCAAACAGTTAACATGCTCACCTGCTAACCCAAAGGTTGCAGGTTCATGTCTACCCACAGGCACCTCAGAAGAAAGGCCATTAATTTACTTCCAAAACAATCAGTCATTTAAAAAAAAAAAAAAAAAATCTGTGGAGCACAGTTCTACTGTGACTCACATGGGGTAGCCATGAGTTAGAACCGACTTGATGGCAAATGGTTTATATACACACTAACCAAAAGGTTGGCAGTTTGAAACCCTAACGGGCAGCTCTACTCTGTCCTATAGGGTGGCTATGAGTAGGAATCGACTCGACAGCAACAGGTTTGGGTTTGGATAGATATGTATATTGTGTAATCTTTAAAACACCTCTGTGAGATATGTGTATGTGTATATATGTATACATATACATGTATATAAAAACATATAGATGTACATAAAAATCTGTGTGTGTGTATATATATATATATAATTCCAGTTATATAGATCTAAGAAAAATGAAATGCAGAGAGGTAGCACAATGAGAAAAACAGCACGGGCTTCAGCATGAGGCAGACTGAGAATGAAATCCTACCTTAGACTGAAACTAGCACAGTGATCTTGGTGAATTACTGAAGCCCCCTGAGCCCTTAAGCTGATGATTACAATGCCTACTTCATAGGATTTTCAAAGGACTAAAAAAGGTTGCGATAATAATACCTACCTTTTTTTTGAGAATCTGCTATGTATCAGGCACTGTGCTAAACAGTTTACATACTTTATCTCATGCAATGGTCCCAATCTCAGGTGATATGTCTTAATATATACTCCAGTAAGGGCTGAGAAAACTGGGCAAATGTGTATAAACCCCATAGAACGCTACCTAGCACACAGTGGGAATGCAAAAGGGCAGTTAGTCTAATTATTAAAGAGATTGTACGAGAAGCTGGCCTGGGAAGAGCAGGAGAAGAAAGAAAAACGTAGAGTCAGAAGGATGACTAGGACGTGGTTTCCACACTCCTGCAAGCGAAGCTGCCTCATACAAGTCAGGGGCACAGTCAATTGCTTGACAGATTACACCTTTTAAGCCATGTTACTGTTTGTTTCTACTGCTCCAATAAATCAAGCTGTGTAACGGTAAAAAATTTATGCCCTGCAAGAAAAAAAAAATTTCTGTTTACCCACAGGGCAGGAGTAACACCACCAGGATCTAAATATACATTTATAATGACAAACGTGGAAAATCCACGGGCAGTGAAAGCAAGAGAAGTCAACCCTCCCACATGGACCCACGTCGGTAAGCACCAGGACATGACTTTTCCTGGTCCCTGAAATACATGGTTATTTGGCAGGGCTACCCCTAAAACGAATTTGAACAGAAAAGCTGACAGAAACAAAAAAGCCATACTGGCCGCCTTCCTGTTCCTTGAACTCACGGAACACAATCCGCCTTCAAGATCTTGACATTAGCTATCAGAGACCTGAGACCCTCCCAATCACCTTATCTAAAACGGAAACCTCTCCTCCTGCAATTTGTCTCTCTCCCCAATTCTGTTGTATTTTTTCTTCATAGCACTTACCACCATCTGACATCTTAAACATCATTTTATTGCTGTAATATTATCTATCTATCCATCTAGCTAGGCATTTATTTTTTGCTTATTTACTTATTTACTTATGTCTTTATATATGTCCATCTATCTACGCATTTTTTTTTTACTTATTTATTCATGTATTTACTTATGCCTTTGTGTACTGTTTCCCAACACTAGAATATAACTTACACAAGAACGCTGTATTCATTGAAGCATGTCAGACAGCTACAACAGAGCCTGGCATATATTTGTTGCTTGTAGCAGTTGGGTCTGCTCCCTTGACTTGTGGTGGCTAAATGTTTCTTTTAAACCAAAGTTTATCCTTATACTTGTTTGCAGGCATTTGTTTTATTCATTAGTTTGTTTTTAAACAAGAGTTATAAACCAGCTGCCAAAAGGTTGGGAGTTGTGCTGTCTGCCGCTTCTTTTGGGTTCCTTGGGTTGGCTTGCCTAAATGTTACACTGAATGAACTAAAAAAGACAGATCACATGTTAGCTGTGTCTATTTTTTATCTGATGCTTTGTATAATAATTTTTAACTGATTGCTTTGCTGTAGTCTCACGCTACACTAAGATGAGGGCTGAGGTGGGATCATTGCTCCCATTTCAAAAACAGAAACTGTGGCTAAGAGAGGTTAAAGGGCCTGCCTACGGTCACAGAGCAACTTAATCATTGGAGGAGCTAGGGGCTAAGGTTAGAACACAGAAGTCTGGCGTCCAACTTAGTGAGATCTTTCAGTAAGCCAAAACCAGGAAAATCGATTGCATGTGCATCGCTACCACCTGCCACGGCCCCACCATGATACGACAGACATCAACCATCCACCATCCACGATGGTACACCTTCCCCTAGGCCAAGGCGTGGCTGCAGGGTCCTTCCCAACACAGCATTCTGTCCAGCCTCCATCAAGCAATGGATGGTAAAAGAGACACACACACCTGCTTGCCACCTGTATTATCGGCTTCTTGCCCTCTCAGTTTCCTATTCACAAGATGGTGGCAATGCATAACGACTTTCACTCTAGAAAAGTTCTTTTAAGAACTGGAAAGCTTTGCAGTTGCTCAGCACCACTGCACAGTATGTACAAATACACTACAGTCATTTTGATATACTCCATGGGAACGAACTGTGTATTTTACATACATACACACACACAGTCATAAAATAGCATTATAAATTATGTGTAAAGACAGCAGTTGTTGTTGTTGTCAGGTGCCATCAAGTCGGTTCCGACTCATAGCGACCCTATGCACAACAGAACGAAACACTGCCCAGTCCTGCGCCATCTTTACAATCGTTGTTATGCTTGAGCTCATTGTTGCAGCCACTGTGTCAATCCATCTTGTTGAGGGTCTTCCTCTTTTCCACTGGCCCTGTACTCTGCCAAGCATGATGTCCTTCTCCAGGGACTGATCCCTCCTGACAACATGTCCAAAGTATGTAAGACACAGTCTCGCCACCCTTGTCTCTAAGGAGCATTCTGGCTGTACTTCTTCCAAGACAGATTTGTTTGTTCTTTTGGTAGTCCATGGTATATTCAATATTCTTCGCCAACACCACAGTTCAAAGGCATCAACTCTTCTTCGGTCTTCCTTATTCCTTGTCCAGGTTTCACATGCATATCATGTGACTGAAAATACCATGGCTTGGGTCAGGCACACCTTAGTCTTCAGGGTGACATCTTTGCTCTTCAACACTTTGAAGAGGTCCTTTGCAGCAGATTTGCCCAATGCAATGTGTCTGTTGATTTCTTGACTACTGCTTCCATGGCTGTTGATTGTGGATCCAAGTAAAACGAAATCCTTGACAACTTCAATCTTTTCTCCATTTATCATGATGTTGCTCATTGGTCCAGTTGTGAGGATTTTTGTTTTCTTTATGTTGAGGTGTAATCCATACTGAAGACGGCAGTAGATACTTTAAACTATTTATTTCATTGCCATCTCAGATACATCTCATATTTATACTTTACAGAAACTAGAAAGGATGAATCTAATCTTTTGGTACTAGATGATGACATGTTTCAAATGGTCCTAAATCTTGCATACCTGCAGTATCAGATTCAGGACACTGGTCCTGGTAATGTATGTGCACTTATTTATTTGTTTTCCACAGGCCAAGACCAAGTTCATCCTTCCTCTTAATGAGCATTCCCAAAGAATCTGGTTTCTACCCAAGTAACAACAGCGATGCATAATTATTTTGCAAATAGGCAGTAAAGGTAAAATTTCTTTATACCTGATTTCTCAGTTACCACCTGGGGTTCTAATTAAAATTTGCTCTTGGTATATGTAATAGCATCAGATTATGTTATCCTTGCCTCATTATGTAATAATTACATGTGTGGCTTTTGGTTTTGTTTTTAATTAGTTTCCACAGTTCTCTACAAATGATATGGGGCAAGTGGCACAATGCATTTTTCTCTTTCTTCTTTTTTTTTATGTTAAATAAAAGATTAAAGGACAAGGAAAACATCCTCAGGTAATCAGGAAACCATGAAAAATATTTCAATAATTTTAGATAAACTAGATTTTATTTCATCCATCTATTTCTCTTGCCATCAATTCCTACGACAAGGCTCTGGGTACATGGAGGGAACGTGTGTTAGATGGTAGCTCGCTCTACGACATAGTCACACGGCACCAGTTTAGTGGCTTTTTATCCAACTTCTTTCATTCAACATCAGTCCTTCACACTATACTTGCTGTCTTAGTTATCTAGTGCTGCTGTAACAGAAATACCACAAGCTGATGGCTTCAACAAACAGAAGTTTATTCTCTCATAGTCTAGTAGGCTAGAAGTCCGAATTCAGAGCGTCAGTTCCAGGGGAAGTCTTTCTCTCTCTGTCAGCTCTGGAGCAAGGTCCTTGTCATCAATCCTCGTCTGGTTGAGGAGCTTCTCGGACACAGAGGTCTTGGGTCCAAAGGACAGGCTCTGCTCCCAGTGCTGCTTTCTTGGTGGTATGAGGTGCCCATGTCTCTCCACTCACTTCTCTATTTTATGTCTCAAAAGAGATTGGCTTAAGACACAATCTAAATCTTATAGGTCTCATCACCATAACTGCAGCTAATCATCTCACCAACATCATAGTGATAGGATTTACAACACAGGAAAATCATGTCAGATGAAGAAATGGGGGACAATCACACAATACTGGGAATTGTGGCCTAGCCAAATTGATGCACATATTTTGGGAGTACACAATTTAATCCATGACACTTGCCATGAAACTCTAGGAGACCTGGAGGTTTTATGTCTGGTCACAGGTAGTATCAGAGGAAGTACCACGAGACCCAATGGTGGTCCTTAGCCCAAGAACTGGTTGCAGAGTTGCTGAAGCGAAGGGAAAAAGGGGATCTTAGATACAATCAAATTGAGCCAAGGACAAGAGTATGACCTGAATCAAGAAACAGAGCTGGACAGGCAATAAAATGCACGTTGAATTAGTAAACAGGAGTCAGAAAATTGTAAATAAGCCATTTGGATAAGTGCCATGCAGGGGATGAACCTTTGGCTAATATTTAATGCACGAGGTAGGTGTGCATATGTGTATATGCGGCAGAAGGGAGGGAGAAAATGGAAGATTCTCTCCTTCCATCAAGTCATAGCACTAACACTTACTTAGGTGCAATATAACCTTGAATTGAGGACTGGTAATATGAGGGAACTCCCTTAATGATGCAGAGAATTCTAGTGTCCATTTTTATATCACTCTGCCCTTTCTGGTCCTCAGGTCAAACTGCATGACCAGTTTGGAAAACCAGGTTAACAGAACACTAAACTGGTTTCACTGCCGATGTCAGATGGGTCATGGCTGAAAGCAGAGAATACCAGAAAGATGTTCACCTGTGTTTTATTGACTATGCAAAGGCATTCGAGTGTGTGGATTGTTACAGGTTATAGATAATGTTGCAAATGATGGGAATTCCAGAACACTTAATTGTGCTCATGAGGAACCTGTACATAGACCAAGAGGCAGTTGTGCAAACAGAACCAGAGGCTACTGCATGTTTTAAAGTCAATAAAGGCATGTATTGGGGTTGTTTCATCATACTTATTTAATCTGTATGCTGAGCAAATAACCCAAGAAGCTGGACTATATAAAGTGTGGCATCAAGACTGGTGGAAGACTCATTAACAACCTGCATTATGCAGATGACACAGCCTTGCTGCTGAAAGTGAAGAGGACTTGAAACACTTACTGGTGAAGATCAAGGACCACAGCCTTCAGTATGGATTACACCTCAACATAAGGAAAACAAAAATCCTCACAACTGGACCAATAAGCAACATCATGATAAATGAAGAAAAGATTGAAGTTATCAAGGATTTCGTTTTACTTGGATCCACAATCAACACCCATGGAAACAGCGGTCAAAAAATCAAACGACGCATTGCATTGCGCAAATGTGCTGCAAGAGACCGCCCTAAAGTTTTAAAAAGCAAAGATGCCACTTTGACAACTAAGGCGCACCTGACCTAAGCCATGGTATTTTCAATCACCTCATATACACGCAAAAGCTGAACAACAAATAAGGAAGACCGAAGAAGAATTGATGCTTTTGAATTATGGGTACTGGTGAAGAATATTGAATATACCATGGACTATCAGAAAAATGAACAAATCTGTCTTGGAAGAAGTACAGCCAGAATGCCCATTAGAAGCAAGGATGGTGTGACTCCATCTTGCATACTTTGAAAATGTTACCAGGTGGGACCAGTCCCTGGAGGGTCAGCAAAAAAGAGGAAGACCCTCAACGAGATGGACTAATACAGTGGCTGCAATAATGGGCTCAAGTATAATAGCAATTGTGAGGATGGTGCAGGACAGGGCAGTGTTTTGTTCTCTTATACACAGGGTCCTTAGGCGTCAGGACCAACTTGACAGTACCTAACTAAACAAAGTGGTTTCCAAAATATTGTAATTACATTACGTTAACGTCCAAGTCAGAGGAGTCCTCATTCTTGCTTCTATACTGTCTGTGATTGAAAAAGCACAGTGAGCCAAAAGACCTGGTTTTGTCACTAAATATTGGCTTTGTAGCAATGAGCCTCAATGTCCCCATCTGTAACACAAGGATAGGAATACAATTCATGGAGTTGCTATAGACAGGCAGTCCCTGAATTACGAATCTCCGACTTACATACAACCCATAGTTACGAACCAACTCCCCATAAAGCCTATTATATTCAAAATTCAAAATACATACAATGGTTCATAATAACAAATGCGCCTTACTTTGCGACATGCCTCAAATTAACATTATTATTACTGTATTATCATGTTAAAGATAGTTTACTCTTTATCTGAAAGTATTTCTTTAATGTGCTTTATTCACAGAAAAGTATACTATTTGACTAACTGACATTAGATACAAACTGTACCTAACTGTTTCAACATACATACAAATTTGACTTAAAAAACAGATTTAGGAATGGAACTTGTTTGTAATCTGGGGATTGCCTGTAGTGTGGATGAAATAATATCTATAAATACATTTTCAAGAGAGCAAAGTGCTACATAAATATAAAGAGTTGTTATCATTCCCCAGTATGAGCCCAGTGAAATTTTCAACAAAAGAGGTACCCACGACTAGTTTCAATTTTTAGGTGACAGCAGTGGAAAGAACCAGGACAAAGAAAAAAGCAGGAAAAGTAGAGAAACATCAGTCTTAGATATTGTTTCAAGTCCTTTCACATATTATCATCTAATTCATCCTGACACAAACCCTACATGGTAGACAGAATTATCCCAGTTTCTACAGATAGGGCACACAACAGTAATGAACTGCCCCAAGCTCACAGAGCTGTTCTGTGGAAATTCAGAATAGGGCCTTGGCTGATTCCAAAATCCATGTGCTCCCAGTACGCTGCACTGATATCCAGGTGTTCTTCTAGTAGCATCTTTCTCCCACTTTGGTCACTCCATATCCCTTGGTTCTCTACAAAATCACCCTCTCACCGAAACCCAGTTTAAGTCCCACATTTATCATTAACCCCTTCCCCAATTCTCTGACTCATACTTAGTCTCTTTTTATACAACCTTTTCAGCAATATCTCAGAGGCTGTATAATAGAGTCATTCATCTGGCAAAGCTGGAGCCCGACACTGCATTCAAAGAAAAACCTTCATTACTGTCATGGATTGAATTATGTCCCCACAAAAATGTGTGTATCAGTTCGGCTGGGCCATGATTCCTGGTATTGTGTGATTTTCCTATATGTTATAAATCCTGCCTCCATGATGTTAATGAGGGAGGATGGGCAGCAGTTGTGTTAGTGAGGCAGAACTCAATCTAAAGATTGGATTGTGTCTTGAGGGCTCTCTTGAGATATAAAAGAGAGAAGCAAGCAGAGAGACAAGGAGACCTCATACTACCAAGAAAGCAGTGTCAGGAGCAGAGCACATCCTTTGGACCCAGGTCCCTGTGCAGAGAAGCTCCTAGTGTGAGGGAACATTAATGAGAAGGCCGACAGAGAGAAAGCCTTGCCCTGGAGCTGATGCCCTGAATTTGGACTTGTAGCCTACTAGACAGTGAGAGAATAAATTTCTCCTTGTTAGAGCCATCCACTTGTGGTATTTCTGTCATAGTAGCACTAGTAGACTAAGACAATTACCATCCATCTCCATTTTTATCTAGTATCTGGAAAAAACAGAAGAGTTTGGTTGAGGGCAGGGGGCAGGGGGACGATGGGGATGGAGGGATATCGTGATGTCTAACCGTATCTCACTCCTTGGACTGTGTTTGTGCAAGACAAAGACTGACAGTCACTTCAGATTTAAATAAAACGCAAAGTCATTTTATATTAAAATGCTGGGAGGTGAGATGACAGCTGGGATACAGCAATTTCATATTCGAAATAAAAATTCAGTAGGCATATGTTGAGTACATGAGGCTCTGTGCCAGGGGATTGTTCTTGAATTGAACATAATAATGCTTTAGTTGTAGATAATAACTATCCTGTTTCCTAACTAACTTGCAATTCTATTTTACCTCCCATGACTGAGACATGTCCCTACCCTGTTTAAGAAAATTCAATCCTCCCCACTTCCTACAGAATCAATTTTAAATGCCTAGCCTGGTATTAACAGCCTAGTGTCAAAGTCAAAATCAAGGTCCCAAGTTATATTTTCTTCCTTATCATCTAATATTTTTCTAAAAGAACAAAGAACATCCAAACCCCTTTCTGGCCTTAAAATGACACCTTACAGATTTCTACCACTGTGCCATTCTCTTTCTCTCCTTTCCCCCCATATTCCTCCCTACAGAAGCATAAAGCCTTGAGTATCCCAACTCTTATTTCCCCTGCATAGGTCTGAAACATCCCTGTCTTCCCACCTCCAGCCCCACATGTTACTAGGGAACCTATAGGGACTCTGTCACCCAATACAAGAAAGAGACTACTTAAGAGCAATGGAAAGCATCTGAATGCTACCACAAAGTCACTGTTCCATGCACTCTAGGTCAATGTCTGCCTGCCTTCAGCCCTAAAAAATGTAACAGGACCTCATGTTTCAAACTCATCCACCAAGATTGCCCAACTCCACCTTCTAAAAGATTAATACTCAACAATTTTTTTTCGTTGTCGCAGTTTAGCCAAAAAAAAAAAAAAAGGCATTAATAAAAAAAAAAATTAAAAATAGTACTGTCGAGTAGCAAGCAGCAAAAGGCAATTACACGAAGAGTTGGTTTTTAACATGTTTAAATTGTGTTTCATTGTTTGTATGCTGTTGAAGGTAGTATCCACTCCTGAATCTTCTTTCTAGTAGCGGAAAAAGGTACGCGTTGCCCTGGACTGAATTTGTGGCTCCTCCAAATAAATTTATGAGCAGTAGGTGTTTGTTACAGACTGCATTGTGTGCACCCGAGATATGTGTTGGAGTCTTGACCCTCATACCTGTGGATAGAACCCTGTTTGGAAATGGGGTTTTCTTTGTTATGTTAATGGGGCCATATCAGCCTACGGTGTATCCTAAACTTAACAACTTCTGAGTTAAAAAAAAAAAAAGCTGAGTAGACACAGAAGCATACAAAAGGTGGGGGAGGGGGAGTGCCATGTGAAAATCGCCAAGGAACCAAGGAACGCTGGGGCTACAGAAGCTGAGACAAGGATCATCCCCCAGAGCCTAGAGAAAGAAAGGCTTCCCCTGGAGTCAGCGCCCTAGCCTCCGACTTCTAGCCTCCTGCACTGTGAGAAAACAAGTTTCTGTTCTTTAAAGCCACCCACTTGTGGTCTTTTCCTTACAGCAGCACTAGGAAGCTAAGACAGTGGTATCGTTGTTGGATCATGGGTCATGCAGTGAAGCCAACGACGTCGTCATTCATGGGGCACCGTACTTCCATCCACATCCTAGACTATGTTTTGCCCATTCACTTCAGGATTACCAACCCTCACATCATTTGCCTTAAAAACAGTAGTAAATATCCACGGAGGCCGCCATCGCTACTGACCTGCTGCCAGTAGCGCTTCAGGCCCCGCAGGAACTCCATGATGCCCCTCAGGCCTAGCTTCGTCGGAGCGCCGACCAAACCCACCCGCCAGAAGCGGCACCACAGCGGCCAGGGCCGAGGCTGAAGGTTCCAGGAGGTGGTCGCCGCAAATATTTATGCGCACTGGCAGGGTCAGGGAAACTGGTTGCCAAGTTAAGAGCTACGGCTGCGAACCAAAGGGTCCGCAGTTCGAAGCCACCATGCACTCCTTGGAAACTGTATGGGCAGTTCTACCCTGTCCTCTAGAGTTTGTATACGTCAGAATCAACTCAATGGCAATGGGTTTGGTTTTCTGGCCAGGTAAGACAATGTGCCAGGCACTTCCCATGAACTATCTCACAGTAACTCTCCTAGCACACTGTGAGGTTGGGACTAGGTTTATCTTCAAGAAGGTGAAATAACTAGGACTCTACAAGATTAATTTGCCAGCAGTCACATTGCTAGAGTGCCTCCAGAAGGAACTTGGCAGGGCACGTGTATTGCTTTTTTTGTGGCTACTGAAAGTTGATCCCTCTCCAACTAAAGCCAACTGAGGCAGACCATTGCAGACTGTTCCAGCAAGGGGATTGCCCAGAGAAAGTCATTATACTGCTGCTCCACACACTTGATTTTGGCTACCATGTCTTCAGACCTCTGCCAAAGCTTACAGATTCAGAGAAAGGAGGGAGCTTGTTCCTTCCCAGGGCAGATCCCACCGGGCGACTCTATGCCAAAATCCTGGCAGAATGTTGACCAACGGTTCATTCTCTACATCCTGTCTTCCCAGGGCAGTAAAGGCAATGGGGATGACTGTTGGCGAGACACTTCAATGATGTCTGCAGGCCTCTGGCACACCACTCAAATGGAGTGGCCATGGTCATCTCCATTTGCAGAGCTCTCTGTCACCTACAAGGGTGCTAGCAAACATTACCTCATGCAGTCTTCCCAATCAGATTGTGTGCTAGGGAGAGAACAATGGCATTATGATTTCAATGTACCCATTTTACAGCTAAGGAAACAGAAGCACCAGAGGATGTTCATTTCATCATAATTCGTTGAGCTGTATAGTCTGTTTTGTGCACTTTTTGAAATGTGTAACACTCCCAATAAAAGAGGTTAAAGAAGGAAATGGAAGGACATGAAGGTGTTAGTTGGGTCTACCCCTGGATCTTGGGATTACGATTAGTATATCAATTAGGAGGCCAGTAGAAACTGACTCACCTGACTTAGGGAATAAAGAAGTTTGTTGGAAAGATGTTGATTCATAGAATTAAAAGAGAAAGTGAAAACGATCTTAGCAAGGACAGGCATCAGGGCATTGTGGGCAAATGAAAAGCAGAAACCAAGGGCAGCCTCCTCAGATTCCACTATCAGAGTCAACTCCATTCCTAGTCAGTGATAATGTGTCACTCAACCTAAGAGTCCAACTCAAGGACGAAACTTCCGATTGGCCTTTCTTGGTCCAGAGAGCTGGACGCTTGGATCAAATTCCCCCCAAAGACTAGATCCAAGGTTGGAAAGGTAAGTCCCAAAACCAAATTGAAGTACTTTATGCAGAAGAAAAAAGAGAGAGAGAGAAAGAGGTTCTGAGAAAGCACAGAACACAGATGCTCCCATAACAGTTTCTTTAGTTTTTCTTTTTTATGTGAATCTTCTAAAATTTTCACAGCGGACATTAGATCCTAGGAAAAAACAAGAGAAAATATACAAAGGCACCCAACACTTCTTTCTTGTTTAAATATGCCCCATGTCCCCCAAGGCAGAAATATGTTGTCTTAACCCAGGGACCAGGTAACAGATCCCAATCTGACTTCAGGCCTAGGTTTTCCCACCTATAAAATGAGGTTGTTGGATGAAATGGTTTTAAATGTCCTTTTCAGCTTGTATATTCTGTGATATTTTCATGTGAGTGGTATCACCTGGCTAGTCCTCCCTCTGCAGAATGTTCTAGGCCCCTGACATTTCTCGCCCAGACATTACATCAGTTCCTACTTAGTCTACCTACCTATAGCATTAGCAGAAAAGTTTCATACGGTCTTTCTAGAAACCTCTATTCTTTTTTAAATTTCATCCAAAAAATAATACTCTTCTATGTCTTCCTCTAAATCCCTGGACAGAATTAATTACTCCCTTGTCTGAATGCCCATAGGATTCTACAGTCACCTCTATTTCAGTTCTAATCATGTTACCATAGACATTTCCTTTTGAGTCTCTCCTCCCACGGGTCTCTAAGCTCCCTGAAAGCAGGGTCTATAACTTACTCTAAATGCCTTATGTAAAGAAAGATGACTACATATTTATTGAATTGAATCAAGACACAATATTCTAGCAGAAAAGAACTTGGCATCAAAATCTTGAAATCTAGTTTCTAGAAATAAATTTTCAGGAAGTAAATGTCAAGTAAACAAAAAAAAAAAGCCAAGCCGAGTTGATTCGGACTTACAGTGACCTGACAGGACAGAGTAGAACTGCCCCATAAGGTTTCCAGGGAGAAGCTGGTGGATTCAAACTGGACCTTTGGTTTGCAGCTGAGCTCTTAACCACTGCACCACAAGGGTTCCAAGTAGCATTACAGAAACATCTTCTTTAATGTTTCATCCAAATTAGTTTTTCATATGTTGTTGTTAGTTCCCGTAGTATTGATTCCAACTCATGGTTACCCTATGTGTGCAGAGTAGAACTGCTCCGTAGGGTTTTCAAAGCTGCGACCTTACAGAAGCAGATCGCTAGGCCTGTCATCCGGGTGCCTCTATTTGGGTTCAAACCACTTAGCTGTCAAACACTTTGTGCCACTCAGGGACTCAGTTTTTCATATATTCAATATCTGAGTATATACTATACGTAAAATTGCTGTGCTACATGCTGGAGATAGTCATTTTAAATAATTATACAATGTTTCATAGCACTTAGTTATTGAATTTATATTTAATTCAATTTCAGAGGAAATTTCATCTTGAAAAAATAATACTGCATACCCCTGACCCTGTATTTAAATAGGTACACACACAGTGCACACGCCCTCACGCCCACACACGTACACAATCCAATCTTGATGTTTCTAGCAAAAAGTCCTTGTGTGACATGTAGGTCGCCTACACAAAAATAACCCATCCTAAATCAGCAATTTATTTCTCTTAAATTTACTAGTTTTATTACAAAAATAATTCATGTGTTATTTAAAAAAAAAAACTTTGAAAAGCACAAAAACCCAAACTCGTTGCCGTAGGGTTGATTCTGGCTCATATCGACCCTATAAGACAGAGCAGAACTGCCCGTAAGGTTTCCAAGGAGTGGCTGGTGAATTTGATCTGCAAATTTTTTGGTTTGCAGCAGAGCTCTTAACCACTGCGCAACCAGGACTCCTCAAAAAGCACAAAGAGCATATAATAAAAGTAACGTTCCTTCTATCCCAGAATTTCTTTTCCCAGAGATAAACCTTGTTACAAACTTATTTTACTGATACAGAGGAACGTTCTACATGTGAGCATTTTACCTACACTGCTCTATACTTGCCCTTTTCTTTTTAATATACATCTTGTCAACCCTTCCATATTAAAAAAAAAAACCTTCCATATTAAACTAAAAAAAAAATTTATTAGTACGTATATATTTAAGTCATTCTTTGTCATAGTTGTATAGTATTCCATTTTATAGATGCAAAATATTTTATGTAACAGTGCCTCCCTACTTTAGGTTATTGCTATTCCTTGGTATTACATACTTCAAAAGTATCTATGTTCATACATCTTTGCTCATGTGTGTATGTATGTCAGTGAAATAAATTACTTAAAATATTGGACCTTGACCAAGCATTTTTAAGCTTTGAGAGTTACTGCAACATTGCTCTTAATGAGAACACTTAATTTGATCACACTTTGGCAATATAATAATTATCATACTTGGATATTTGCCAAATCAATCTGGAGAAAAAAAAAACTTCTCTCATTGGTGTTGTAGTTTGCATCTATTTAATTATGAGTGATACTGAACATTTTTTATATGCTCCCATGCCAACTTTCTTCTTGTTCATCATTGAACAGCCTATTCACGTTCTTACCCGTTCTTCTATTGATCAATTGGTCTCTTACTGCTTTGTAACAACTCCTTATAGACCTTTTTCTCTCAGTCTTTCATTTCTCATTCTTTATGGTTTTTTTCTGGGCAGAAATGTTTCATTTTTACATAGCCAAATTTATCAGACTCTTCTCTTACACCTTTTGACTTTTGTTTCTGGTTTAGAAGGGCCTTCCCCATTCCCAGACTACTTGAGAAAATGTTTTCTCTCCTGCAGCCTAATAAGGTCTGTCCTCTCTGGGCAACAGAATGTCATTAACAATATCCAGGTAGGGTCCATCCATGTTGACTTTAATACCTAAAAGTGTCTTTAATGTGAGACTTTCCAAAGATAATTTAAAAAATAATTGAAAAAGACAGAAACCACTCTACAATATGGCAAATAGACTTTAGTTGACAACTGACTAAAGCTTTATCATACATAAGATATTATTTGGCAGATTTCTTCTATACACTCCCGATTTTCATCATTCCATAAAAAAATGATGAAAACTCTTAGGCAGATAGGATCTTAGCTCTCGTCCGATTCCTCTTCTTTTTGCCATTTCCATAATTCTGTGTTCTTTTTATTTAATGCTGTGCCTGTCATGTTGCTCCAAGCTGAAATATTTCCTCATGTGTTAGAGACCTTTTTTTTTTTTTTTTAATTTGGGGGGAATATTCTCAGTTTCAGCCTGTATAAAAGGCTCGAAGTTCACTTAATGCACAGAAGCTTTGCCTGCAGGAAACTTGCATCCTCCAACAGGGTCTGTAACATGTGTACTGCTAGTAACCTGTTATCCCAAGATTTTCCCATTGGCTGCAGTTCCTTCACCCCTTTGTCCGCAGTGCCTGATGTGGGGAAGAGAGAGAATGGGCTCTGACCTTCACGGTGCCTGCCATTTGCCACTCTGTTGTTAGAGCCTGTACACTTTCAATTTCTCACAAACTACTTCCTGACCTTACTGCTACTTTAAACTGCTTAGAAGAAACAGAGGCTCCAAGGGGTGCAGTAATTTGCCCAAGGTGACACAGCCAGATAGAGGTGCAGACAGGATTTTAATCTAGGTCCAACTGCAAAGCACCTTGGGCTCTTAAGCTTCCGACAGTGTATCCACGTGAGAAAGTAAGAAGTACAACAGGACCTCAACGGAGGGACTAGAGGAGACACTTGGGAGGGGTCTTAGTAATGCCAGGTGGCCCCTATTTTAGCACAACAATACAATAGTCTCTAACAGGAAATATCTTGCACCCACTAATGGGAACAAGCAGGGCACCAGGGGCTTTGTTCTCCCTTTCTGGCTTGTCCTCTGGTGGTTGCAGATGGTAACATGGCTGGCTGACTTTTTGTCTAAACAGAACCTACTCCCTACAGCTCATGTAATTTCTCAGATGCTGCCAGGCCACCTCCACCTCCTCACTTGCCTCCTCCTTGCTCTTCTGTATTCTCCATGCCGCTCTTTATCCTGTGAAAACGAATACATCAAAGCCATATGGAGTCACTCGTTCTGGGCACCCGTGTCCTTTCTCTCTTCTCCTTTTCCTGGAACATTAATATTAATAGCTTGTTTCTTTGCAGTTGCTTTCTTCTCAAACCTCAAGGGACCAGAACCTTATCTTGGACTTTGTGCCAGACGGAGCACTTGTTTAAAGGCGTGGTGAGGCATGCTGGGAAGCACAGAGCGGATGGTGTCTCTGATGTAATCTGGGCTGCACAGTGCAAGCATGTGATGCTCCGCCACTGGCAGCTCAGTCAAGCTGAATGTTCTTTGTCATACTTGTCGTTTTGGAGGGGGAGGTAGAGCTATACGGTCGTCCCTCGGTATTCCTGGGGGATTGCTTGCAGGACTCTCGTGGATATCAAAATCCTTGCATGCTCAAGTCCCTGACATAAAGTGGCATAGCGTTTGTCTATAACCTACGTACATCTTCCTGTATACTTTAAATCATCTCTAGGTTACTTGTAATACCTAGCACAGTGTAAATACTATGGAAATAGCTGTTTCATCACAATTGAAGACTTGCTCTGGAAGGTGGCATTTCTCATCTATGAGTTTCTGGAGCTCTTCTGGGAATGCTGATACTGCCTGGGCATCAGCTGATGCCAGTTCTCCCGTGATCTTCAAGTTCTTGAGGCTGTAGAGCTTTACGTAGCTAGCCAGCCATCCTTCACTAGCCTAAAACCCCTTCATCTGCTTTCTTCGACCACCTCACACTTTGAGGGATTACATTGACCACTTACTTCCTTTTTTTTTAGGAGCCATTTTTTTTTTTTTTTCAAAGAAAAAAGGGTGTACACAAGTAGCAAACAAACGAGATGTGAGTGCTGGAGAGAGGCTGAGGATCCGTGAATGGCAGGAGGCTACAGAAGGCGTGCCTACTGTTTGCGAGGATTCAGCATAGTGCTCGGTGCCCCCAAGGCAAATACAAGTTTTGCTTTTTACAACTTTTTTTCCCCCCAAATATTTCCCATCCTCAGTTAGTTGAATCCACAGATGCAGAACCCATGAATACAGAGGACGGACTGTATATGCAAACAATCCAGCAAAAGCCCATTGAAATCATTTCTAATTAATAGCCACTAGTTTTGGAGCCAGGCTCTGTGCTAAGCATTTTGCATGCCTCATCTCATCCAATTATCACAATTCTACCCGATTAAAATTGGTATCCCTATTTTATAGCTATAGAAACAAAGGCTCAGAGAGATTCAGTAATGTGCTTAACGTCGCCCAGCCTGCACATCTGAGAGTAAAAGTCCCAATCTCCTTCTAATTAACTCCAGGAGTCCCCGGCTGGCCCAAAAAGTGAAGTGCTCAGCTACGAACGGAAAGGTTGGCAGTTTGAAGCCACCCAAGAGGCACCTCAGACGAAAGTCCTGGTAACCTGTTTCTGAAAGTAGATTGAAAACCCTACGCAGAACAGTTCTGTCTGAAACAGATGCGGTCGCCATGAGTCTGAATCAACTTGACAACAACTGTTCTTCCTAATTAACTCCAAAGCCCATATTTTAAACCGTCACGATCAAATATTTTCTGTAAGTGTAGCCTGTACCCAGGCTGAATACTCTGAAAACAGAAACAAGAAGAAAGGCTTCTTTTGTGTGCAGTCAGGGAGGCCTCTGCCTCGGATCATGAGACCTGGCACAGCAGGACTCAGCCTTTGTGGGTCTGAGTTTGCCAGGCTCACGCCCACTCCCGTCAGGCTTGGTGACATCTCTGAGGCTCACAGACTTTCCAGCATGGGATGGCTGGAAAGCCAGGGGTGAGCAGCCCAGGTCTGGGCTTGCCAGCCCTCAGAGAATGCCCCGATTGGTACAAACCGTGCCTCCCTGCCAAAGGCCAGTGTGCAGCTGTGTGTCAGGAATAACCTGGGGAGCTTTGCCAGGCTGACTGGGTGAAACCCAGAGAGGCAGCGGCCATGTTGGAATGGGGAAGGATGAGAGTGCTTCAGATTCATGGAGCTAGTTCCGTGGAAGTGGCAGAAACACCGCCTTGGGTTTTTTTGCTTGTTTATTTTTAATTATGTTTCCTGCACAATAAAGGGGTAAAATGGCCAAAATACCTAGAAGCTTTATTATGGCTTACAAGGCTTTGCGTGATATGGCTTTCCTTTGCTTTTTTAGCCTTGCCTTGAACCATTCTTCCTTACTATTATGGGTTGATTTGTGTCCCCCAAAAAGATATGTTCAAGTGCTAATCCCATTACTGTGAAAGTGACATTTGGAAATAGGGTCTCTGCAGACGTGATTAGTTAACATGGGGTCATATTGGAGTAAGGTGAACCCATATCCGATATGACTGGTGTCCTTATAAGAAGAGGAGAAGTGACAGAGGGAAGAAGGCCGGGTAAAGATGGAGGCAGAGATTGGAGTATTGCTGCCACAAGCCAAGGAACATCTGGGGCCACCAAAAGCTGAAAGAGACAAGGAAAGATCTTCCCCTGCAGCCTTTCAGAGAGCAAAGCCCTGCCACCATCTTGAATTCAGACTGCTGGCCTCCAGAACTGTGAGAGAATACATTTCTGTTGTTTTAAGCCATCCAAATTTGTGGTAATCTGTTACAGCAGACACAGGAAACAAGTACAGCTATGTTCTCTCAGCTCTGATCACAGCAGCCTCCTCGTAGTTCCTCAAAAACTCAGATTCCTCCCTGACCAAGGGCTTTCCAGGGCTGCCTGGAACACTCTAGCCCTCCCACTCCCCTCCAGCTCTGTCCCACTTACTTTTTGGGCCTCATTGTCCCTCATATCCCAGATTAGGTGAGTTCCCAGATCAGATTAAGGGTCTGGTCAGGTGGGCAGTCACCTGAGCACTAATTTATACAGGGTGCTAGAGCGAGGAATGGCACTTTTTTCTTTAAAGGGCCAGATAGTAAATATTTTCAGTTTTGTGAGCCATAGAGTTTTTGTAGCCACTAATCCAGCTCTGTCATCATAGTGTAAGGAGCCCTGGTGGTGCAGTGGGTTAAGAGTGTGGCTGCTGACCAAAAGGTGGGCAGTTCGAATCCACTAGTCACTCCTTGGAAACCCTATGGAGCAGTTCTACTCCATCCTATAGGCTTACTATGAGTTGGAATCAGCTTAATGGCAATAGGTTTGGTTTGGTTTATCGCAGTGTGAAAGGAGCCGTAAACAATACATAAACAAATGTGGTTGTATTCCAATAAAACTTTATTTACAAAAACGGGTAGTAAGCCAGATGTGGCCCTTTGGGCCATAGTTTGCTGACCTTGGCTCTAGAGCATTGTTGAAATAAGGAAATACAAAGGAAGCTAACTCAGATTCCTGTAACAAAGCTGGCATCATGTAAATTGTTCTTGACCCCAGAAAAATAGATTACACCCTTGATTGAAGCAAATATTTCTTGCTGTGCTGAGCCCAGCTCTGGTGTATATTGTTTTAAAGAGATGCACGTGCTAATAATCAGCAGTCAGCTAAGATTCTGAATGCCGATAACCCATGGTGTGAACTGAGAATAAATGCTTTATTTTAATGCCTATATTTTGAACCCTTTAACATGTTCCCCAAAATACTGGCTTGGGAAATTGCAGCTTAAGTGAAAATAAAAACTACAACAAAGTGGAAAACTTTTTTGCCAGAATTTTTCAGATCATTGATTCTGCTTCCATCAGTGGAAGTGAATTCGTAGGTAAAAACATTTTGGTAGACAATTTTTATTAATTCATAAGTTTCTCAGAAGTCTGACTATGTGTAGGCTGTAGGATTCATGGCTCTGGCCACCTGGATGAACGCTCTGCTCATGCCATCCTCCTCCCTTGGCCACTGTGTGTCCCATCAGCAATATCGTAGGCTCTGTTGCCATCATTTAAGGACTAAGGTGTACCTGACTCGAACATGATATTTTCAGTCACCTCATATGCATGAGAAAGCTGGACAACGAATAAGAAAGACTGAAGAAGAACTGAGGTATTTGAATTATGGTGTTGGCAAAGAATATTGAATGTACTATGGACTGCCAGAAGAACAAACAAGCCTGTCTTGGAAGAAGTATAGCCAGAATGCTCCTTAGAAGCAAGGGTGGTGAGACTTCATATCACGTACTTTGGATATGTTATCAGAAGAGACCATCCCTGGAGGACATCGTGCTTGGTAAAGTAGAGGGTCAGTGAAAAAGAGGAAAACCTTTAATGAGATGATTTGACACAGTGGCTACAACAATGGGCTCAAATATAGTAACGATTGTGAAGATGATGCAGGACCAGGCAGTGTTTCATTCTGTTGTACATAGGGTGCCTAACAACAACATTGCCATCAGTGTTTTCTTTTTGACCCCAGAAGAATGATTTCTCACCAGCTCCCAGTACCTGGTGAAGCCTGCCGAGAGCAAGTCATATGAAGTATGCTTCATTTATTCATCAATCACTTTTTGGACACCTACCGTGAGCCAGAGGCCACAAGAAGATGATACACAGGCCTGCCTTCAAAAAATAAGGTGTGCTGGTGGCACAATGGTTAAGCGCTCAGCTGCTAACTGAAAGGTCAGCAGTCCAAACCCACCCAGAGACTGCTGGAGATAGACCTGGCAACCTGTTCCTGTAAATACTTACAGCCTGGGAAATCCTAGAGGGCAGTTCTGTCTTGTCCTGTAGGGTCACTACGAGTCAGAATCAAATAGACAGCACGCAACAACAAGTACCTTCAAAGAGCTCCCTGATCTGGCAAGTAAGTGCTGTTAGCAGACATCAAGTCACCCCTTGACCTTATGTACAACAGAATGAAACGTTGCCTGGTCCTACATCATCCTCGCAATGTTCAAGTCCATTGTTGAGGCTTGTTATGGATTGAATTGTGTACCCCAAAAATATGTGTCAACTTGGCTGGGCCGTGATTCCCAATATTGTGTGATTGTCCACCATTTGTCATCTGATGTAATTTCCCTGTATGTTGTAAATCCTACCTCTATGGTGTTAATGAGGCAAGATTAGAGGCAATTACGTTAATGAGGCAGGACTCAATCTACAAGATTAGATTGTATCTTGAGGCAATCTCTTTTGAGATATAAAAGAGAGAAGCTAACAGAGAGGCAGGGGACCTCAGTACCACCAAGAAAAAGAGCCAGGAGCACATATGTCCTTTGGACCCTGGGTCCCTGTGCTGCAAAGCTTCTAGACCAGGGAATGATTGATGACAAGGACCTTCCCTCCAGAGCCAACAGAGACATTAAGCCTTCCCTTGGAGCTGGCGCCCTGAATTCAGACTCCTAGCCTGCTAATCTGTGAGAGAATAAATTTATCTTTGTTAAAGCCATCAACCTGTGGTATTTCTGTTATGGCAGCACTAGATAACTAAGACAAGGCTATTGTACCAGTCCATTTCGCCAAGGGTCTCCTTTGACCTCATTAGCCCTCTGCTTCACTACGCATGTTGTCCTCCTCCAACGATCGATCCCTCCTAATGACGTGTCCAAAGCAAGTGAGTTGGACAGTGCTCTGTTGTGGCCCATAAGGTTTTATTGGCCAATTTTCAGAAGTAGATCCCTGGCCCTTTATTCCTAGTCTGTCTTTGTGTAGGAGCTCCACTGAAGCCTGTCCACCATGATGTCTGGTACTTGAAATACCAGTGGCATAGCTACCAGCATCACAGCAACATGCAAGCCACCATAGTATGACAAACTGACAGACAGCTGGTAGAGTGAGTAAGTAGGTAATATTTACACACAGCACACAATTCAAAGGAATCAAAATGGCATGCAGCAAAAAAAGAGTGCACCCAAATATGAGCACTACGGCTACCTGCAACTGTGGCCCTCAGCCACACACATCCTTGCTGTTGGCTTGTTTCCAGGTTATTAGGCTGCTTGGATGTCAGCTGAGATTAGGCTGGTACATTGCAAGATGTCAAGGGTACAGAGTAATTGTGTTGTTGGTGAATATGAGTGACAAGAGCAGAAGCAGGAGGTGGTTATATTTTGCATGAGTTCAGGGTCACAGGGACTCTTCCACAAATGCCCATTATATCAGCTAGTCAGTTGAGAGTTTAGAATGCCTTGCCAGCCCATGGGTTACAGATGGGGTGGTCTTGCCAGTACCAGAATGTATTTCTTTAATTCTTGCTACTTTCCCCACTTTAGGATGATCTCCAACTATGTCACCCAAATATCTTACCCAGTTATTGCTGAGAGTTCCCAGGAACGTCATGTTAGGCCATGTGGCCACATAGCCCCAAAGGTTACAGCAAGAAATCAAAGACAAAAGCTTTTACAGAATATTCTGGAAACATTCCATAAGCAAATAGCCATGGCATAGGAAGAAATTGTGCATCCAGAACCCAGAGGTTAGGTCTGGGTCACCAGCCTAAACAAAGATGAAAGATGACTGGCTGGAAGGGCTTTACTTCTCTGACCCTGTGGATTTCTCGCTCTGCACACACTGCAGAGACCCCCCCCAAAAAGCACATCCACGAAGTTATACCTGTCCACATGAACACAAATTCTCACTCTCACATGTGTTCTTCAAATGGCTTGTTTGTTGTTTCTTTAGTAGGATGAAGTGAAATTTTTGCTTTATATTAGTTTGTTCTTGTCTCCGTTACATAAAAGGTGAACAAGTATATATTTCTTAATCTGCTTGAAAGCATACCAAATTATCAGTCTGCTTGGAGTACCCATTCATATAAGTCCCTCTGATATACCTTCTCATTGCATCTTATACTTCTCTTTCATGGAGCCCTGGTGGTGCAGTGGTTAAGAGCTGGGCTGCTAACCAAAAGGTCGGCAGTTGGAATCCACCAGCTGCTCCTTGGAAACCATGTAGGGCTGTTCTACTGTGTCCTGTAGGGTTGCTATGAGGCAGAATTGACTTAACGGCAAAGGGTTTTTGAAGCACCCATACGTAGAAGTCCCTCTGATGTACCTTCTCATTGCTTCTTCTCTTTCATAACGTTTTTTCAAAATTGCAATTAATGAATGATTTGCCTAGTTATTTCTTGAGTGTCTCTCTGTGTCCTGATTATATACTACATGAAGGCAAGGGCCATGACTGTTTTATCACTTCAGGCCACATTTTTTTTTTAATAGACAAAAGAATACAATGAACTTTGCATGGCCTACTTTATCCTGCCCCTTCTCGGAATGCCTACATTTGGGGTTGGCTTATCACTGACTTCAACCACCAGCTGGTCATGCTCCATCTAGAAAGCCCCTTCCCTGAATGTGTAAGGAAAGTATCCCCGTTGAGTCTTGCGCTATGGAGCGTTATAAAAGGAGAAAAGGGTAGCTGGGAGGGAAGGCAGCTGCCCACTAGCAAGTCAGATTATTAATATTCTGTGGAAAATAAGAAAGAATATTTAATATTCTGTGGCAAATAGGAAACTCAACACTATAACAAATAACTTCCTGTTGGACGTTTCAGGTATTCCAGGTCTCCAATTCTGCTGCTCATAAAAAACAGTGTGGGTCCTGGAGACAGAGCCAGGCTGAGTTACAGTTTGCAAGGCCAACATATTTCTGAGCTCACTCCAGGGGATCTAATGGGAAAATTCAAATGAACCCAGCTACTTTATTACATGTCAAAAGGATCATTCCCCCCTCCTCCTGGGGTGCAATCTGTTCTTCGAAACTTACAGCATGGGAAATAGGATTTTTCAATGGGTTTTTCCTTCAGTGGTCATCCTCTTTACCAAGCCACCAAGCTTTTTTTGGAAATGGATTTAGATAATTTTGGGGTTTGGTGTGTTGATTTTTTTTTTTTTCTTTTCTTTTCAATTTTCTTTTTCTTTTCAGGAAGAGACCCATTCTGGTGCAGTCATGCCCCACTGAACAGAGTCAAACCTGGATATAATTATTTCCTCTGAGACGAAAGCAGCCTAATATGGAAGAAGCTATTGAAATTGAAATCTCAGAAAACCATGAACCCAAAGCAGGGGTATTTTTATCAATGATGCATTCTCCCAAGAGGCAAGTTATTAAATTTTCAAGTTTCAACTTGTTATATATATATATGTGCATGGGTGTGTGTATACATATAGACGTATATGTACACACATGTGCACACGTATATGCATGTGTGTATATAAATACATTAAACAACTTATTGCATTGGGCAAATCTGCTGCAAAAGACCTCTTTGAAGTGTTAAAAAGAAAAGATGTCACTTTGAGGACCAAGGTGCACCTGACCCAAGCCATGGTATTTTCAATTGCCTCATTCATATGCATGAGAAAGCAGGACAATGAATAAGGAAGACTAAAGAAGAATTGATGTATTTGAATTATGGTGTTGGCAAAGCATATTGCATATACCATGGACTTCCAGAAGAAGGAATAAATCTGCCTTGGAGGAAGTGCTTCTAGAATTCTCCTCAGAAGTGAGGATGGCAAGACTTCATCTCACGTACTTTGGACATGTTCAGGAGGACTAGTTTCTGGAGGAGGACATCACGCTTGGCAGAGAGTCAGAGAAAAAGAGAAAGACACTCAATGAGATGGACTGACTCCGTGGCTGCAACAATGGACTCAAACACAGCAATGATTGTGAGGATGGTGCAGAAGCAAGCAGTATTTCGTTCTGTTGTACATAGGATCGCTATGAACCAACTTGATGGCACATAACAACGATATAAACACATGCATAAGTTGTATATGTAGTCTTCAGAAGGAAGATATGCAGTAATTAGCAGAGCGAGCAGAATCACCAGCATCTAATTAGAGTGGAAATAGAAGCCATTTTTAAAAAACTGTCGTATATTTAATTAAGAAAAATTAGTACATGAATGCATGACTACCAGTTGCTAATGAGGTAAAGAAGAGCAGGTTTCAGGAAAACTGGGACCACTTTTAAATACACACCCTGTTCTACCCCAAAACAACCCCAAGCAGATACAGCAAGTGGAAAAGCTATGTGAGAGACTGAAACTCTTGTTCTATCATGTTTCTCTCCTGTTAAAAACCACTGGAAGCACACTCACCCATGCACCTGGGCTCTAGGAGGGTTCTGGTTTCTAGAAGTATGGACAGGGATGTCATGTGGGGATGACACTGGGCATGGCACTTTTCCCGGCTTCCTTCCTTTCGGTGGTATCCCCAGAGACTAAGAGAGGCCATTTGATGCTCAGGGTCTGAACAGGAAGCCCAGGCAGAGGTTTATAGTTCTACCTGGCCCTCACCGGGCAGGCTACAAGGAATGACAGGTGTGTTTTTCTCCCACCAGGCATGCTTACTTGTTTCTGTTTTATTTCTATCTAAATCCACCCCCCTCCATTTTTTTTTTTTTTTTTCCTTGAGTTCTCTTTTTTTTACAAGAAATCCACCAAGACACTGTACTCTAAAATGTGCCTCTTGTGCTCTGGTCTCCAAAATATGTACCTTTTCTCAGCTTTGGTCCAGAAAACGCCAGGCTTCAGAGCCCTCACAAGGAGAATACATTACATTACTCTTCAGGGAAGGGCTTAATCTCTCCATATTTTTCCTCCTGCTCTTTTTGTTTCTTGCAACATGCCTTCCATCTTTCTAACCTGGCTTCTTCCTAGTCACCTTTCCAGAATCAGTTTGGGCTTGGTCCACCCTCCCATAACTCTCTGAAATGTAATATATGGCCCTCCTATGTGCTCCCACAAGACTTTGTGCTTCCCTTATTCAAAACCCTGGCCTCATGACATCCAATTGGTCTGAGTGTGAGCCTGCCTTCGTCATGATCTCTAAGCTCTTGGCAGGCAGGGCACCTGTTTTTCTAGCTTTTATATCCATAGCACCTAACACAGAGCAGACAAATTTTAAATTATGGTTAAATTTAATTAAGTCCTGCTTCTGATTTTGCATCTGTCAGAATGGACTGGGTTATACTGGTATAACAAACAACCCCCAAATCTCAGGGAAGCACAAAAAATTCTTCTATAACAAAAAAAATTATTTCTTATACTATATACTAGTCATGTGTCATTCGGAGCCTCTGTTCCATGTTGTCCTCGCTCTGGGACCCAGGCTCATTCAGCAGGTACTTATGGAACACTGTTGGGTTGTCGTGGTTGAGGAAAAGAAAGCTCTGGAAAGTCTCACATTGGCAAGTAATTACTCTGACCCAGAAGCGGCAAGTTCCTTTCATTTACCACTCATTGGCAGGAAATAGTCACACGGCCCCACCTAACTACAGAGGGACCAGGGATTTCACACCTGGTCCTAGAAAGCAGAGCAGGAATACTTGACAATTAGCTCTAATGATTCCCTCTCTTACAGAACAGCTTTTTTCTAAATCCTTGTGTAAGGAAGTGGGGATGGCTTATTCCAAAGAAAAAGGAATTGTTTCTGATTTGCCTTTATAACCTAAACCAAGCATTGCACCAAGCACTAACTGACTCCTCTGTGACCTACTGGTCTCATATTTGGGATTTCTCCCAGCTTCTCATGCTCTGACTTTTGAGCTTTTACACAAGCAGTTCCTTGTAACTGGCTTTCACCTGATTACCCTCTGTTGTTCAGAAATTTGATTATATATGACTGCCTCCAGAAAGGAAACCCTGGTGGCATAGTGGTTAAGAGCTATGGCTGCTAACCAAAAAGTCAGCAGTTCAAATCCAACAGGCACTCCTTGGAAACTCTATGGGGCAGTTCTACTCTGTCCCATAGGGTCACTATGAGTCGGAATTGACTTGATGGCAATTTTTTTTTTCTTTACGGCCTCCAGAAAGCCTTCCATGGTAACCCCTTTCACACACACCTTACATAGGTAAAATACCTCTTATCTCTTTACCTATATAAGGTGTGTGTGAACGGGGTTACCACAAAAGGCTTTCTGGAGGCCATAAAAAAAAAAAAAGTACCTCTTAATCTCTGAAGTTGTCAAGGATTTCATTTTACTTGGATCCACAATCAACAGCCATGGAAGTAGCAGTCAAGAAATCAAAAGATGCATTGCATTCGGTAAATCTGCTGCGAAGAACCTCTTTAAAGTGTTGAAGAGCAAAGATGTCACCTTGAAGACTAAGGTGTGCCTGACCCAAGACATGGTATTTCCAATTGCATCATATGCATGTAAAAGCTGGACAATGAATAAGGAAGACTGAAGAAGAATTGAGGCCTTTGAATTGTGGTGTTGGTGAAGAATATTAAATATACCATGGACTGCCAAAAGAACAAACAAATCTGTCTTGGAGAAGTACAACCAGAATGCTCCTTAGAAGCAAGGATGGCAAGACTGCATCTTACATACTTTGGACATGTTGTCAGGAGGGATCAGTCTCTGGAGAAGGACATCACGCTTGGCAGAGTACAGGGCCAGTGGAAAAGAGGAAGATCCTCAACAAGATGGATTGACACAGTGGCTGCAACAATGGGCTCAAGCATAACAACAATTGTAAGGATGGTGCAGGACCGGGCAGCGTTTCATTCTGTTGTGCATAGGGTCGCTATGAGTAGGAACCAACTCAATGGCACCTGACAACAACCTCTTATCTCTCTCTTTGTTTTTTTTAGAGAGCCTTTTGTTTTCCCCATCCTAAAACTGAACATACATCTACCTATTCACCTATTATCTCCTGCTAGACTGAATGTTCCATAAGAGTAAGAATCGGTCATATTAACCACTGTATCCCCATTGCTAAACACAATTAGTTGCTCAAGAAATATCTTTGAAGGAATAAATCAAGCCATGATTGTATGAATGGGTAAATGAAATCTCAACTGTTTCTATGTTGTTCCAAGGTGGTTTACTTCAGTGGTCTGATTCCTTCGCTGCATTCCAAGGGAAGAAGGACGTAGGTTCCTTTATTGATCCTTGTGTTTAATCTAGAATTGCTCTTCAGTTCATATTCAGATATACTGCTCTCAGGCAAAAATTCTGACTCAACATTTTCATTTTATTTCTAAGTTGTGAAAGCTTGCTTTGGTTAGTAGAAAGGTCTTCTCAGAGCTCTCCACTCTGAAGTTTATAAGCTCACTACACACTGGTGTTCAGTTTCATCCATTTGAAACAGAGGCTCTGGCCACCACCACCTCTGGAGCCCTTATTGGTTCTGACCCTCTACTTCTGTGATCTCCTGCTATCTCTGCATTCCAATCTACTCACCAATGCTTCTTTCTTAAACTTAAAATAAATCCCTTAACCTCTGACCTGCTTAGCTGTCTCTAAAAATGCATTAGCCTTACCTGGAAGAAGGTTGTACGGTAGATCATTATCCTTTGGGATAGGCTGAAAACTTTTTCTTGCGATCATCACTATTGCCTAAAATTTCACTATTCACGGATTCATTAATTTAACATTTATTTCTTAAATACCTATGCTATGTCAGATTCTATGCTAGGTGTTTTCTCACAGGTAAGTCGTTGGTGTTAAGGTAAATCTTCTCACACCCGACTTCTCCATTGATGTAATCATATGAGTAAGACATTTTGAAACCTTCTCTCTGCCTGTGGAGTATGTTTCACTCCTACTGATTTGTTCTCGGAGAGGCCTTCTATGGCCCTTAAACTAAAGCATCCACTCCTACAGTTTGTTCCCGGGACACACTATAAAAAAAACAAAACCATACCCATTGGTGTTGAATCAGTTTTGACTCACAGCAACCCTACAAGACAGAGTAGAACTGCCCCATTGGGTTTCCAAGGCTATAATCTTTCCGGAAGTAGACTGCCACATCTTTCTCCCATGGAGCAGCTGGTGGGTTCAAACTGCCAATCTTTCAGTTAACAGCCAAGTGCTCAACTACTGCACCACCAGGGCTCCTTCACCACACTGTAGTCCCCAAATATAATGCTCTTCATACCTTATCATGACTACTTACTTAAAGTCTGTCATCCCCAATAAAGGGTAAACTTCATTGAGAGGGTGGTTTTAACTGTCTTGTCCTGCCAGTGCCTAGTACATTGTTTGAGTGCTTTTATTAACAGGCGCATGATAAATATTTGTTGAATGCATGAAAGAGAAATTTCCAGCCTGATTGAAACTGAACCGGGAATTAAATTCTGCACGTAGTGCTGGATTAGCCATTTCTGAATCTAATTCATATGCTTCAGATGCCAGGAAAGAAGGGACATTAAAAGCATTATAAAATCTCCTTTGACAAATGTATCCAGAACTTAGCAATCCACGCATTCCATAAGCAGCTATTTTGATGTCAGAATACACATACACTTGTGTTATTTAAAAGAAAATGAAGTTTTAATTCTAGAAAATTCCCAAGCGAAGGAGGAGGCCGCCATTACATTTATTAAGTTTAGAGTCTCTAAAGCCTTGATCCAGCCTGGCTATAACCCAGACATCACAAGATATCCTTACCCAGTGTTATACTTTAGCTACAGCTTCCCAACTAAACAAGTCTTCGATGCCTAGCTAAAGGTTTGAAATGAACAAGAGAAACCAAAAGTTGTGAGCCTGATGAACACACGGAGAAGGAATGGCATTTGAGCTGGACTTCCCAAGTCTTGGCTGAGCACTGTTGTGTAAGGCGTTACTGAGAAAATGTTCCAGGAAACTCATCTGTTACCTCATGTGTGCAAACCTAAGTGCATTTAGCAGTTTTCAACTCTCAAATGGGTTTAATTCCAAAAGTACATTTCCTTATCAGACTCTTTGAAGAATTCCAAAAACCATTTTCCCATAGAAACAATATTGTAAGTGGTTGTAAGTTTTCCAGACTAGCTCACCAAAACCCATTAATTCTGTAATTTAGCTGAAATACATGTGCAAAAGAAAACAATGTTGTAAAGGTGTTGTTTTCTCTTAAATGCCATAAAACTTATCTAAACATAAAGTGTATACCAAAATACATTTAAAAGTCGTAATAATTTTTCAGGCCTTGGGGTTTGTTAATACACAAAATCTAAAATGAAAAAAATGAACAAGAACTCAGTTTCACACTGCCTATTAGCACCTGTAAAGTCAGTGTGTGAGACACTGCTGGTTGTCTTCTCATATTCTTTCTCCCTCTTTCCCTTCAGAAATAGAAACTAAACTCATCTTGTAGATGAATACATCGCTAGCCAGAATAAAAACTCCTTGCTGTTGAGTTAATTCCGACTGATAGTGACCTGATAGGACAGGGTAGAACTGCCCCATAGGGTTTCAAAGGCTGTAATCTTTACGGAAGCAGACTGCCACATCTTTCTCACGTGGCATGACCTAATCTTTCAGTTAGCAGTTAAATGCTTAACCACTGCACTTAACCACCTTCTATCTCTCCTTAGGTGAGAGATAGAAGCATAGAAAAACATACAAAGTGAGTGATCTACCTTAATGTTTCCCATGAAATACTCACTGCACTTTAAGCTCACTTAATCGGCTGGTAGGTTCAAATCCCTAACCTTTCAGTTAGCAGCTGAGTGCTTAACCAGTGCACCACCAGGATTCCTTAGCCAGAATAAGGAATTTATTTCAAAGAGCCCTTATAGCTAGGCATGGTCATGTGACTAATTCTTCTAACAAGGTGCATACAGAAGTGATCTGTGTAACTGCCAGGTTATGCCCTTAAAGGCATATAGCTTCTTCCCCATACTGGCTGTAATATGGAAATATGGGGGAGCCATCCTAGACCACATAATTGAAGGTGATAACCTGGGGGACCACCATCCAACTGTCAGTTTTTCATACTGTGGTGGCTTGCATTTTGCTATGATGCTGGAAGCTATGACACTGATATTTCCAACACCAGCAGGGTTAGCCATGGTAGACACATTTCAGCAGAGCTTCTAAACTAAGACAAACTAGGACGAAAAGCCTGGCAATCTACTTCTGAAAATTAGCCAGTGAAAATCCTTTGGATCACAACAAAACACTGTCCAATACAGTGCTGGAAGTTTTGCCCCCTAGGTTGGAAGGCACTCAAAATATATAACGGTCATGACAATGGACTGGAACATACCAACAATCATGAAGATGGCACAGGACCAGGCAATGTTTTGTTTTGTTGTACATGGGGTTGCTACGAGCCAGAACCAACCCAATGGCAACTAACAACAACAACACCAACAATCCTGGCAGATGATGAAGCACAAGAAAGGTGTCTTAGACCATCTTGTGGAGCAAGGCCTCCCCATCAGTTCTGGACTACCTACTTAAGGATTGTTATCCCAGGGAAGAATACGTTTCTAACCTGTTCGAGTAGTTTTTATTTTGAGTCACTCTGTGATGGCAGCCAGTTAGGTATCTTAATACAAGCAAAGACTGATTATGTAGGTGAAGAATCACATTGGGAGTCTGAAGGAGGTTTCTCGGTACTTCCTGGATAGTGCTAGTTCAAAAAATTTCTGTTCAAAATTCAAGATTTCTCTTTTCTTTGCTTCATGAATATTTGCCTAAGTAGGTCATAGGGATATTCTTTCTGGGCCATATTTTGCAGGTTAACCCAAAAATTCTATTAATAATTCCATTCCATTTTTTTCCTTCCTTCCTTCCTTCCTTCCTTCCTTCCTTCCTTCCTTCCTTCCTTCCTTCCTTCCTTCCTTCCTTCCTTCCTTCCTTCCTTCCTTCCTTCCTTTATTTTCCTTCCTTCCTTTCCTTTCCTTCCTTTATTTTCCTTCCTTCCTTTCCTTGCTTTCTTCCCTTTCCTTCCTTCCTTTCTTTTCCTTTCCTTCCTTCCTTTCTTTCTTTTTCTTTCCTTCCTTCCTTTCCTTTCCTTCCTTTCTTTCTTTTCCTTCCTTCCTTTCCTTCTTTCCTTCCTTCCTTTCTTCCCTTTCCTTCCTTCCTTTCTTCCCTTTCCTTCCTTTCTTTCTTTTCCTTTCCTTCCTTCCTTTCCTTTCTCTCTTTTCCTTTCCTTCCTTCCTTCCTTCCGTTCCTTTCCTTCCTTCCTTCCTTCCTTCCTTCCTTCCTTCCTTCCTTCCTTCCTTCCTTCCTTCCTTCCTTCCTTCCTTCCTTCCTTCCTTCCTTCCTTCCTTCCTTCCTCCTTTCCTTCCTTCCTCCTTTCCTTCCCTATTTGAACTCTACAGTGCACCAGGCATTGGGTTAAGAGGATAAATAAAAAGTTTAATGAGGCACAGTATTCTGTCCTCAAGGAACCCACAGAGTCATAGGAGAGACAGAAAAGGAAACAAATAATAGCTGTGCAATGTGATAAGGGCTATAACACAATTACTTTCAAAACTCTAGGGGCGTACAAAATAGAAATGTCTTTTGAAAATTCTCAGAAACCTTGCCTCAAAAACTGGGAAAGAAGATTTGGGGAGTGTCATGGATTGAATTGTTTCCCCTCAAAATATGTGTCAACTTGGCTAAGCCATGATTCCCAGTATTATGTGATTGTCCACCATTTTGTCATCTGATGTGATTTTCCTATGTTTTGTAAATCCTGTGCCTATGATGTCAATGAGGCAGGATTAGCTGCGGTTATGTTAATGAGGCAGGACTCAATCTACAAGATTAGATTGTGTTTTAAGTCAATCTCTTTTGAGATATAAAAGAGAGAAACAAGCAGAGAGACAGGGGGCCTCATACCACCAAGAAACAAAAGCCAGGAGAATAGAACATTCTTTGGACCCAGGGTCCCTGTGCTGAGAAGTCCCTAATCCAGGAGAAGATTGATGACCAGGACATTTTCCCAGAGCCGACAGAGAGAGAGGGCCTTCCCCAGGAGGTGGTGCCCTGAATTCAGACATCTAGCCTCCTAGGCTGTGAGAGAATAAATTTCTCTCTGTTAAAGCCATCCAATTGTGGTATTTCTGTTATAGCAGCACTAGATAACTAAGACAGGGAGTCACAGTTAAAGGGCCGGAGGTTTCTTTTTCAGTTGATTGATGAAAATGTTCTAGAATTGATTGTGGTAATGACTGTACAACTGTGAAATACATACTAAAAGTCATTGAATTACGCACTTAAGTGGGTAAATTGTATGGTATGTGGCTTATATCCCAATCAAACTTAAGTGAAAAATAGGAAAGATCCTGGATTTCACTGGAAAGTACTTTTCATTAGCCTAACTATTTTCAAGATGACTGAATGCACATATACACATTTGTATATATTTAATTGGATTGAAATAATGCTCAAAAAGATTTTATTTTAGATCCTAATTTGCTATATGGTAAGAACTAGAGACTCTGATTACGCCCATTCAGATTCTAATTCAGGGGTGAATCAAAGAAAAAAATGGTATAGATATATAGATATTTGTATACTTATAGGTATTTAAGTTTCTGGTTAAATTTAATATATAGAATGTCTTAGTTAGCTAGTGCTGTTATAATAGAAATACCACATATGAGTGGCCTTAACAAATAGAAATTTATTTTCTCACAGTTTAGGAGGCTAGAAGTCTGAATTCAGGGTGCTGGCTCTAAGAGAAGGCTCTCTTTGTCCTCTCTAGGGGATAATTCTTTTTTCAGTTTCTCTTAAGTTCTTCTCAGCATTCCTTAAAGATCCCCACATAGCATCTATCTTTCCCCCATTTGACCATGCTTGCCTCTGTGCCTAATTTGCTCCGTTTATATCTCAAAAGTGCTTGGCTGAAGACACACCCTACACTGATGTAGCCTTGTTAACATAACAAAGAAAACCCCATCCCCAAATGGGATTACATCCAATGTACAGAGATTAGAATTCTAACACATACCTTTGGGGGACACAGTTCAATACATAACAATATATAATAAAAGGTCTTTGGAGTAGATTGCATTAGGGGGTCCAGTTCTTCCCTCTTCTTCATACCCATGCTCTTTGCCATGGGATATCAGTGGATATTACATTACCAAAGTTTGAAAAGCATTTGTGCTCTTGGGTTTGTTCTAGCACTTTTACCACTGTCATGAGAAAAACTTGTCCTAGCTAAATCACTGGCCCAGGAAAAGAGTGAGAGACATGTGCCTCTCAACTGGGCCCAACCCGGTGTAGACAACCCCCAACCACCCAGCCGACATATAAGTGAAATCAATGCTTATTGTTCTCTGCCAGCGACCTGTGGCTGTTATGCAACAAATTTATGGATATAGTTAACTAACACTAGACCCAAGTTGTTTTTATGAATAGGCAAGTTGAGGAGCCCACTTTTCTGGTCTTTCTCCCCAAGCTCTTTTTTCTGCTCTTAGCTCAAATACCAGAAATTGATCCTTTCACCCCAAATATAACTTTGTCCCCTCTGCTAGACTCACTGTTTAAGGTGCTATGTGTACAGTTTATTTGAACTCTGAGATTGGAGGAATAGAGATAAATCAAAGTCTTCCTATTGGTAGACACAGAAACTCCAAGCCGTTTTCTCTCATTACCACAGCTGTTAACCTTGGCCTTTTGCTGTTAGTCAACATCCACATCTCAAAGCCACTGCTCTTATGTGTTGTGGAGCAAAATCAATACCATTGATCCCAGGAAACAATAGAGGGCCTTTGCCCGCAGAGACAAACTCATTTCTCTCTCTTGCTGAAACCCATGCTTTATCTTCAAATTCATGTGACTCGACATTCACTCAAATTTGAACACGTGCTCCGGGAGAAGTGGAGGGAAGTGGTTTCTGTACCATTTTGATTTTTCCTTTAATTCGTATCTGTGCCCTGCAGCCAAGATGATCTTTGTAAGGGCTAACATAGGATTAAACAGCTCACATTGTTTTTCTGGGTCTCCCAGGACTTAGAGATGTCACAATTGCACCTATTTCATTTGATTTTTGCAATTGTCTGTTTTATTAGTCTGGATTCTCAATATTATGCCCCTAGTGTTTACCACAGGAAACCATAGTGCCGAAGTGGTTAAGAGCTACAGCTGCTAACCAAAAGATCGGCAGCTCAAACCCACCAGGCACTCCTTGGAAACTCTATGGGGCAGTTCTACTCTGTTCTATAGCGTCGCTATGAATCGGAATCAACTCGATGGCAGTGGGTTTGGTTTTCGGCTTGTTTTTAGTGTTTACCACAATGTCGAATACATGGAAGGTGCTCAGTAGATACCTGTTGAGTTTCTGAAGCCAATCAAATTCTTTATAGAGGGAATATATTTTACAGATTCAAAACCAGATAATCTCTAAATGGTCCTGAAATTCAGACAATGAATGACAACTTTCAATTATGTGTGTGTGTGAAGAGAGAGAACACTATGGTAGAAACTGTTTTTTAATTATGGGCTTTAGAATTAGACAAACATGGATTTGAATCCTGATTCCATTTTTTTCTAGTTGTGTTCTTGGCAAATTAGTTCAGCTATCTAAGCTTCAATTTCCCCATTTGTAAAATGAAGATAAAAACCACCTCATAGGATTATTGTCATCGAAATTGAAATCATTTATCTAAATCACTTAGCATAAAAAATAAATAAATAAACAAAACCCTTCGCATATTCCTTGTATACAGAAATGTAATAAAGGGTCACAAATTAAATGACTACTAAAAAAAAATAAATAATTAAAATAAAAAATAAATAAATAAATAATAATTTTTTTTTTTTTTTTATTAAAGACCTTCTAGATTATTTCAGGTGTTTTATAAAAGAAATAGAAATCAAATACCAATTTTAAAGAAAGAAAGAGTATTTCAGTTCAGATACATTATTCCAGTTAGGCTTTGGAGACTTACTTTTGATGAATTAGTCATTCTGATCACATACCTAAGGACACAGTATAAAAACTCATTGCTATCAAGTCGATTTCGACTCACAGCAACCCTGTAGGACTGAGTAGAACTGCCACATGGGGTTCCCAAGGAGCAGCTAGTGGATTTGAACTGCTGACCTTTTGATTAGCAGCCGAGCTCTTAACCACTTAGCCACCAGGGTTCCTGGAAACAGTTTAAACCCATTGCCGTAGAGTTGATTCTGACTCATAGCGACCCTATAGGACAGAGTAGAACTGCCCAATAGAGTTTCCAAGAAGTGCCTGGTGGATTTGAACTGCTGAAAGAGTATATATGTGTGGCTAAATCAGAAGCCCCTGTAGCCCCACCCTACAGGAGCAATGGAAACTGGATTAATAGCCCAAGTGTCCATGGGGAATAAAGAACTACGGAGAAGAGTTGGCTCTTTTAGTATTAGCTGCACTCTACTCCCAGGGTGCTCTTCAAGTTGAATCAACATCCTGTAAGTGCCAGGCATTATCCTGGGTCTAGAGAATTGAATATAAGCTCTTGCCACATTGCATTGGAACAACAACCTCTTAACCTGAATATGTTTCCTCAACTAAACTCAAAGTCTCTTGTGGACCCATATCAGATCCTGTCATCTCAGTGTCCCTAGAATGTAGTCGGTATAGTACCTGGGATATAGAAAGTACTAAGTAAATATTTACTGATGGAATGAATGAATACCTTTTACAACAAACCAGAAAACCAAACCCGTTGCCATTGAGTCAATTCTGACTCATAACAACCCTATAAGGTAGAGTAGAACTGCCCCACAGGGTTTCCAAGGAGCAGCTGGTGGAATCAAACTGCTGACCTTTTGGTTAGCAGCTGAGCTCTTAACCACTGTGCCACTAGGACTCCACCTTTTACAATAGCTGACAAAAATCATATAGGTGAATAATCTTTTTCTAGGTGAAATGATAGCCTTCAACAATGAAAAATGACCTCAGCCTGTATGGTGTTCTGTGTCTCATCTGTGTAATCAAAATGGAGCCAAAATTACTCCTACCCTGACCACATTAAATAACAGCTAAGATAACCATGGCTCAAACCAACGACTCTTTGGAAACAACAGCTGAAAGCACTGTGTGAACATACACATACACACGCACACACACACACACACACACACACACACACTCCTCACAAGAATAATGAGAATCTTAACCAAATGTATATTCTAGATTTAGGAACAGACATTTTATTTTCCAGAGAGGCACAGTTTTTCAAGTACTGTGGCCTCGTTCAAGTGATCATAAACTTCCATAAATTAAAATAGTTAAATTACGACTTTGAAATGAGTATCCCAGAAATGATAACTATATTTAAAACACTGAGCAGTTTGATAGCATCCATCACCAAAGGCTTAACTGTCGCATGGTAGCCCATGGACTCCCTTTGTTCTGGGTTCACCCAGAAGACCCAAAACCAAATAGATTTCCACACCCTATTAGAAATTGTCCTGATTTTGGCTCAGTGAGTTTACGTTTCCCTGAGTTTCTATATTTTTGCAAGCCTCCAGATGGTTCTTCAGCCCGGTTATTTGAACCACAGGCTTAAATCAACTCTAAGAGCTTTTCCACTGCTAATTTTCAAGCCAGCCAAGTGAGCTCATGCATCACCTGTCACCCCACAGATCTTGAGTTGCCTGATTTGGCTAACTGGAATGACACCTCTTTCTTCTCTAGCCCTCCTTAGGGTTTTCCAGTCAAAGCTGGGAGCAGAGATGAGAGGACATCCACCCCAGCTAGAGGTCAGCTTTTCAGTCAAGTATATCCTCTTTGCTTTGCTCCCCTGCCCAAACTTCCAAAGATTTCCTCAGGATCCATGTGTGAATCTGAAGAGCCTAGATGTCAGTCATCCACCAACCTCTGAGCTTCTCTTATCCCCAAAAGCTAAGCCAGTCACTCAGAGGCATCAATTCAAAGGCAGAATATTCTACACCACTGGTCTTCCATTTTCTTGCAGGTTGGAACCCTAAGCTCATTTCATCTAGATCCCAAAGTTTGAATATCCTCCTTTGCTAAGATTCCAGAACCATAAAACAAGATTGCAACTTTGTCTTCTGTGGATGTAAGGCCTTCGGATAAGTACAACTACAGGGTCAAACCAATGGCCCTGTAATATTCTTTAATATCATTTAACCTCAATGTAATTAAATAGTCTTTTAATTTGCAACTTTTCTTTGATAGCACCTAAGATCATTGTAATTTGAAAAACATTGTTATTGTTGTTAGGTGCCATTGAGCCGGTTCCGACTCATAGCGACCCTATGCACAACAGAATGAAACACTGCCTTGTCTTGAGCCATCCTTAAAATCATTATGCTTGAGCTCATTGTTACAGCCACTGTGTCAATCCACCTCATTGAGGGTCTTCCTCTTTTCCACTGACCCTGTACTCTACCAAGCATGATGTCCTTCTCCAGGGACTGATCCCTCCTGACAACATGTCCAAAGTATGTAAGACACAGTCTCGCCACCCTTGTCTCTAAGGAGCATTCTGGCTGTACTTCTTCCAAGACAGATTTGTTCGTTCTTTTGGCAGTCCATGGTATGTTCAATATTCTTCGCCAACACCACAATTCAAAGGCCTCAATTCTTCTTCAGTCTTCCTTATTCATTGTCCAGCTTTCACATGCATATGAGGCAATTGAAAATACCATGTCTTGGGTCAGGCACATCTTAGTCTTCAAGGTGACATCTTTGCTCTTTAACACTTTAAAGAGATCCTTTGCAGCAGATTTACCCAATGCAATGCGTCTTTTGATTTCTTGACTGCTGCTTCCATGGCTGTTGATTGTGGATCCAAGTAAAATGAAATCCTTGACACCTTCAATCTTTTCTCCATTTATCCTGATGTTGCTCTTTGGTCCAGTTGTGAGGATTTTTGTTTTCTTTATGTTGAGGTGCAATGCATACTGAAGGCTGCGGTCTTAAATCTTCATCAGTAAGTTCTTCAAGTCCTCATCTGCATAACGTAGGTTGTTAATGAGTCTTCCTCCAGTCCTGATGCCCTGCTCTTCATATAGTCCAGCTTCTTGGATTATTTGCTCAGCATACAGATTGGATATGTATGGTAAAAGAATAGAACCCTGACGCACACCTTTCCTGTTCCTTGTTCTGTCCGAACAGCTGCCTCTTGATCTGTGTAAAGGTTCCTCGTGAGTACAATTAAGTGTTCTGGAATTCCCATTCTTCGCAATGCTATTTATAATTTGTTACGACCCACACAGTCGAATGCCTTTGCATAGTCAGTAAAACACAGGTAAACATCCTTCTGGTATTCTCTGCTTTCAGCCAGGATCCATCTGACATCAGCAATGATATCCCTGGTTCCACGTCCGCCTCTGAAACCGGCCTGAATTTCTGGCAGTTCCCTGTCAATATACTGCTGCAGCCGGTTTTGAATGATCTTCAGCAAAATTTTGCTTGCGTGTGATATCGACGATACTGTTCTATAATTTCCACATTTGGTTGGATCACCTTTCTTGGGAATAGGCATAAATCTGGATCTCTTCCAATCAGTTGGCCAGGAAGCTGTCTTCCATATTTCTTGGCATAGACGAGTGAGCACCTCCAGGACTGCATCTGTTTGTTGAAACATCTCAATTGATATTCCATCAATTCCTGGAGGCTTGTTTTTCACCAATGCCTTCAGAGCAGCTTGGACTTCTTCCTTCAGTGCCATCGGTTCCTGATCATATGTCACCTCTTGAAATGGTCGAACACTGACTAATTCTTTTTTGGTACAATGACTCTGTGTATTCCTTCCATCTTCTTTTGATGCTTCCTGCGTCATTTAATATTTTCCCCCATAGAATCCTTCAGTATTCCAACTCGAGGCTTGAATTTTTCCTTCAGTTCTTTCAGCTTGAGAAATGCCAAGTGTGTTCTTCCCTTTTGGTTTTCCACCTCCAGCTCTTTGCACGTGTCATTATAATACTTTACCTTGTCTTCTGAGACGCCTTTTGAAATCTTCTGTTCAGTTCTTTTACTTCATCAATTCTTCCTTTTGCTTTAGCTGCTAGACATTCGAGAGCAAGTTTCAGAGTCTCCTCTGACATTCATCTTGGTCTTTTCTTTCTTTCCTGTCTTTTCAATGACCTCTTGCTTTCTTCATGGATGGTGTCCTTGATGTCATTCCACAACTCATCTGGTCTTCAGTCACTAGTGTTCAATGCGTCAAATCTATTCTTCAGATGATCTCTAAATTCAGGTGGGATATACTCAAGGTCATATCTTGGCTCTCGTGGACTTGCTCTGATTTTCTTCAGTTTCAGCTTGAACTTGCATATGAGCAATTGATGGTCTGTTCCACAGTTGGCCCCTGGCCTTGTTCTGACTGATGATATTAAGCTTTTCCATCTTCTCTTTCCACAGATGTAGTCAACTTGATTTCTGTGTGTTCCATCTGGTAAGGTCCATGTGTATAGTTGCTGTTTATGTTGGTGAAAGAAGGTTTTTGCAATGAAGAAGTCGTTGGTCTTGCAAAATTCTGTCATTCAATCTCTGGTATTGTTTCTATCACCGAGGCCATATTTTCCAACTACTGATCCTTCTTCGTCTCCAACTTTTGCATTAAAATCACCAGTAATTATCAATGCATGTTCTATCAATTTCAGACTGCAGCAGCTGATAAAAATCTTCTATTTCTTCATCTTTGGCCCTAGTGGTTGGTGCGTAAATTTGAATAATAGTCGTATTAACTGGCCTTCCTTGTAGGCGTATGGATATTATCCTATCACTGACAGCATTGTACTTCTGAATAGATCTTGAAACGTTCTTTTTGATGATGAATGCAACACCATTCCTCTTCGAGTTGTCATTCCCAGCATAGTAGACTATATGATTGTCCGATTCAAAATGGCCAATACCAGTCCATTTCAGTTCACTAATGCCTAGGATATCGATATTTATGCATTCCTTTTCATTTTTGACGATTTCCAATTTTCCTAGATTCATACTTCGTACATTCCAGGTTCTGATTATTAATGGATATTTGCAGCTGTTTCTTCTCACTTTGAGTCGTGCCACATCAGCAAATGAAGGTCCCAAAAGCTTTGCTCCATCCACGTCATTAAGGCCAACTCTACTTTGAGGAGGCAGCACTTCCCCAGTCATCTTTTGAGTGCCTTCCAACCTGGGGGGCTCATCTTCCAGCAGTATATCAGACAATTTTCTGCTGCTATTCATAAGGTTTTCACTGGCTAATGCTTTTCAGAAGTAGACTGTCAGGTCCTTCTTCCTAGTCTGGAAGCTCAGCTGAAACCTGTCCTCCATGGGTGCCCCCACATGTCTGTCAGTTTGTCATACTGTGGGGGCTTGCTTGTTGCTGTGATGCTGGAAGCTATGCCACCGGTATTCAGTTACCGGCAGGGTCAAACATTGTATAATTATTTATTTAATATGTTTCCCCCAAGAGACTATAAGATTTACAATGACAGAGACCTGACTATCTTGCTCACTCTCATCTTCTGTGCCTTACACAGAGCCTGTCACAGAAAAAGTACTTGGTAACTACTCATTAAATAAAACAAAGGAGTGAATTTTGTTCCTCTTGCTATATGAGGGTGCTTTCACCCTGAATGAACATCCTATAAGTGCCAGGCATTATGCTGGGGCTAAAGAGTTGAATATAAGCTCTTGCCACATTGCATTGGAACAACAACCTCTTAACCTGAATATGTTTCCTCAACTAAACTCGAAGTCCCTTGTGGACCCATATCAAGTCTTGCCATCTCAGTGTCCCTAGGATGTATTAAGTATTGTACCTGGCATACAGCAGGTACTAAGTAAATATTTATTGATGAAATGAATGAATGCCTTTTACTGTTGTTACATGAGAATATTGGTTTCCTGTCCTTTGGGAAAATTCTCTTTCAGCATCAGTAAATCCTTGTTGTTGTTAGTTGCCATTGAAGACACTGATAGCTTTGGTTTGATCTGTTTGAGCCCTAAGAGGCTCTGACTCATGGCAGCCTGATATGAACTAACAAAATATTGCCTAGTCCTATGGCATCTTCATGATCCTTGGTAGGTTTGAGTCCATCATTGTGACTATCTCATTGTTGTCTTGCCATCCTCACATCTAAGGAACATTCTGACTGCATTTTTTCTAAGACTGATTTGTTTGTTCTTTTAGCAATCCACAGTATATTCAATATTCTTTGCCAACATCACAGTTCAAATGCATCAATTCTTCTTCTGTCTTCCTTTTTCATTACCCAACTTCTGCATGCATATGAGGAAACTGAAAAGATCACAGCATGAAAACTCAATCTATTAGTCAGTCAGTATTTACTGATTACACCAACCATGGAAATTCTGAGCCCCCCAGCCTGGGTTCTAAGAGGATTAAGCAAACATAAGGTGAATAAGGGCAAGGCAAAGTCAGCTCAACAAGCTATAGATAGCTTTGGCTTGACCTGTTTGAGCCCTAAGTCAACAATCAACAGAGATGGGTGCTGTGTATTAGTTGAGCAGAAAGGGTGATGGGAAGGAGGATGTTCAGCTTTTAAAGACCTCAGTTCTGCTCCTCTGATAACTGCCTCACCGTAGACCCTGCAGGGTAGATATGGAGTACAAATTGAATGTCCTGTTTCTGGCAGCAAGAAGCATCCAAACAAAGTCTGTTTTATGAAGGATATTGACTAGGAGGTGAGGAAATAGAGATGGGAGGGAAACAGGGGGAAAAGGATAAAACAAGAGAAAAATATGAAAGGTGAAAGAATAAATGAGTCCAGAAGTATTTAACCAGTCAATGTACATTTGCTGAGACCAGACCATCACTGGGAGTATTATGTTTTATTTTTATCCCTGACTTACTCACAAAGCACTCCTTCTCCCAAGAAGCCAAAGCATTTCTCCTAAATCCTTTCCTAATCTCTGAGCAATATAGTGAGGATGAGATCAATTTTTCATATTTTACAGAGCCAAAGAAGCTAAAGATAATGTGTAAGAATCCAGAATAATACAGAAGCAGAAGTTTTAGAGCTGGGATGGATTTTCTAGTAATCTCCTGGTTCAAACCCCTGCCCTTGGATCCCATTGCTGTAAAGTCAATTCTGATCCAGAGCAACCCTATAGGACAGGGTAGAACTGCCCCAGTGTGTTTTCAAGGACTGGCTAGTGGATTTGAACTGCCCACCTTTTGGTTAGCAGCCAAGCTCTGAACCACTGTGCCACCAGAGCTCCCGCCTTTGGATAGGTAGTGCTTAATTATCTCCATTTTACAGATGACATGAGCCAGTGCTAGGCCTGTGCTTGCGTTAGAAGAATGTGAAAGGGGACACACAGTGCCTTGTAAAACTCTGCCATGATCTAACAGCTAGGACCTTACCCAAGTACCCCCAGTGATTTCCAGACTCATTGGAATTTATTTCAAAAATTTATGGCATGGTCACCATGTGCCAAGTTCTGTTCCAACTCTTTTAATCCTGATATTAGCCCCATGACATAAATACTATTATTGTCTCCATTTTACTGGTGAAGGAACTAAAGCACACAGAGGTCAAGTAACTTGCTTGAGATTGCACAGCTCAAAGTGGCTAAGCCAGGACAGCGAACCCAAATACTCCATCTCCTAAGCCTGGGCTCTTAATCTCTGTGCCACAGTGCCTATCAATTTAATATCTTATTCATCCATTCTTTTCAGGGAAGGAACACCTTTGAGAAGTGCCTTTTATTTTACCTTAAAGGAAACTGTCTTCAGACTATCCTGACAGTCCCATTACAATATAAACACCTCAGAGGAGTGTGAAAATCAAGGGCCAAAAAAAGGTTCCATGAGGCACCAGGTCAGGCATGCCACTACATTCCGTTGGGTGTGGAAGCCTAGATGAAAATACACGCACAATCAGTACCCCAGAGATGGATGAGAATTAAGGACTAAGAATCATTCTGCTCTGGTGCACATTTTATAAACAAACAAACAAACAAAAACCCAAACCCTTTGCCATTGAATCAATTCCGACTCATAGTAACCCTATAGGACAGAGTAGAACTGCCCTATAGGGTTTCCAAGGAGCAGCTGGTGGACTCGAACTGCCAATCTTTTAGCAGCCGAGCAGCTGAGCTCTTAGCCCATTTTATACTCAGTAGTTATTTCCCCATCTATTTGTAAGCCATAGTTCCCAGTCCCCAAATGGAAGTGTTCACTCTCCCAACTTACCTGAGAGGCAAGAAATACCTCGTTTGTAAAGAAGACACCTGGCCCATCCAGGGCTTTTGCTGTCCTGGAGTAAGGTACCCAGGAGAGTCCCTACCCCGGCATGTGCCTGATCACACCACCTGTCCCACGGCCTCATAAAGACCTAAAGGCTTCTGTTCCCCGCTAGATTGGAAGTTCCATGATGACCATGAGAGCATCTACTTTTTACACTTTTGTGTCCCCAGTACATAGCACTGTGCTTTCCCAACAGGATGTTCTCAACAAATAACTGGTGAATGTACAATCTACATCTAGCCAGTGGCTCTAAACTGGGAGGTGATTTGATCTCTGTTATGGCTGGATTGTGTCCCCAAAAAGATAGGCTCAAGTCCTAACTCCAGGCTTTGTGATCTTATTTGGAAGGTCATTAGTCTTCACAGATGAAATTAGTTATCATGAGGTCACACTGGAGCAGAGTGAGCCCTAATCCAGTGTGGCTGGTATCTTTATACAAAGAGGACAAGGGATATAGATAGACAGACAAAGACGAAAGATAGCCATGTGACGATGGAGACAGTGATGGAAACACTGCCTCTACAAGCCAAGTGACACCTGGGGCCACTAGAAGCTGAAAGAGGCAAGGAAGGGTTCCTCCCCCAGAGCCTTCAGAGAGAGCGTGGCCCTACCAACCCCTTCATTTCAGACTTCTGGCCTTCAGAATTGTGAAAGAATAAATATTTGTTGTTTCAGGCAGAGTGGTGTGTGGAATTTGTTATAGCAGCACTGGGAAACTAACATAGCCCCCTCCCTGGGGGACACTTGCTGGTGTCTGGAGACATTTTTGATTGTCACAACTAAAGGGGGAGGGTTGTTACTGGCACCTCATGTGTAGATAATGCTAAACATCCTACAATGCCCAGGGCAACCCCCACAACAAAAAATTGTCTGACCCAAATGTCGATAGTGCTGAGGTTGAGAAACCCTGGTCTAACCCAATATTTTCCTTTAATAATGAAAAAAAAAAGAACAGAAGGGGGGAAATTTTTTGCCCATCAGACTCGTGGCAGAGTCAGCCGCGAAACCAAGGTCTCCTGACCCGCAGCCCAGTGCCCTTTCCTCCCAGCGCACTGCTAACTCCTCCAGAAATTAGAACAGATCTCCTGGTTTCTGAGGCCAAGCAGGCCCACGCTGAAAGAGAATCTTAAATTACAGCATGATCTCCTGTTGTCTATTTTACTTAAAAAAAAAAAAACCTGTTGCCCTCGAGTAGATTCCTACTCAGAGTGACCCCACAGGACAGAATAAAACTGCCCCTTATGTAGGATTTCCAAGGAACAGCTGGTGGATTTGAACTGCAGACTTTTTGGTTAACAGCTGAGCTCTTACCCACTGTGCCACCAAGTATATATAAAATAAGGCAAATGCTGTGTGTGTATATATATATATATATATATCTTTGTTTATTTTTCTTTAATTTTCCGCAGGCTGGATGAGACGTTGCTTCCTATAACTCATTTTTCCAAAGATGAGGTCAATGGCTGGTTAAAGAGTAGAAAATTCAGGGCATGGAGGGAGGCCATTAGATGCATCTCTTTCTCTCTTTTTTCAAGAAAATGCTTTGAAACAAATACAGGCAGTCCCTGGGTTACAAACATCCAACTTACAGACAACTCACGCTTAAAAAATAGACTGCCATAAAGCCTATTATATTAAAAATTTGAGTTAAATACAATGGTTTGTAATAACAAACACACACACTACTTTGTGACACTCCCGAAAACATTGCACAGTTTGAAGGCGTTTCTTAAGGGTTTCATATGCCTAAAAAATAATAATAAAATATATACCTCACACTAAGACAAACATTTGACTAACTGACGTTAAATAAGAACCATATGTACCTGTTCTAATTTACCTACAAATTTGACTAAAAGACAGACTTAGGAATGGATCTTGTCCATATCCCAGGGACTGCATGTGTGGAAAAAAGTTAAACCTGCTATGTTTGAGTGGTAGTCGAACTATTATTTTTTGTTTAACTACAGCGGAAGGGCCTGGCATGAGCACTTTCTGAAGCAGCAGACAGTCCACCAAGGCACCTCATTTTCCCGGCTGTTTGCAAGGCCCAGGGCCCACGTGGAATTGGGGGGTCCAAACAGCTCTGCCATTTACTTGGGCAAGTTAATTAACTTCTATGAGACTGAATTATGTTTCCAAAATGGGGAGGGGGGGAATTAAAGGAAATAATTACGGGGATGTTAATGAGGAGATGAATTAAATTTCTCATGAGCACAAACTTAGTGAAGATAATGGATGTCTGCTTTTTACTGTCGACAGCTTTTATTTTTCCTTTTTATCTTTCATAAGGAGACTAAAAATACCAGGGCAAGAATTAGCAGGTAAAATGTATTCCTCCTCCTCCTCTCCAGTCAACTGTGGTTACCCAAAAATTCTTCAGGAACGACAACACTTTAAATAGCTTTGCCTTGGGTGTCAACTTGGTGACTCAACTCTGTTATCAGCTTAAAAGATTCCAGTGAGCACTGATTACCTGTTGTGTGTTGGTCATTGTGCTGGGTACTGTACTGGGTGCTGGGGAAGACAAGAATGACTCCGATCCATGCCCTGCAGTCATGAAGCCTATGAATTAGTGAAGAGAGAAGACAAGGATACTTACAACCTTAAGACAGTGTAGAGAAAGACAACATACTATAAGACAGGCGCAAGGTATTCACTGCTTAGCTTCAAATGATGAAGAGACCACTTCTGACTGGGCACCAGGGAGAGGCTTCATGGAAGTGATGGCATCAGAGGTGACCCTTTAAGGAGGAATAGAATTCAAGGAGAGCTGCCAGGGAGTGCACATTCCAGGTGGAGAGAACAGCCTGGTTACTGAAGGCAGATCATGGGAAGGTAAAAAGAAGCGTTTCCCAGGGGGCAGGCTCGGCCAAGGGGGCTAATGTAAGCTGAAAAAACAAGTCAAAGACAGGCCAGGAAAAGAGAAATGTGCCTTTTTAAAAAAAAAAAAATTATTTTTTTGTTTCATATTATTTATTCCATACGCAAATGAGAGCTACTAAAGGTTTTGAAGGAAAATGGGATATGAGCCAAGATTGCTTTCAGGAAGGTTGCTCTGCAGCACTGAGAGAACAGATGTGTTGATTAGGGAGGGAGGGTGAAGAATATAAAGACAGCATGAAGTTCTCAAACTGTGACCTGTTTTTGTATTCCTTATTATAAATTGGAATCATCCAGTGTGCTATTTGGAAGGGGTCTTAAAAATCATCTGGTACAACTTGGTACCCAGTGAAGGAATTACTGGGATGACTCACTCCACCTAAACATTGCCACTGAGGCAGAAGTCACTAGTACGCGGAATGACCCATGACATCAGAGCGCAACTCAGCTTTCCAGCCCTAGGAGGCAAAGAGGAGTAGGAGAAAGGCCACAGTCTGGTCTGGTCAGGCCTGGGCTCAAATCCAACCCTGCCCCTATAAGCAGAGCAACCTGCAGCAGGCTACTTTCTTAGTCTTGGCCTCTTTGTACCAAAATAGGAATGGTGATCCCTAGTGTCCAGGGCTGTAGTGATGTAAAATGAGATACCTTACCACTGAGGCAGGCAAAATAGACACAGACTCTCCTTGCTCTGAGCCAAAATCTGCCTCCTTACAGATAAATACATCAACAAAATGAGGTACATGCATACAACGGAATCTTACGTAGCCATAAAAAGGAATGAAGTTCTAATACATCCTGCAATGTGGATGGACCTTGAAAACATTATGCTAAGTGAAAGACACCGGACACAACAGATCATGTTCATATGATTCCATTTATATGAAATACCCAGAACAGGTGAATCCACAGAGACAGAAAGCAGATTCCTGGTTGCCAGGGGCTGGGCTGGCAGAAGGGGGGTGGACAGGGGATGAGAAGCGACTACTTGCTTCATGGGTACAGACTTTTCTTTTGGGGTGATGAAAATGTTTTGGAATTTGATATAGGTTGTGGTTGTACAACATCATGAACGTAATAAGTGCCACTTACATACTTTAAAATGGGTAATTTTACGTTAAACGTGAATTTTACCTCAGATTAAAAAAAAAAAATGCTTCCTTGTTTTACCCATCCATGGGACCTAATTGAACTTTCTAGCAGCACACAGAACATGTTGCTCCCAATTTCAAAAGACAAATATTGGAAGAGAGCGACCGTGTTCCCACAAGTCTCTTCCCTAAGCTAAACGTCACCTTTCTTAGAAAACGTATTTTCCATAGCATTTATCTTTGCAGTCCTAATGCATGCACTGTGCATGTATGTCTAAACTCTTGGTCTTTAATATAAAATCTTGTTTCTACATTGGGTCAGGGCTATAAGTAGGCTTTCTCAAAAGTAGTCCTGATTATCACGCTCCTTCTAACGAGTAAGTGTGCTTGGCTAAGGGAGAGATGGGGCTGAGCTGGTGATCTCTGCAGAGACTGCCTGACCTGTTTTTATTCCCTCCAGGCCCTGGTCTGGCGACTTCTGAAAAGTAGTATAAGACAAAACACTGGGAAAAAAAATTGAGAACCACTGGTGTGAGACACATGGTTCAGTGCTGGTCTAAGTACCCAAAATAAACAAAGACTAACAAGACTAAAATAACTCCAACACTTCGTGTTAAAGAGGCAGCAGTGAGCTCCTGCAAAGGCATTGCATAAAACAGCACCGGAGTTTTCAGTAGAATGAGGCTGGGCCTCGGGTTTCCAGTACAGCCACATAGACGAAGAAAGAAAGAAAGCTGGAGGGAGAGACCCAGGGTGATCCCTCCAGTGCAGAGAACCAAGTGCTCTGACATTCAGAAAACTAGAACATCTCTCCCCAGTTGACCCGTGGCCCACAGCAAACGTGCTTAGCAGCATGTGTTGATCACTGTCTATGGATCGTTGCCTCTAGGTTAGGTCCTGGGATAATAAGATGATTAACATAGCTTTGTTGTTCTGAAGGGTCTGGAAGTCTGTCTGAAGACAGTGAGATGGAACAAGATCACGGCAATATTATGAGCTAGATGAAAGAAGCATCATCAAAACCCAGAGTCTGCACTTCAAATCTGAGGTGGAGAGCCGGCACAGAGAAGAAAAGACAGGTACAATGTACAAGCAAAGCTAAGTTTAATGTAGTGTCACAAGTTCTAAGCCTTTAAAACCCACTGCAGTCAAGTCGATTCCAACTCACAGCGACCCCATAGCATGGAGTAGAAATGCCCCACAGGGTTTCCCAGGAGCAGCTGGTAGATTCGAACTGCTGACCTTTTAGTTAGCAGCCAAGCCCTTAAGCACTGTGTCACTAGGGCTCCTTACATGCTCTAGGATGGAAATTTATCCAAAGTGCCATTGGCAGGGTAGGAAGTGGAGTCAGGGAAGCCTTCCCGGAGTAGGTGGTATAAAGACTAAAATTTCACCAGGATTTCACCTGGTCGAAAGAAAAACCCATTTAGAAAAACAGTGGCCTTATGGTCACTCCTGACTCGTGGCGACCTCGTGTGTCAGAGCAGGACTACGCTCCACAGAGTTTCCAATGGCTGACTTTTCAGAAGGAGATCTCCAGTCCTTTCTTCTGAGGTGCCTCTGAGTAGACTTGAACCTCCAACTTTTGTGTTAGCAGCCAAGTGTGTTAACCATTTATACCACCAGGGACTCTGGTTGAAAGAAAGGGAAGGAAATTCCAAGCCAAGGGAACAGCATGTGCAAAGATCCATTGGAATGAAACCCCAAGGAGTGTTCAGGAAAAGGGCCAAATGTAGGGCTCCCGAGAGGTTTTAAAACCTGTAAGCAATGTGGAGTCAAAAAAAGGGCTCTTAAGCCTGGGAATTACATGACACAGATTACAGTGAGACTCCTCTGGCAACAGTGTAGAGAATGAGCCGGAAAAGAGAGATCAAAGACAGGGAGAGTAGTTAGAAGACTGTTGCCTAAACCCAGATCAGAGACGATGAGCCTCTCTGACAACGAGCCACGGCAGTGGCTTTAGGAATGGAGAAGACGGGTGGATTTGAGAAGCATTTTGGACAAAGAACTAAACTGAAATTTATGATATCCTTGGGTAAGTATTTGAACAATGGTGTTTGGTCATAATTGGGGCACAACAATTAAAAGACGGGTTGGTTCTATCCCCCGATCACAAACCTAGGAGCACCACCACAAAGAGGAAGAGCCAGTTTTAACTAGGCATTCATGCCCTGCAAAGATGCCGGAGGAAAATTAATACTTTATTTCGGAAAATATTTATTAAGCACTTAACACATCCCTGTGCTCATTTATTGCCAAGCTCCATATTAGGTTCCTTAGATGCATAATCTCATTTACTATTCAAAATAGTTTCTTAAGGTAAATTTTTATTACTTTATATATTTCTAAATGATAAAACTAAGGTTCAGTAAGTTTAAGACCCTTGCCCAAAGTCACAGTTAATAAGCCGAAGGGTTACATATTGAGAGGAGCAAAGAAAAGAAACATTTCAACAAATAGTAAATTGAAGTTAAAATATCTGTGTTTCAGGAGCCCATATGGCCCAGTCTCTGCAGATTAAATAGAACCCCAAATGAAAGAGGTTCTCTCACCCATTGCTGGCAGTAATGAAAATTGATACCACCCTTCTGGAAGGGAATTGGACAATGATTAACAAAATTTCGTATGCACTTATCTTTTCACCCAACAATCTCACTTGTAGGAATCTATCCAGAATATACATCTCTAACAATATGAAAATACTTATGCACAAGCTTATTCATTGTAGCTTTGTTTACATATGAAAAATAATAGAAACCACCTATACGCTGGTGGTTTAATAATAGAAATGCCCATACACTGGTGAGTGATTGGATAAACTATGGTACATCCATATAATGAAGTACTGTGCCTTTGTTAAAAAAAAAAAAAAATGCAGATCTGTGTAAACTTTAAGGATACATTTCTTTAAAAAATATTTTATTGTGTTTTAAGTGAAAGTTTACATGCATGTTAGGTTCCCATTCAACAATTCATACAGAAATTTTTCTATGACATTGGTTACAGTCCCCTCAATTTGTCAGCACTCTCATCATTTCCACCCTGCTTACTCCATTTCCATCCATCCAGTTTCCCTGCCCCTCTTTGCCTTCTCATATTTGCTTTCGGGTAAATGTTGACTGTTTGGTCTCCTATAAATGATTGTTTAAAGGACCACATTCCTCACAGGTGTTATTATTTATTTTATAGACCAATCTATGATTTCGCTGAAAGGTGACTTCCGGGAGTGGCTTCAGTTCCAGGTTAAAAGGGTATCTTAGAGCAATAGTCTTGGGGGTTCCTCTAGTCTCTATCAGTCCTGTAAATCTGGTCTTTTTTATTAATTTGAGTTTTGTTCTACATTTGTCTCCCATTCTAACCAGGACCTTCTGTTGTGTCCCTGGTCAGAAAAGTGGGTGGTTGGTGGTAGCTGGACACCATCTAGTTCTTCTGGTCTCAGGTTAGAAGAGGCCATGGTTCACATGGGCAATTACTCGTGTGGACTAATTTCTTTCTTGTGTCTTTGGTTTCCTTCACTCTCCTTTGCTCCAGTCAGAAGAGACCAATAGTTGTATCTTAGATGGCCTCTTGAAAACTTTCAAGATCCAGATGCTACTCACCCAGCTAGGATGTACAGCATTATCTTTATGAACTAAGTTATGCCAGTTGACCTAGTTGTCCCATGAGACTATGGTCCTGAGCCTTCAAACCGAGGAAATCAATCCCATGAGTTGTTTGGATATGTCTAGGAAATATCCCTAACTGTGCCCCCTATGTGCTTTATTGTATATATGAATATATATGCTGCACATATAAACATGTATAAACGTATGCCCACAAATATACCTATATATGCACGCACATGTACTCTCGTATGCCTTCCTAAACGAATATAGCATACATAACTACTTATAGAAACACATTTTTTTTTGCTTGTTATTGCTATTGTTGCAAGAGTGTATATGTTACAGCATTTATTGTAGTTGCTCTTTATTCTTGCATACCTCTCAGTGTCTTCATTTACCTTCGTCAAGTTGTGCTGACTTCCCTCATATTGTGTATTGCCTTTCCCATCACCAGAATTATCATAGTTCCCCTCCTTCCCCCTCCCATCCCGGGTAACCATCAAAGAACATTGCTTTCTGTGTGTATACCTATTCTTGGCTTTTTTTTAAAAGTGATTATCAGACAGTATTTGTCCTTTTGTGTTTGGCCTATTTCGCTCAGCACCATGTCCTCCAGATTCATCCATGTTACGTTTCGTGGACTCATCATTATTCTTCATCATTGCATAGTATTTCACTGTATGTATGTATTTGTTTATCCATTTGTTCACCCATGCATCCATTGATGGGCTCTTAGGTTGTTTCCATCTTTTTGCTATTGTGAAGAATGCTGCAATGAACATGAGTGTGCATATGTCTATTCATGTCACTGCTGTTATACCTCTAGGACATAGACCTAGGAGTGGGATTGCTAGGTCATCAGGTATTTCTATTTCTAGCTTTTTGAGGAAGTGTCATACTATTGTCCATAGTGGTGTACCATTTTAGTGTCCCACCAGCAGTGTATAAGAGTTCCAATCTCCCTAAAACCTTGCCAGCATTTGTTGTTTTCTGTTTTTTTGATCAGTGCCATTTTTGTAGTGGTGAGATAGTATCCCATTGTAGTTTTGATTTGCATCTCTCTAATGGCTAATAATCAAGAGCATCTCTTCATATGTTTGTTAGCTGCCTGAATGTCATATTTGGTGAAGTGTCTGTTCCTGTCCTTTGCCCGTGTTTTGATTGGATTGTTTGTCTTTTCATTATTGAGTTGTTGAAGTTAGACCCTTGTCAGATATGTCATTACCAAATTTATTATTTTTTTTCCTAGTCTGTAGGTTCTCTTTTTACTCTTCTGGTAAACTCTTTTGATGAGCATGAGTATTTAATATTTAGGAGGTCCCAGTTATCTAGTTTATCTTCTGTTGTTTGCACATTTTTAGTTGTGTTTGATAGTGTATTTGTGACAAAAATTAGGACCCCAAGCTTTGTCCCTGTATTATCTTTCAGGAACTTTATAGTTTTAGCTTTAACAACGATATATTTTTAAGTGAAAAAAAGAAAAGTACAAAATATTTTCTATGAAGTACCAAACCTCTAGGTAAGAAAGAGGGAGATATAAGAAAATATACATGTATCTGCTCATCTGTGCAGAAGAAATACAGGCAGGATAAACCAGAGGCACACAAGATTAATGACTTACATGGATGAGTGGGAACCCGATGGGGGAAAAAGGGAATGGGAAGGGAGGAGTGACACTTCTGTAGATATACCTTTGATTTATCTTTGGCTCTAAGAACCGTGGTAGTGTTTCACATACCCACAAAGTAAATAAACAATTAAAATCAACCAGAATGTGGGGTGCGGGGTGGGGGGGAAGAGGGGCAGAAGGGGATGTGGAGCTAAATGAAATTCAAATAGTAAAAAAAAGAACCTAACTCTATTACTAAGAAATACTATAACCACACTGAAGAAGGTGGGAAAGAAAAGCACTAACCTAGTAATCCTGGAAAACAGTATTTTGACTGCATACTGAAAGTTAATGATAAAAGAAACCATAAATAGATACTGTACTCTGTTTGTACTCTAGTCAAACTAGAGTACTCTAGTTATGCCAGGTATGTGTTAGAAATTCTGAAGTTACATTATGTGTATACTTGAGTTGAGGAAATAAGTAAATATATGGTGGATAATGAGAGTCAGGTGTCTCACTTTGATAAAAAGGAGCTACAAATAAGGAACAGTCAAAGGCTAGAATGAAACTTTGAGATGTCAGATTCAAATCGCAGGTATCAATTTCAAATTGTAGTTACATATATAAATAACAACATAGATACAGATGTTGTTGTTAGGTGCCATTGAATTGAGTAGACCAGAAAAAGGACTCATGGCAACCCTATGTATAACAGAATGAAACGTTGTCCAGTCCTGCACCATCCTCACAATATTAGGTATGTTTTAGCCTGGTGTTGTTGCCACTGTGTCAATCTATCTCATTGTGTGTGTGTGTGTATGTATACATATATGTGTGTATGTGTGTGTATATATACACACATACTTACACACTCACACACATACACAGAAGTAAACATGTAGGTGTGTGTTATACGAGTAAGTAAATATATACATATTCCATCACTCTCTCTACTGAGAATTCTTAAAAGCAATAACACCTCAATAGCAATAAGCATACCTGGTACCCAAATGGAAACTCTGGTGGCGTAGTGGTTAAGAGCTACGGCTACTAACCAAAAGGTCAGCAGTTGGAATCCACTAGGCACTCCTTGGAAACTCTGTGGGGCAGTTCTACTCTGTCCTATACGGTCGCTATGAGTCAGAATTGACTTGACCGCAACAGGTTTGGTTTTGGTTTCTTAGTACCCACATCTTGGTTTCTGAATACCATTCTTTGATAATAGGAACTAGGGGCCCTTGAAGAAGGGGATGGTCCCAAGGAAGAGGCAGGGAAAATATGAGACTGGAATATCTTGTGATGCTAAAAATAAGGAAGTACTCAAAAAATTGTGGGGAAATGTTGAAAGGACACAGAAGCCAACTAGAATAAGCTCCCACTGACCAATTCTGGGAAAATTTAAGCAGCAAAATAAATAATGTTAATAATGGATTATCTCCCAAGTGTTTGTCAGTTTGTCATAATGTGGGGGCTTGCGTGTTGCTGTGATGTGCTGGAAGTGCTCGTTCATCTATGCCAAGAAATTTGGAAGATAGCTACCTGGCCAATCGACTGAAAGAGATCCATATTTATCCCTATTCTCAAGAAAGGTGATCCAACCGAATGTGGAAATTATCGAACAATATCATTAACATCACACACAAGTAAAATTTTGCTGAAGATCATTCAAAAGCAGCTGCAGAAACACATATCCAGTGAACTGCCAGAAATTCAAGCCAGATTCAGAAGAGGACAGGGAACCAGGGATATCACAGCTGATGTCAGACACATCCTGGCTGAAAGCAGAGAATGCCAGAAAGATGTTTACCTGTGTTTTATTGACTATGCAAAGGCATTCAACTGTGTGGATCATTACAAATTATGGGTAACATTGCAAAGAATGAGAATTCCAGAACACTTAATTGTGCTCATGAGGAACCTGTACATAGATCAAGAGGCAGTTGTTTGAACAGAACAAGGGGATACTGCTTGCTTTAAAGTCAGGAAAGGTTTGTATCAGGGTTATATCCTTTCACCATACCTATTCAATCTGTATGCTGAGGAAATAATCAGAGAAGCTTGGCTATATGAAGAAGAATAGGGCATCAGGATCGGAGGAAAATGCATTAACAACCTGCATTATGCAGATAACACACCTTCCTTGCTGAAAGTGAAGAAGACTTGAAGCACTTACTGATGGAGATCAAAGGCCACAGCCTTTAGAATGGATTACACCTCAACATAAAACAAAAATTCTCACAACTTGACCAATAAGCATGACACCATGACAAACGGAGAAAAGATTGAAGTTGTCAAGGATTTCATTTTACTTAGATCTGTCATCAACACCCATGGAAGCAGCAGTCAAGAAATCAAACAACCTATCACACTGGGCAAATCTTCTGCAAAAGAAAAGACCTCTTTAAAGTGTCAAAAAGCAAAGACGTCACCTTGAAGACTGATGTGAGCCTGACCCAAGCCACGGTGTTTTCAATGCCTCATGTGCATGCAAGAGCTGGACGATGAATTAAGAAGACCAAAGAATTGACACCTTTGAATTGTGGTGTTAGTGAAGAATATTGAATATACCATAGACTGCCAAAAGAATGAACAAATCTGTCTTGGAAGAGTACAGCCAGAATGCTCCTTAGAAGCAAAGATGGTGAGACTAAGTCTCACATACTTCACGTATGTTATCAGGAAGGATCAATCCCTGGAGAAGGACATCATGCTTGGCAAATTATTTATTTTTATTAACATGGACTCATGGGTATTTATTTTAATCTATGGGTTATAATCCATTGTTGTTAAGTTGTTGTTAGGCGCTGCTGACCCTGTTCCAACTCATAGCAACCGTACGTACAACAGAACAAAACACGGCCTGGTCCTGCACCATCCTCACCATTGCTGTTATGCTTGAGCCCATTGTTGCAGCCATTGTGTCAATCCATCAAAAGAGAGGAAGACACTCAAAGAGATGACTGGAGACTTGAAGCAAAGAGACAGAATGTTTGCATAGTCTCAGAGTATCTCCCCACAAGATATTTAATAATTACAAAGGGAGGAATAATTGTTTATAGTAAAGAAGCCTGGCAGGTAGCAGCTTGACCAAGTGATCACAATTAATATTATCAGTAGTGATTTCATGTACCTCCTGAATATTAATGATACACAGAGAAGGACATAACACCACTTCTGTGGTATTCTTGCCAAAATGGATTACCTCATGTAGTCAAATAAAACATCAGACAAATTCAAACTGAGGGACATTCCACAAAATAGCTACTGGCCAGTACTCTTCAAAAGCATCAAGATCGTGAAAGAAACAGACTGAGAACTGTCACCAATTAGAAAGAATAAGGGGACAGGAATCTTAAACTGGTACATAATCACTAAAATCAGCATAGACTCCCAGATTAGATACTGGACCAGAAAAAGGACATTAGTTAGACAACTTGTATAATTCAAACGAGGTCTGTAGACTAGTGAATAATATCACATCAATGTTAATTTTCTGATTTTGATAATTTTACTACACATGATGTCAACATTAGAGAAATTTGGGTGAAGGGTGTATGGAAATCTTGTACTCTTTCCAGTTTTCTGTAAATCAAAAATCATTTCAAATTAAGTTAAACACATGCATCCATCCATACATATGTATGTACATTCACAAATGAACTCTTAAAATGGTCTACAAGGTTCTAAGTCCATCAGGCTTTCTTGATTGCTACTCAAGTCTTGTTGTTGTTGTTGTTAGGTGCCGTCGGGTTGGCTCCGACTCACAGCAACCCTGTGCACAACGGAACGAAACACTGCCTCGTCCTGCGCCATCCTTGCAATCCTTGTTATGCTTGGGCCCATTGTTACAGCCACTGTGGCAGTCCACCTCATTGAGGGTCTTCCTCTTTTCCGCTAACCCTGTACTGTGCCAAGCATGATGTCCTTCTCCAGGGACCGAGCCCTCCTGACTACATGTCCAAAGTATGTAAGACGCAGTCTCGCCATTCTTGCTTCTAAGGAGCATTCTGGTTGTACTCCTTCCACTCAAGTCTCAGCTCTTTATTACGTATATTGACAGCATTGCTGACATGTTTTTAACTAGTAGTTGAAAATAGAACTATCATTAGAGAGTGAGAGAAAGCGAGGCATCTGCTGACTGAAGACCATTATTTTTAATGGGAGGAAGAAGTAGAATACAGGAATAAACTCCACATCTATAACACAAACATAATCAAAGGCCCACAGTCTATGGAGACATGAAAAACTCTGAAGGTGGCCAGGAAGGAGTAAAGAAACTTGAGATGAGGAAATGGGCTGGGCTGGGCTGACTAAAGGTGTCCCTGAGTGGTTCAAATGATTAACAGTCTCAGCTGTTAACCAAAAGGTTGGCGCCTCAAGTCCACCCAGAGGTGCCACAGAAGAAAGGCCCGGTGATTTGCTTCTGAAAAATCAGTCACTGAAAACCCTGTGGCGTGCAGTTCTACTCTGGGGACACATGGGGACACTCACCAGCAACTTGAACTGGGATGACTAAGACTAAATTCTTGATTGGCCTTTGTGTAAGCCAATTCCTCTCAGTTGCAAAAGAAGAATTTTTTGACTTGTTAATGGTAAAATCTCTTCCAGGCATCAACTTCTTTTGTAAAACCAAAACCAAACCCACTGCTGTCAAGGCGATTCCAGCTCATAGCGACCCTATTGGACAGTGTGGAACTGCCCCACAGCGTTTCCGAGGCTGTAAATCTTTACGGAAGCAGGCTGCCACAGCTTTCTCTTGAGGAGTGACTGGTGGGTTTCAACTGCCCACCTTTTGATTAGCCGCTGAGCGTTTAACCACTGTGCTACCAGAGTTCCTTCACACCATTCATAGCACACAGTTAAATGTGTCTCTTTTCCATACTCTCTAAATCAACCCAACTCACTCATTTGCATACTTTCAGAGAACTCCCTAAAACCCAAAACCAAACCCACTGCCGTCGAGTTGATTCCGACTCATACAGACCCTATAGGACAGAGTAGAACTGCCTCATAGAGTTTCCAAGGAGCACCTGGCAGATTCGAACTGCCAACTTTTATTTAGCAGCCGTAGCACTTAACCACCACGCCACCAGGGTTTCCCTACAAGACACTTATTAATTGCAAAGAGAAAATTAAAATGTTTACAGTGGAGTAGCCTGGTAGATGCCACCTTAACCAAATGATCAAAGAGCACATCACCAGAAATAAGGTATGTCAACATCATGTGCCTCCTGATAAGATGCACCAAGAAGGGCAAAACATCACGTCCACGTGGAGAGACACTCCCACCCTTCTAGTCTATACCAGTGCAGTGAGTTTGGGACCATCTTTTCTGCATGCCATCTTTTCCTGGGAAAACCAACTTGACTGCTATTATCCTTGGCCATAGCATTGATGCCTGTGGTTGATGTGGGAGGTGAATTAACCTTTAATTGAACTGACTGTATCAACAATCATCACAAAATAGAATCATGTTGATGCAAAATAAGCCCTCATTCTACTTGGGAAAAATTTTCAATTAACAACAGAATCATGTAGAGAAGCCCCGTGGTTATGGAGATTTAGTGACTCACTGCAACCGGAAATTGCCTGTGGTGCTATTTCCCCTTCGTTCTCGCTTTGCCAGCCTCTAGCAACTGTGCTTGGTTTCCACCCATCACAAAGCAAAATAAAATAAAAATCACCAGGGGTTAAAGACCTAAATTGGATTACAGCCACACCATTTAGAAAACAAGGTTTTACTGGTAATTGCATTCAGCTGAATAAATATTCTTACATTAGCTTATGGCCCATTAGTATTCTGACAGTGATTATTTTTACTTAAATGTGTCTGCCTCTGAATAAATGGGGAAAGAGTGGAATGATAGCAGGCTTCAAGACGAAATAGACATTCTGCTCAGTAAACCAGGGTTTCTGGCATGGAGCTAGGATTGTGGGTGAAATTGAAATTATACAGAGATTTATTCAAAATGATTTCCCTGCAAAATGATCTACTGAGGCCCTAAACTTACGATTTTCAAACCTTGTTGTGCATCAGAGCCAGGGGCCAACTATAAAGATGCCAGGGTTCTTCCCCAGGTGTTCTCAATCATAATCTCTAGGGATGCAACTCAGGAAACTATATTTTTAACAGTTTTCAAGTATTCACTAACCAGTTTGGAGAATCCTGTTCTAAATGTTCAACAGTCTTATTCTCAGATACCAACGATGATTCAAGTATAAATTAAGCTAGCAGAACAAAATCCACCACCAGAGATAGCTATGTGGACAAGGGCTCAGCAAACGATGGGCCGTAGGCCAAATTCAGCCCACTTCTTTGTGTAGCTCAAGCTTTATGGGAACATAGTCACGCCCATTTGTTTATGAATCATCTATAATTGCTTTTTTGCAGCAAAGCAAAGTTGAGTAATTGTGACAGAGACTACGGGGCCTGAAAAATCTAAAATATTTACTCTTTGACCCTTATAGAAAAAGTTTGCTGACCCCTGAGGAAAATAGACTCCAGGGATTGAAGAACTGGAAAAGTAGATAAACTAGGGGATTGGCCGGTAAAGCAGTTGACTGTTGACAAATTGTCAGCTCCCTTCCCTGGATTCTAAACTCAGATTTCCCATATAGTAGCAGGCCTTAACCTTCCTGAACTCAGCTTTCTTTATCCGTAAAAACGAGGAATGGAATAAATAAAATTAAAGGACAGGTATTATTATGGTCTTCCTACAAGGCATAAGGAAGAATGAATACAGCATAGCTTGGCCCTCTGGTTGTGCAAAGATGATCTCTAAGCTCTAATCTATCTTTACTTTAAAAAGCTCTCTGGCATCATTATTAAGATTGTAGGTTCTGTTTGGGGTCACATCTAGGACACTGTTTAAAATCTTCTTCACTATCACTTACCAGCAATGTGGCCTTGAGCAAATTCTTTGTGCTTTTTAAGCTTTTCCAGAAAATGGAGAAAGTATTTGCCCTAAGGTGTCATTAAAAAAAAAAAAAAGCATTGTGGTGGAGTCAATTCTGACCCTAAAAAACCCAGTGCCGTCGATGACCCTAGCAACCCTATAAGACAGAGCAGAACTGCCCCATAGGGTTTCCAAAGAGCAGCTGGTGGATTCAAATTGCCAACCTTTTGGTTAGCAGCCAAGCTCTTAACCACTGCGCCACCAGGGCTCCAAGGTATCATGATGAGGGTGGTGAGGTTAAATTAGGCAATGCAGGTAAAATGCTTAACACAGTGCAGGTCTATAATAAATGGTTACTACTAGTACAATAAAACCTGTGAAAGCCGGAACCTGTGTGTGACAGAAACCTGTCAGAGAAGGCCTTCTAGGGCAAAATCATCACAAAGTCATCGGAAAGCAAAAAGAAAGGTTTTACCCAGCATATATTCAAAGGGGATATTCAAAGAGGCAAAAGTAAGAAATGGACAAGCATGCTTCCAGAGCCATGTCTGTCCTAGTCCAAGAAATAATACAGAATCATCAGTATTTATTAGCACCAAAAATGGAAACAATCATTGAAAGCGTCACCTTTTCACAGATTGGTTAAAACCTGCCAAATCGCTGTGAATCTACATTTTGAATTGTCTTTCTTAATAATCTTTGGTACAGGTTTCAGGAGAATCTCCGTTGGTCCAACAAATCTTACTATTCACTAAATGATAATAGAAAGAGGTAAGAGTGGAAAGTATGTGAGTCTTTTATGCTCTGTTTATAATTTGTTTATGTGGAAGTTTCCCTAAAAGAAGTTTTCCAAGATTGTCCTAGATATTGTCTTTATACCTTAGGGCCCAGGTGATGTTTCCTTTTGAGTCCTTGTGAGTCCTGTTCCAGCTGGGTCACATTCTTTACTCAGGGACAGGGAATGATGGCACCAACATTATTTCCTAAATCAAAACAAAACTCAAAAGTTTTCTACTAGTAGAGAGCGATAGAAAAGTGGTAAGGCTGCACCCTTTCAAAGGTGGAAAACTTGCGAGACCTGGAAAAACAAAGCAGTCCCTCGAAGTTCCGGCTATCAACGGAAACACCGTTGGTTGGCGCTGGACAATTCTTCGGGCAAAACTTTCCAGAGCACTGGAAGCCCTGGTGGCACACTGGTTAAGTGCTACGGCTGCTAACCAAAACGTCGACGGTTCAGATCCACCAGGCGCTCCTTGGAAACTCTATGGGGCAGTTCTACCCTGCCCTATAGGGTCGCTATGAGTTGGAATCGACTTGACGGCAGTGGGTTTGGTTTCCAGAGCATTTAGTATCCCTGACCATCCCCTGAACACTAATTGTCAAAAATGTCCCCCAGGTCAATGGGAAAACCAAAACTGCCCCAAATATTTTCGGACATGGGGAGAGAAGTGCTTTTGCCCCCTGGCTGAGAACAACAGACAGTAAGCTCCTCAAGGCCTTGTTTATTTTCCCAGTCCAACAACGTGCCTAGCACATAGGTAGCTACATATATATTCTTCAAATAAATGAAAGAAGGAGAATGAGTGAACATGACAGTAAATATGCTTGCTGTTATGGATTGAATTGTGTCCCCTAAAAATATTTGTTGTAAATCCTAACTGATATGCCTGTGGTTATAATCTCATTTGGGAATATGTTGTCTTTGTTATGTTAACGAGGCAGGATTAGTGTAGGGTCAATCTCTTTTGAGATATAAAAGAGGTTGAGCAAGCAGAGATGGGGAAAGAGAAATATCAAGCCACCTGAAGACTGACCAGGAGCAGAAGCTGAGAAGAGAAGAGGACCTTCTCCATGGGCCGACAGAGAGTAAGCCTTCCCCTAGAGCCTGCACCCTGAATTTGAACTTCTAGCCTCCCAAACTGTGAGAAAATAAATTTCTGTTTGTTAAACCCATCCACTTGTAATATTTCTGTTATAGCAACGCTAGATAACTAAGACACTTGCAATGTCACCATTGTAGATGCATACCTTTCGTTGTAGATGGTTCTATCCGATTGCTGGTGCAAATAGTTTTGAGAGGAAATACTTTCAGCTGCTATTAGCTAACATTAGGGTGGTTCAATGACAATTGTGGCAAAAAAAAAAAAAAAAAACCTTGAGGAGTAGTTTACAGGATAGAATGGGGATAGAATAGTGATCAAGTATAAAATAGAAAATGTAAAGCTTTGTACAATCCTGAATTGTTTCTTTGCATAAGTCTGTGTATTGAATTAAGAAGGTATCTCTTACCCACCTCCAACTTCATTTTAAAAGCTATTAAAACCACAAGTTCCTTTTGATCCACCACCATCTTTCTCCTTTTTCTTATAGTAGTAATCCACATTTCATACTTCTCTTTCCTCAATAATTATTTTCTGCCTGAGATAAGTAATCAGAAATTCTCTTTTTTCCTGCCTAGTTTTTTTGAATTAGCTAACTTCTTCTATTTTCATCAAAGCTCCTTCTCCAGCAACTTCAAATACTTTTTCCTCAACCTTACTCCAAAAATATTCTCAAGATCCATTCTTTGGTTTTTTTCCCAACTCTCTCAAAGCACTTTTTCTGGAGAATATATCTTTCCCGTGGCCTCAATGATGACAAGTTAATTTTATCTCATTATTTAGCATCAAAATCTCCAAACTCACAAAGTTTAATTCTGTAAAAATATTCCATAAAGAACTGACCATTTATAAAAATGAGTCTCTACTCAAATAGCCCTCCTTATTTAACACAATTGTCTGCTTGTCCATCAGAACAAGTAAGTCAGTCATTCACTGGTTATCACATGTAAGCATCTAACAGCACCATGAAATGCAAGGGCAGCCCTACTGCAGAGTGAAATTGCACATCTTACGAAAGATGCAGGATCCCATGAGCTCAGAGTACTGCTGCAACACTAGCAAGGCTACTCACGCATGAGAATCTAGAAGAGTTACTCCAGTTAACAAATAAAGAAGTTAAATTGACAAGGATGGTGGCACAAAAGTGACTTCAAATGAAAATGATTTGAGTATCGAAAACTTAGGAGAGGTCCTTGGGGGGAAAAAAAATGAAACCCCCAAATATTTTTAGAAAATATTTATAATTCTGCTGTAAAAGCAAAACAGCACAAAGACTCTCATAATAGGCTAATACAGAAATTTGCCAGGTATATTTCAACAACAAAAATTATCCTTTGTTCATTCTAAGAATTAATGACTAGTTGAAATTGCAATATAAATTGTTTTAAATACATGATAAAGTATTATTTTTAGTTTCCTTTTTCAAAATAAATCCCAATTTACTCAGTTTTTTTCTTTTTTTTTTTTCCCTATTTGCTGTTACACAGTGGTCTTGTTTTGTATGGATTTATTTAAATCCTTTTTCTAATATATATTTACTTTGAATAATAAAGACTGCTTTCAATTATGTCCTCTCTGCAGATAAATTCCAACTCTCTACCTTTGGACCTGAGCAATTCAGGGCATTTTTACTTAAAACGTTTCTCTGATAACTCGAATCACCGTAAAAAGGCAAATCTGTCAGTGCCCCTCTGAAAATTGCTTTCTGTTTTCACAACATCATACATTCCACACAACTCTAATGAAAATGCAGGTGTCATTCCGCCAACTCTTATTTGCTCACCCTTCATTTAATCAGTCTCCAGACCTTGCTGACCTTTCCTTTAAAATGTGTCTTTCATCCGCTCCTTCTTTTCTATTACTTCAGCATCTCCATCAGTGCTGGTCCTTCTCACTCATGTCTGGATGACCACAAAAACCTTATTCGTTTTTTCTCCTATTTTAATTCTACATGAATAACACCTCCCAGATGAATTTTGATAAGATACAGTTCTGCAGCAGTCAAAATATTTTACACACCTCCCTGAAACATGACTTTTTTTTTTCCCATTTCTTAGCCTTTGCATCATTCTTTCTCTGTTGAATTTGCTCCTCTGTGTCTTGTATCTCTCAAATTCCTACCCAAGTCCAGAACTTTTAAGTCTTTATTGATGAGCTCAGGCCTACGTGCTCTCTCCCCAGGAGTACATTTCGCCGGCATCCATTAGAAGAGCTTTATCCCTACGAGTTCCATGAACACAAGTGCTCGCTGTTTAGAGCCTGAAGATCCAGAAGCAGGAGACTTGGATGCTTCTTAATTGAGTAATCTTGAGTAAGGCTCTCCGTTGGGTATAATTTTCGGAACAGTTACTATTTACCCAGTTCCAACCATATGCTAAGCATTTTGTTTATTACTAATAGCCATCATTTACTGAGTAATTCTTAGGTGGTGGTGGCTGTTAGCTGCTGTCAAGCTGGCTCCGACTCAGGGTGATAGAACGAAATGTTGCCTGGTCCTGTGCCATCTTCATGATCATGGTATGTTTGAACCCAATTCTAAGGTGCCAGGTCCTAAATACCTTACATGAAGGAATTCACACAGAATCCCTGTAAGGTCGGTAGTCTTAGTAGCCCAATTTTTCAGATGAGAAAGGTAAAGCAGAGAGAAAATTTATGACTTAAATTACAGCTAATAAGTGGCAGAGCCAGGATTCCAACCCAGACCGCTTGGCACCTGTATCTATTCTCTTAACCACCACCCTGTCCTATATCGGAGTGTGCCATTTATTCCTACAAGACGTGTTATTTTCCACACTTTGAAATGAGAAGAATGAAACTCAGGGAGGTTAGGAATTATCTCAGATCACAGATGTTGTAAGTGGTTAATTCTTGATTTTATACCCAGGTCTGCCTGACTCTACTAACCATTACTTTTATTATACTTGTCTTCTTGAGATTAATAGGACTACTTCAAAAGGTTATTGTGGGAATTAAATAGGACCCTGTATGTGAAAGCATTCTATAAATGCGAATACAGTAGACTAAACATTGGGCTGAGCTTCCTGTGGACACATTCCTGTGCTGCCACCAGGCCTATAAGCTGTGGGCAAATGGTCTCCAAACTTTAATCACATGCTCATTTTGGTTTAAAAACTGTAGTAACTTGTGTGTAAATTAAATATATGCATTACTGTATGACTAAATCTTGATTCTATTACTTTTTTAGCTAGGTGGCCTTATTCTACCTCCTTAGTTTATCTGTGCTTCAGCTTCCTAATTTATTAAATAGTGGTACTACTACATATCTCATTGGGTTGTCGTGAGAGTTTTAATTAATATATGTAAAGCATTTAAAAAAATGACTGATACACGACGGCACTGGGTCTGGGGTTTGGGTACACAATTAAAGGTATAAAAGTGTCAGATAGTAGTAGTACTCTCTACTATGGAAACCCTGGTGGCATAGTGGTTAAGTGCTATGGCTGCTAAGCAAGAGGTCAGCAGTTCGAATCTGTCAGGCGCTCCTTGGAAACTCTATGGGGTGGTTCTACTCTGTCCTATGGGGTCGCTATGAGTTGGAATCGACGGCACTGGGTTTGATTTTTTTTTGGTTTACTCTCTACTGTACAACATACACAAAAATAAAATTTAAGGAGCATGAGATAAATATGAGTTAAATAACTGATATATATACACACACACACATATATGTATATGTGTGTGTGTGTATATATATATATAGTTGTTGTTGTTGTGTGCTGTAGTCGATTCCAACTCACAGCGACCCTATAGGACAGAGTAGAACTGCCCCATAAGGTTTCCAAGGAGTGGCTGGTGGATTCGAACTGCTGATCAGATAGATAGATAGACAGACAGATAGAGCAATCTATATCTCTCTCTATATATGTACACATATCTGTATCTATTTGGAAACCCTGATGGCACAGTGGTTAAGAGCTATGGCTGCTAACCAAAAGGCCGGCCATTCAAATACACCAGGTGCTCCCTGGAAACCCTATGGGGCAGTTCTACTCTGTTCTATAGGGTCGCTATGAGTCAGAATCGACTTGATGGCAACGGGTTTTGTTTTGTTTTGTTTTTATATCTATCTGGAAACCCCAGTAGTGTAGTGGTTAAGTGCTATGGCTGCTAACCAAAAGGTCAGCAGTTTGAATCCACCAGGCGCTCCTTGGAAACTCTACGGGGCAGTTCTACTCTGTCCTATAGGGTTGCTATGAGTCGGAATCGACTCGACAGCAGTAGGTTTGGTTTTTTGGTTATATATATGGATACATATATACATATATATAATTACTGCTTAAATAGATTGCTGGTATGAAATTGTTTTGTTTTAACTGAAAATATTAATAATATCATTTATTTTCATGACAGAAATATGACAATGTGCTTCATTGTTTTTGAAAGTATGGCTACAACATTTTGTGATAAAATGATTTGATGGTCCAGTTCTAAATTTATTTTGATGATTTATTTTAACAAATGTCATAGTTTAAAAAGTCTGTTTCACAAAGATACAGAGGTCTATATGGAAAAAATGTTTCCATATATGAGTTACCACATTAGCTTTAATTATTAAACCCTGTTTTGTTTCATCCATCAGAAATTCTAAGATTTATGTTGATATTTTACTAATATATTTCCATCTTCTATAATGTCACTCATTTTTTGCAATTTAATGAAAAGTATTTAATATTTACATATTTTTTACAAATGGTTTCAAAACCTACTGAAACTCTTTGGACGGTTTAAAAAAGATTAGAAAATTCTATTTCAAAGCCTTATTATTATTGAAATGTATGTGTTTTATAGGTAACACACATCAGTCAGTCTCAGAAACACAATCACATAATGATGGATGTATTTTCAAACATACATTTTCAGAAGTCTTTTTCCATAGCATGAGTTTCTCTCAAGAAGATGTTATTTTCTAATTATTGTCAAAACCACTGATGCTACTTCAAAGGGACTAATTAAGTGTGTATATTTTGTCAGAAAATATCTTCTACATGGCACAGGACTGGGCAATGTTTTGTTCTGTGATACATACGGTCACCATGAGTCATAGACAACTGCGTAGTAACTAACAATAACAAGATAGCATATCACCAATAGCCATTGTATTATCCCACAAAGTGGCTGACAGAGTCCAAACCAGGAAGGGGACATGCTCTTCTTTTATTTTCTTGTCATTGTCTTGGGCTTGAATTATTAGTATCATGTTAACCTGAAGTTTATTTGCAGGAAACATTTCAAGTCGTGGATACATTTTGAGAGGGGTTTTGTTGTGGTAAGGTGCTGTTGGGCTGGTTCTGACTCATAGTGACCTTCTGCACAACAGAACAAAACACTGCCTGGTCCTGCACCATCCTCACAATTGTTATGTTTGAGCCCACTGTTGCAGCCACTGTGTCAATCCATCTCATTGAGGGTCTTCCTCTTTTTCAGTGACCCTCCACTTTACCAAGCACGATGTCCTTCTCCAGGGACTGATCTCTCCTGATAACATGTTCAAAGTATGTGAGATGTAATCTCCCCATCTTGCTTCTATGGAGCATGCTGAATGTACTTCTTCCAAGACAGATTTGTTCGTTCTTTTGACAGTCCATGGTATAGTCAATATTCCTTGCCAACAGCACAATTTAAAGGTGTCAAGTCTTCTTTGGTTTCCCTTTTTCATCGTCCAGCTTTCACATGCATATGAGGCAACTGAAAACACCATGGCTTGGGTCAGGTGCACCTTAGTCTGTTAAACCCAGGTAATGCAGTATATCAATACATTTCTCCAAGGACATGTAAACTGCAATATGTCACAATAAGTTCAGAGCAGATGAATGAATGAAGGCGCCATCAGCAACCTCTGTGTTGCAGAACTCCCATTTTTTTTACTGGATCCTTGCATACCATGCACGATACAGAACGATCCAATTGATCAAGTGATGAAGCCAGTCTCAATCCCTACATTAAATATTGGTAAAGTTAAGTGTATCTCTATTTTTAAGAAAAAATATAAATAGAAAGAGAAGTTATATTTTCTTCAGGCACCTCTAATATTTTCTTCTTGCACATCCTTAGAATGTATACACCTTTGGAGACCACAGCACTAAGCTGTCTCATGCCAACAGTGCCTCCAAGTGGTCAACAGGGAATAGCAAGATGCTCTTTTTTTCTCCATACTTCCAATTCTTCCCATTAAGGAGATTCAAGCCGTCACAGCTTTCCTCTTCATTCTGTCCTTCACTGTCTTCTTAATTCTACTTCAGTCAATTAACACAGAGACGTATCCTTTTAAACACCATTTTTCTATTGTTTCACTCTTATATGCTCTATGAATGTTCCTCTTCTCTACTCCTTTTTTCCTGTGAGCTAAAAAATGACTCCAATCATAGCTTATAAGCATAAAGATATCATACACCTGCCATCAAGAAGAGAGAAACTATCCATTCTTTACTAGAATAAAACATAGTACCAGTATACTCAACTTCAAAGGCCTTTGCAAATTTTTAGATGTCTCCTTCAGAATTTCTATTTTTCACAGAAATTTCTTTTCGCATCTTGATCCTCTCCTAATTGTACTGTTGACCTCAAGCATTACTTTCAAGAGACATGTTTCAAACTTTTTCTTATTCAATTTTAATACTTTTCTGTTTTAGGAGGCTCCAGTTCCTGATAAGATGGAGTACTGCATTTTTACACAAATAACGCAGGCCTTATATGTTTGTTAGCCAACTGTTCCCTCCTCCCGCAAGGTATGTTTTAAGTGCACTATGATAATATTTTTTACAACAACATGTAAAAAAAAAACTTGGCTTAGTGGCGCTTATGAAAATACCTAGTGGGGGGCAGGGAGCAGTGAGCAAACAAACACACATTATTTGCATAAAAATATGGTAAGCACGTTTAAATAGTATTGACAAGATTGGGGAAGACCAGAATATGAAGTACCACCAAACCAGCAGTGAGTTTTCCATTTTCCCTTCTCTATGAGTCAGAATTAACTTGATGGCAATGGGTTTGTTTGTTTTGGTTTGATGTTCCCAGGCCTGAGCACAATGCAGCCTAAAAAGCTAGAAATGGGCAACAGCACAAACAGAGAGCTTCAGGAAAAGCCCTCTAGATCTGGTTCAAGGAGTGAAAAGACAACTCTAACATTTGGAGAGAGTGCAGAAACCCCCAATTCTTTGTTATTTTTCTTCTCTCTGGTTTTCTCATAGCCCAATCCCCAAGAAACCCCTGGTTTGCTGTATAAGTCCTAATGAGAGACCACTGGTGGAGGACAGGGGACCCTCCTTTCTGATTGGTGAAGCTGTAATTCCAAAAATGGGATAACCGAAGTCCCAGCGCTCAAGCTGAAGAACCAAAAAGGGAAACCCAGGGAATTAAAAAGAAAAAAATCCAGCGGGATGGTAGAGAGGGAGGAAATTAGGAATGCAATGCCATAAAATTGTTTTTAAATTCTTAGGTTCACCCCCAACCTATGCATGCATGAATTTGATCCTAGAAGAATTTGAGAACTGAACATATAAACAGACCATTGCCCTGGTTGCAGAGTGACCACTGGGTGGTGCAAACATGTGACAAATCCGAGAACTGCAAAAGCTTCAAAAACTGAACTGACATTGGAACTGTAGCTCACAGAAGGCAGGTTGGAACTTGTAGCCTCAGCCTAAGCAGATCAACTAACCACTAAAACAAAACAATCAGTGTTTTCAATAGGTTTATATAATAGTCTCATAACATAACATCCAAAATGTGCAGAATATACTCCAGAGTCTCAGCATATAAACAACCAGGAAAACCTCAATTTTTGTAGGAAAAGACAAATAACAGACTTCAAGATGACACATACATTAGAATTATCTGACAAAGACTTAAAGAAGCTATGATACGAATGCTCTAATAAGCAGTCACAAATATTCTTGAAAGAACTGGAAAAATAACAGGATAAATCCAAAGAAATTCACAGGAGCATATCAAAATCCAGCTGCTAAAAAGTAGGGACAAAGAAATAACCTTGAAGGGGGAAAAAAAAGCAGCCAGAGAGAAATGACACATTGCCTTTAAAGAAAATCCAAATCCCTTTGAGACGATTCTGACTCATAGTGACCCTATAGTACAGAGTAGAACTGCTCCATGAGGTTTCCAAGATGTGGCTGGTGGATTTGAACCGCCAACCTTTTGGTTAGCAACTGAACATTTAACCAGTGCACCACCAGGGCTCCACAGGGGAACAATAATTGAACGATGGAAGATTTCTCACCAGAAACCACAGAAGTAAGAAAGAAACGGAGTTCTTAGACATGACATCTAAAGCAGAACCCATAAAAGAAAAGTATAATTTGGACTTCATCAGAATTTAAAACTTCTGCTCTGTAAGAGACACTATTAAGAAATTGAAAAGGCAAACTATAGACTAAGAAAATATACTTTCATATTACATATCTGACAATGGATTTACATTCAGAATATATATATAAAGGCTCTCTAAACTCAGCAAGAAGGAAACAAAAATATCCAACTAAAAAATGGGTAGAAGACTTAAACAGACAGTTCCCTAAAGAAGATACAAGGATAATAAAAATAAGCATATGAAAAGCTGCCCAACATAATTAGCCATGAAAAACCTAAAACCAAATCCACTGCTGTCAAGTTGATTCTGACTCATAGCAACCCTATAGGACGGAGTAGAACTGCCCCCATAGGTTTTCCAAGGCTGTAAATCTTTATGGAGACAGACTGCCACATCATTCTCCCAGGGACCAGCTGGTGGGTTCAAACTGCTGACCTTTTGTTTAGCAGCGGAGCACTTTAACCACTGCACCCCCAGGGCTCCTTCAATTAGCCATTAAAGAAGCACAAACTACACACCTATTAAAATGATTAAAATAAAAAATACTGGTAATACCAAGTGCTGGAGAGAATGCAAACCAACTAGGGCTCTTACACATTGCTGGTGGGAATGCAAAATGGTACAGTCACCCTGGAAAATACCTCGGAAGTTTTTTATAAAATTAAGCACAAACATATCGTGTTACCAGCAATTCCACTTCTGGGTATTTACCCTTGCAAAATGAAAACTTATTGTTAAGGATTGAATTATGTCCCCCAAAAATACGTGTTGCAAATCCTAACCGGTATACCTATGGTTATAGTCCCATTTGGGAATGGGTTTTCTCTGTTAAGATAATGAGATAGTACTAGTGTGGGGTGGGTCTTAAGTCAATCTCTTTTGAGATGTAAAAGAGCAGAGTAAGCAAGCAAGAAAGTACCCAAAAAAGCAAGAAAGTACAGAGGGGAAGAAATACCGAGCAGGATCTCCAAGGAATTTAGGAAGAGTAGCTGAAAAGAGGCAAGAAGCTTTCCCCACAGCAGACAGAGAGAGACCCTTCTATTAGAGCTGGCACCCTGATTTTGGACTTCCAGCTTCCTAAACTGTGTGAAAATAAATATTTGTTCATCAAGGTCACTCACATGTGGTATTTCTTTTATAGCAGCACTAGGTAACTAAGGTATTTATCTTCCCAAAAAATATGTACATGAATGTTTATAATAATGGCTTAGTGGTTAAGTGTTTGGCTGCTAACTAAAAGGTCAGCAGTTTGAATCCCCCAGCTGCTTCCTGGAAACCCTATGGGGCAGTTCTACTCTGTCCTATGGGGTCACTAGGAGTTGGAATTCACTCGATGGCAATGGGTTGGTTTGGTTTATCCCTAATTGCTAAAAACAACCCAAATGTTCTTCAACAGGCCAGTGGATAAACAAACCATGGTCATTCATACAATAGGATACCTCTCAGCATTAAAGAGGAATAGACTGTTGATACACACGACTTGGATGGCTCTCAAGGGAACTACGCTGAGTAAAAGAAAACACCAATCTTGAAAGATTCCACTTCTATCTCCAAGCGACAAAATCAAAGTGGTGGATAACGTGTCAGTGGCGGTCAGTGGTGAGGGGTAGGGAGTTGTGGCTATAAAAGGGCATCATGAGGTGGTTTCTTGGAGTGCTGGAACTGTTGAACCTTCTGATTGTGGGAGTAGTTACACAAATGTACACGTGCATTAAAATCTATAGAACTGCATACCCCAAAAAAGTCAATTTTACTGTATGATAATTTAAGAAAACATCAATAAATGGAAAAAAAAAATGTTGTTCTCTTCTATTTAATTATTCTTTTGGTGACATTGTTAGTTATCCAAATATTTTCATTGCCAGATATTACATTGTTAGAGAAATGAGTCTTTGGCAACTAGCCTGGAAACCTAAATACCGCTTATGACAATATTTTCATGGAAAAAAAAAATGTATCCTGAGTTCCTATCATTATTTGACTAGGAAGGATAAGCTAGATCAGGAAGTCAAAGACGCAAGATTAGGGCCAAGCTAAGACTAACATGCAGATGAGCAAAGAGAGCTGTGTGTGAAAGTTAGTTACAGAAATGGGTCCAAACAAAGTGAGTGGGTATGTGTCCTTCCAAGAAGAAAGGAAAGGAAAAACTTAAGAAGAGAAAAACATCAGGTTTGATGGAGAGTTTGAGCTTTAAATTAATGCTGATTTACCTGAAAGAGACTGAAGAGACTGTTTCGAAAAGGAAGAGACTGATCTTTTCAGTCAATAAACTTTAGTTTGACCATCCTACCACACCCCTCAGCATCTGTAGTTAAAGGGTACTAGATCCAGATGAAATACATTCTAGAAAGAACCTGTTTTATTTTGTACATATCTGACTGGTAGAGAATAAATTACAACCACAGATATACCAATACACATTTCTCTACCTCTCGCAAATATATTACTGTTGTAATCATAATAAAAGTGAACAATTATGAAGAGCCTGTCATGGTTTCAAAATAGATACATAAATTGACACTTCTCCCTTCAAAAGATGGGGTCTCTAAATCCCTTCATCTTGAATGTTGGCTGGACTTAGTGACCTGCTTTCAATACATAGAACGTAGCAGGAGTGATGTTATGTGGTTATGTGTTGTTTTCTCTCTGTCTCTCCTCTCTCTCTGTCTCCTCTCTCTATCCCTCCTTCCCTCAGATTGCCCTGTCTTGGGGAAGACAGTTGCAGTGCCATCAGGACATTAAGGCAGCCCTGTGGAGAGCCCCAAGTAGAGAGGAACCAAAGGTTTCCATCAACGGCCAGCCCCAATGTGGATGGGCCATGTGGGAGGACTACTTTCAACATGGATCCTTTAGCCCCAGTCGAGCTTTCAGATGACTGAAGGTGCAGCCAACATCTTTTTGCAACCTCATAAGTGACACTAAACTAGCCTAGCCAAGTTGCTGCTGAGTTCCTGACCCACAGAAACTATGGGGGATAATCAATGATTCTTGCTCCTTTAAGCCACTAAATTACACACTATTAGATAGCTAATATGGACCCTACATGCAGCTGACTTCACATTTGTTCTTATTTAATTCTCATAACGTAGAACATCTCATTTTACAGACGAGCAACATGCTGCCCAGAATGATTAAAGAATGTACCAGATAGTCACAGAATTGGTACAGTCAGGCTTGGATTCCAAACCCAAGACATGCCATATAGGTCATGTGACTGGTGTCAGGCACCAGGACGCAGTCATGGAAACTGGCAGGTGGAAGTACTGAACAAGAGCAGCTATTGAACGGGAGAAGGAAAGCTTCATTGCGGTCAGCTAGAAGAATCAGAAAGAGATTAAGTAGCAAATTAATTAGCAATTCTGCAGATCAGGTCAGACTTGAGGCAATGAGAAAATCAAAACTATGTGAGAAAAAGGTAGAACTTTGGAATTGTTTATATTCTTTTCATCTCAAATGAGAGGGCAGCCAAGAACATGGTAGCAATCAGACAAAGTGGAAGAAGAGTCTTGGTCAAAGCTATCCTGAACATTTTCTATTCCTAGTTGCCCTGAGAAAAGAACCCCACATTGTGGTAATGATGTTAAAACAAGAAAAGCCGCATGCAAATGAAGTAAACAATGGTTTTAATGGTGCTGATGCTCTCATTTGTCCAATTAGTTCCTTCTTCCCAGTAGGCCTGGGTAGAAATTCAGAGGACTTTCGCCACGGAGAAAAGAATGATACCATAAAAGATCATGGAGAATATGGTTCATGTACTTGGGCTTGGGTACCCAGGAAGATCTTCTAGGTATCACTGATCTGTTTCTTTTTCCCGTCACCCTGGTGGGAGTTAGTGTTAATAGATCTTGCAATTTGTCTTGCCTTGTACATTCTTCCATTATTGCTGAAGGGAAATCGATAAATCAGGACCCCATCCTGCTCAGATGCACACTCACTCCTGGCCCAATGTAAGGGGTTAGAGCACTACAGGTACCTTGCTGCTTGGGCAGCTCTGCCTGTTTTGGCCATTTATGCAGATACTTAGGCTTCCCAGAGAGGGAGCAGGGCCCAGAGTCAATAGAAGTAGGTGAAAGGAGCAATGACCCCCATCCCAGTTAATTCACACTTACACATATCCATCTACACTCCTATGACAGTTCTTTCTTTACTTCCTCATAAAGCTCCTAATTCCCATGGTACCACACTTAATCTAAGAGATAAGAGTTTGAAGCCTTGGCTAGGAGTTTGAAGCCTTGGCTTAGCAAGACTCTGCCATTCACCAAGTGTGTGACCTTTCCAAGTTGTCCACCTGCACACCTGAGCAGTGACCTTCAAATGAGTGTCCCTCAAACTTGAGACAAGCTCATGGGTCATTTGGGCTTTGGTGAGGCATTCACAATGCGCAGAGCTTCCATCCACATGGAGACACCTACTGCTTATATAGGCTCTGGGTCCAAAGTAGATCTTCTAGCTCCCATCACTAGATCTGCAACTTATCCTTCAGGAAGGAGGACTGGGCAAAGGCAACATCCATCAATTCCTATTTGGAGGGCAATCTGGCAGTGGTACGTATCACTCCTGATCACACAATATCATCCACATCTCAGTTACATGGTCACACCCAGCAACCAAGGAGGCTGAGAAATGAGGTCTCTAGTTGGATGGCCAAATGTCTGGCTAAAAATCAGGAGTTCTGTTTTTAAAGGTAAAAGTGGAGAATGGGTATTGGTGGAAACTGTCTGATGCACACACCATACTATTTATTTTGTTATACTGTGAACTTTTTCCTGTGCTGTATCTTTGAAAACATTATTTTAGCACGTACATAGTTTTTGACCATGTAGTTGTATAACAATTTGTATCATCATTTCCTACACTTGGACATGTAAAACGTTCACTTCATCACCTTATACATAATGTTGCAAAGAAGAAACATACTAATTTGATAGACTTCTCTGATTGTCTCCTTAGGGGTAACATCCTAAAAGACCTCTTTGAGGCACCATGACCCAGGTCTTTGATACAAGGACCAAATTAGACTTCCCAAGTGCTGCTCCAGGTCCTCTTGGACAGAAGTGGAGCTTCCATTGTCTGAATGCATTCTACCCCTCCCTCCACCTGCCTTGCTTTGGCCACCTCTTCTTCCAGACCTAGGGCTGGGTACCAGCAGCAAGGCACATGGAGGGAATTTGTTTGTAGCCAGAGGTTTCATTATTGAATATTTTCAGGGGTTTTGCTTTGAGGGTTTGCCTTGAAAATTGAATCCCATGCATCTCCGGCCTGTGGGTGTGTACTATTTTATGGGTACTCGTGAGTTATATTTGCATACTGCTTTACAGTTTGTGGGATATTTGTTGTGGATTGAATTGTTTCCAAAAAAAAAAAAAGTGTTGTAAATCCTAAACCCCTACACTTGTGGATGTAATTCCATTTGGGCATAGTACTTTCTTTGTTATGTTAATAAGACCATACCAGATTAGGTGTGTTTTAAACCAATCACCCTTCAGAAATAAAAACAGCAGATTAGACACAAAGAAGGGAGCACAAATAGAGAAAGATTGATGCCATGTGGAGATCACCAAGGAGCCAAAGAAGAGAAGATGAAAGAGATAAGGATTTTCCCCTAGAGTTGAGAAAGCCTTCCCTGGAACCAAGGCCCTGGGTTCAGAATTCTAGCCTCCTAAACTGTGAGGAAATTAATTTCTGTTTATAAAAGCCACCCACTTGTGGTATTTCTGTTTTAGCAGCACTAAAAGACTAAGTCAATATTCACCCACATGTGACCTCATGGACTGGCTCCAACACTGATTTTTCTGAAACACAAATCTCATCCTACCACCTTCATGGCATCTCAGATTAAAGTCCAAATTCCTTAACATCACTTTATAAATCTCCATGACTACCATATTAGCTTTTACTGCAGAACAAACCTCCCCAAAACTCAGTGGCTTAAAACAACAATGATTTATTTAGCTCATGATTCTATAGGTCACCAGTTTGGACTGGACCCAGTTGAACATTTCTGCTACACTCAGCTAGGCTCCATTCTTGCATCCACAATCAACTACAGGTCAGCTAGACTGCTCTGCTTCTGCGGGATAGCTGGTGGTGGTGTGAGGTGACCAGGGAACTGGGCCAAGAGTCTCTCATCATCCAGCAGGTTTCCATGGAGGATTCTTCTTTGCCTTTTTCCTGTCTTCTGATGATCGCCAGCAATCCTTGGTATTCCTTGGCTTGCAGCTGCATCATTCCAATTTTGCTTTCAAGTGGCCTTCTCCCTGGTGCCTATCTCTGTGTTTCTTCACCTTTTTATAAGTAAACCATACATATTGGATTTGTTGTTGTTGTTAGGTGCCATCAAGTCAGTTCTGACTCATAGCAACCCTACGTACAACAGAACGAAACACTGCCCAGTCCCGCACCATCTTCACAATTGTTGTTAAGCCTGAGCCCATTGTTGCAGCCACTATGTGAATCCATCTCGTTGAGGGTGTTCCTCTTTTTTGCTGACACTCTAGTTTTCCAGGCATGATGTCTTTCTCCAGGGACTGGTCCCTGCTGATAACATGTCCAAAATATGGATTAAGGCGCATCTGTTTACTCCATTCCACCACTCGTTTGTCAGTTTGTCATACTGCGGCGGCTTTCGTGTTGCTGTGATGCTGGAAGCTAGCACCAGTATTTCAAATGCCAGCGGTTATCCACAGTAAAAAGGTTTCAGTGGGGATTCCAAACAAAGACAGACTGGGAAGAAGGACCTGGTGATCTACTTCTAAAATAACTGGCCCGAGAAAACCTTATGAATAGCAGTAGAACATTGTCTGATATAGTGCTGGAAGATGAGCCCCTCAGGTTGGAAGGCACTCAAAATAATGACTGGGGAAGAGCTGCCTTCTCAAAGTAGAGTTGACCTTAGTGACATGGATGGAGTAAAGCTTTTGGGACCTACATTTGCTGATGTGGCACAACTCAAAATGAGAAGAAACAGCTGCAAACATCCATTAGTAACTGGAACGTGGAATGTGTGAAGTATGAATCTAGGAAAATTGGAAGTTGTCAAAAATGAAATGGAATGCTTGAAGATCGATATCCTAGGCATTTGTGAGCTGCCAGAAGAATGAACAAACCCGTCTAGGACGAAGTGCAGTCAAAACGCTCCTTAGAAGAAAGGATGGTAAGACTTTGTCTTACATACTTTGGACATGTTATCAGGAAGGATTATTCCCTGAAGAAGGGCATAATGCTTGGTAGAGGGTCAGTGAAAAGAAGAAGACTCAGAACAAGATGGACTGACACAGTGGTTGCAACAATGGGCTCAAACAAAGCAACAATCGTGAGGACGGTGCAGGACTGGGCACTGTTTCATTCTGCTGTACAGAGGGGTTGCTGTGAGTCAGAACCTACTCTATGGCACCTAACAACAACAACAACAACAACATTTACTCCATTTTAGACCCTATTTCCAAGTAAGGTCACATTCACAAGTACTGGGGGTTAGAACTTCAATCTATCTATTTGGGGGACACGATTCAACCCAAAACACCTGGTATGCCCCTCCCGCTCTTCACCTAACCAGCTCCAACTGGTTCCTCCTGTGATTTCTCTTCCTCCAGGAAGTCTTCCCTTACCTCTAGACAGAGCTACGTGCTCCCCCTCTGTACTTTCTGTGCCTCCTTTTATCATAGCCCTTTCTGTGCTTTGTTATAAATGTCTGTTTCCCTACTCAGTTACCCCATATGACTAGGAGGTATTTCAGAGCTAGGATTTGTTTCTAGTACTTGTGCCATATACCATATACCAAGAGCACAACAGTTTTTGTTTGTCAGCCGACTAACTGCATGTGAATGAAAGAGAATTGAAGTAGGAAAGCCTTTTGCAAATCAACTTGCGTCAGACACACCAGAATGATGGAATCTTCCACTTGGAAGGGATCTTAGATGTTTTCTCATCTCTAGAAAAATCCTTGGGATAACAGCATTAAAAATTGCTTCTCCATTCTTTGCAGGCACAGCCATGTTGTTGTGTGCCGTTGAGTTGACTCCAACTCATAGCAACCCTATGGGACAGAGTAGAACTGCCCCATAGGGTTTCTAAGGAAGCAGACCACCGCATCTTTCTCCTGATCAGTGGCTGGTGGGTTCGGACTGCTGATCTTTTAGCTAGCAGCCAAGCACTAACCCACTGCACCACCAGAGCTCGTAGGCACAGTCATCAGGTTGGGAAATTCACCCCCTCATCATAGCTTGTTCCATTGCTGAACGGTTTTCAGGCTTAGAAATCTCTCTATTGAATCAAACTCAAATCTTCCTCCCTCTGAAGCTTCAAAGATAAAGTTTAATCTCTCTCTCACATGTCAGGCCTCCTCAGCCCAGATCTTGCAACCATCCCTCTTGGCATGTTTCCCACAGCCATTACCATCCTGGTGACCCTGCTCTAGGACAGCCTGTGTCTCTGTCACTCTTGGAAAATGACGTCCAGAACTGGACAGACCATTCTCACTGTGATGGGTAGCTGAGTGTCTAGGTGAGCCAGGGGTCAGGTCTGTGATGGCAGCTGTGAAGCTTAGAGTGCTGGGAATTGTATCTCCCCCTGAAATGGCACATAGCCAAGAACCAAAACATTAGGGCGGTGTTTCTAAACAGTGTACTTAACTCTACACAACCACCGGTGTAAAGAAAACCCCAACTTAGTCTTTTTTTTCCTGTTTTGATTATTCATATCTTTATAGTTGCTGTGGTTACACAATAGTTAAGCGCTTGGCTACTAACTGAAAGTTTGGCTGTTGGAACCCACACAGTGGCTCTGTGGGAGAAAGACCTGGCGATGTGCTCCCATAAAGATTACAGACAAGAAAACCCTATGGGGCAGTTCTACTCTGTCACATGGGGTTGCTATGAGTCGAAATAGACTTGACAGCACCTAACAACAACAACATCATGATGAAGGCCTCCAAAAGTTCCTATTTGCCAGATTTCAAATAGCTCTGATAAAAAGGAGCAAGAGATGTTGAGGAGTGTTTCATTGTGAAGAGGCTATAAGCTTCGGAATGAAGCAAGTGTGAACTGGACAACAGTAGTTTCAAAATACATTAGGTATGTACATCAGGAAGGGGACTTAACCTTCCTAGGCTGTCCTTAAATCTGCTGCAGTGTTAAAAAGCCAAGATGTCACCTTGGGGACTAAGGTGTGCCTGACCCAAGTCATGGCATTTTCAATCAACTCACATACACGTGAAACCTGGACCATGAATAAGGAAGACCAAAGAAGAATCAACGCCTTTGAGTTGTGGTGTTGGCAAAGAATATTGACTATACCATGGACTGCCAAAAGAATAAACAAATTTGTCTTGGAAAAAAAGACAGCCAGAGTATTCCTTAGAAGCAAAAATGCAAAGACTTTATCTCTCTTACTTTGGACATGTTACCATGAGGGACCAGTCCCTGGAAAAGGACATCATGCTTGGTAAAGTAGAGGGTCACTGAAAAAGAAGAAGACCCTCAATGAGATGGATTGACACAGTGGCTGCAACAATGGGCTCAAACATAGCAGCGATTGTGAGGATGGCACAGGACCGAGTGGTGTTTTGTTCTGTTGTACACAGGGTCGGTATGAGTCAGAATTAACTTGATGGCACCTAACAATAGGCAGTCCTCGTTCTCATCACCTTCCCCAGCTACTGTGAAGAGCACATGTGTGTTATCGGAGCTCATATTTGCTTAGAGCTTGTCATGTGTCAGGCAGAGCACTTATACATGATATGCATTTTCTTATGCCCCTACCTGGATGAAGAAGGTCCTATTATTATGCTTATTTTATACAAGAGGAAATGGAGGCTCAGAATGTTATAATCATTTGCCCAAAGTCACAGAGCTAGTAAGTGGCGCTGAGCTGTAAACCCAGGTCTCTCTGGCTCCAAACCATGGGCACACAGTGAACACACGACCCGAGCTAATACCTGCAGCATGCCCTAAAGGGCAGGAAAATGGGTGGTGCCCTAAAAGGCAGGAAAATGGGTGGCTCTTTTCCCTAAATGCTGACTGATGTTAGCTATTATCTCTCTGGAGCCACAGGACTCACACAAGCCCCCACGCACAACCAGGCTCAGTACAAGCCTCAATCTCCTGGGGTTTGGCAGTGGTGGCCAATTTTGCTGCTATACTGGCACACTTTCCCAGAGAAATATCAGAAAACAGGAAAGAAAACCCACCCTAATGTTGTTTGCTAATAGCCTTAACTTGGTAATAAATAAAGACTGCAAATGGGAAGAAAATGCATAAAATGAAAATAAGCTGAGTGAATCATGGTTCCTAGTATGTACAGTATATAAATATTCATGCTAAATTACCCTTTCCTCTAACTCCATGGTTCTCCTGTGTGCACTTAGGGCTGAGTGGTTTCTGTAGGCCTTAGTTACCGATCCACTCGCGTGAGACTTTGTGAGAGAATGAGAGGTAACTAAGGACTATTAGCACAGGCCTGAATAATGCCTAATCCCACTGGAAGCCCCAGAAGCTCAAGCACCTCTCTGCATTTGGCAAAGGAACAGGAATTCATCTCTTGGTCTTTCGTAGTCAACAGAAAGTGAGCCGAGGGAAAAAAGAGGGGAGAAAAGCCTTAATCTTAGCAACAGCGGGATCTGGTACTTTAGCTGCAGAGCTTAACGGCAAAAACAAAAAGCCTTGTTGCAAAGTTCGAATCAAGGTAACCAGTTTCTGAAAGACTCTATTGTGTGAGTGAGGAGATGGACTGCCTAGGCAGGGAGTGATGAGGGCCAGAGCAGGGAGTCGCCCTGTTTTCCTGCCTGGCAGGAGGACCAGTTCCTTCCTGTGAGGAGAAACGAGGTGCTAAGGGCTGGTACAGGCTGTCACCACAGCAGAGGGGAGGGCCCATAAAGAGAGGTGAGCATGCCTCAGAGGCTCAGCCTGGCTCAGGGGCCAGCATTCCTTCTCAGGTCCTGCTCTGGCCTCCCCGTGACCTTGGGGTTAAACTGCAGTCAAGTCCAACGGCCATGATAACATTTATCTCACTCATCTGTACAACCTCTAGCTGCTTCCCCTAAAAAGCAACATTCTAAATGGGAGCTATTGGAATTTCCTTCCAGTGACACAGAGAGATATGTTGGAATCTTATGCCCCAAGCTTATCCCAGCTTATCCCCACCTAGAAAAGGGAGCAGACAGCAAGTGGTTAGTGTATGTGTATGTGTGCTTATACCATGTTAGGTCATTTTCTGCATGCAAAAAGGACCTTTTTATATATAAAAGGGCAATGGCTTTAACGTGTTAAACTGGCTTTTTCCTATGACTCCTGGACACTAGTTCATGACGTCACCATTTCCTTCAAATAAGGATATGGCTGTTAATGGAAAGGTCAGAGGCTTGAACCTAGCCACCCCACAGGAAAAAGATGTGGCAGTCTGCTTCCATAAAGATTTACAGTTTTGGAAACCCTATGGGGCAGTTCTACTCCATCTTATAGGGTTGCTATGAGTCGAAACTGACTTGATGGCAATGGGTTTGGTTCTTTAGTACATAAAGTTAACATTTTCTAGGTAGAGCTTTGGGTATTTATTCCAATTAATTCAATACCAGTTGCCATTGAGTTGATTCCAACTCATATAGACCCCTTGTGTTTCCGAGTAGAACTACTCCGTAGCATTTTTGGTTAATAGTCAAGGGCTTCGTAACGATTGTGAGGGCGGTACAGGACTGAGCAGTATTTCGTTTTACTGTACAGAGTGTTCTGTGAGTCAGAACCAACTCGATGGCACCTAACAACAAGAGTCAAGTGTTTAGCCATTTGTGCCACCCAGGGAGCCCTAATTTATTTAATAGGCACTTACTAAGCATATACTTTGGGGCAGCTATTAAACTCAGAACTAGTAACACCCACCCAGCTGAGTGTAGAGGTGAAGACGTGGACTCTGTAGTCAGGCTGAATTCAAACCCTGGCTCTTCCACCTGCACCTCTGAGTCTTTAGTTAGAAAGCTTGAACTCTTTTTGCCTCAGTTTCTTTTTCCAAGAAGCAGGGGTAACAAGGCCTCATAGTATGGATGTAAGGATTAAATGAGATAGCATATATGCAGCCTAGAAACACAGTGTCTGGCTCACAGGCACTCTATGTCAGTGTTTGCTGTTATTATCAGATGTCAGATGCTACCACTGAGAATCACACCCCAATAGGGAACCTGTGGGCAGACCACGGCATCGAGGTGTGATGAGGTCTTTAATAGCGTGTGGATAGAGTTCTGTGGAAGGATAGGCACCAGGGAAGTAGGAGGGAGGATCTGGCAGGGACATGGGCCTGAGAAGGCAACTTTCCAGATAGAAAGAAGAGCAAATGGAAGGGGATGGGGACCTGCCTGACATTTAAGGAAGAGGTGTCGATCCATGGCACTTGAGGGTAGGAAAATTGGGAAGTATTTATACTTTCTGCTGGTGTTGCTTCTGTAAATCAGTTAATCGTCCTAAACAACTCCTGGTTTGTTATTATTGGTACATTTATGGATACTTAAAATAATATAAAATATCATAAATAACAATAAAAAAAATTTTAAGTGATTTCAAAGAGAGAGAACCATTTCCTGAGCACCCACAGGCCTTTTTCATACACAATTGACTTTTATTTACTCCACATAACCCTACAACAAAGATATTCTTATCCCACCTTAACATACAAAGAAACTGAGACATAGAGAGCAGTCCTAACTCAGTCAGGTTCACTGCATCAGTAAGAGGGGGAGCTAGGATGCAGACCCCACCTTGACTGGTGAACTCTAAGGCTGTGCTTATCCCATTTGCCATGCTGCCTCCCACTGAAGTCTTTTGGCTCTGAGTGCCCTGCCCTGTCCCCTCCTGCCAGTGTCCTCCATGGCCCTCACCTTGAGGACCATGGTGGCATCCACCAGAAGAGTCTCTCTTCCTCCCATCATGCCCTTCCTGGCCTTTCCTCCCTTCCAAGCCACACAACCCCTCACCCAGACAGTAGATGATAGGCAGTGGTCTGATAAGCCTCCTTCTTCATCCAAAATAATTGACCTGTTTCCTATATTTTTCTTAAATCTGTAAGTAAGGCTGGAAATTTACAGAAAACCAGGTAGTGTGATTTGTTTATGCACACACAGAACGTTAAGGGAAGGAAGGATCCGGCAGTTGTTGCTAGGTGCCATTGAGTTGGTGCCAATCCATAGCGACCCTGTGTACAACTAATGAAACACTGCCCAGTCCTCTGCTATCCTCATAATTGTTGCTATGTTTGAGTCCACTGTTTCAGCTACTGTGTCAACCCCTCTCCAGGGACTGGTCCCTCCTGATAACATGTCCAACGTACCTGAGACAAAGTCTCACCATCTTTGCTTCCAAGGAGCAGTCTGGCTGTACTTCTTCCAAGACAGATTAGTTCTTTCTTTAGGCAGTCCATGATATATTCAATGTTCTTTACCAACACCATAATTCAAAGGCATCAATTCTTCTTCGGTCTTCCTTATTCACTGTCCAGCTTTCACATGCACATGAGGCAACTGAAAATACCATGGCTCGGGCCCAGGTAAAATGTCTGTTAATACCAGCATCAGGGACTGGCCTGTTTCTACAGTTCGTGAAGGTGACGATCTGTGGTGACGGACACTCACGTCCTTTTCATTCCTATACATCCTGCACATGCTGTATCTTGGCAAGCCCTATTTCCTGCCCCTCCAATAACGCAAAGAACCCTATTATCCCTAGAACTGTTACTCTAGTAAGTTGTAGCTTAAATGAAATGTTCTTCTTAATAGCATGGTCACACGCTAATGGAAGTGGTGAAGAGCACAAGAATTGCGAAGGGTTAGAAGAAGCGTTTTGGGACTCGTCAGAGTAAGAGAAACACAGCCTAATTTTCTTTACACACCAAAGAAGCAAACTCTTCATCACTTCAGCTTGTGTGGGGTAGCACGTACAAGAAAAAAAAAAAAATCAGACATACTGCTGTCGAGTCGATTCTGACTCATAGGCACCATAGAGGACAGAGTACAACTCCCCCATAGGGTTTCCAAGGCTGTTAATCTTTACAGAAGCAGACTGCTGCATCTTTCTCCTGTGGACCAACTGGTGGGTCCAAAGCACTGACCTCTTTTGATTGATAGCTGAGCACTTTAACCCCTGTGCCACCAGGGCTCCTCACACCATATATACCCCACTGATATTCCACTTAAGGCCTGTTTCATGCCCTTAGCACTAAAACATTGGCCACTCTTTCACACTTGGTCTGGAAAAGAGCAATACTAGTAGTCATAGCTGTTGTTGTTGGGTGCTGTCTGGAGTCAATTTCAACCCAAAGCAACCGCACATGGCAGAACAGAACTACCCCACAGGATTTTCTTGGCTATAATCTTTACAGAAGCAGTTTACCAGGTCTTTCTCCCACAGAGCCCCTGGGTAGGTTCAAATCACCAGCTGTTTGATTAGCAGCCAAACACTTAACTGTCATTAAATATTAAATGTCAGGCACTCTGCTAAGCCCTAAACGTCATTATATCATTTAATCAGCTCAAAAATCAAACTGTTGTCGAGTTGATTCCAACTCATAGCCTCCCTATAGGACAAAGCAGAACTATGCTATAGGGTTTCCAAGGAGTGGTTGGTGGACTTGAACTACCAACCTTTTGGTTAGTAGCCAAGCTCTTAACCCCTGTGCCACCAGGGCTCCAATCAGCTCAAGCATGCTGCCAATTACTTTGTGTTGAATATCTTCCATCTGTCTTCTACAGCCATTCCCACCTTTTCCACTTTGGGAGGCTGTCCTGGCAGGCTGGTCTGTAGGGATTATATCACCTGCTCCCATGCCCTCTAGCTTCTCCTTGGGTTTGGCCAAAAAGGAGCCTTAGGAAAGCAGGATTTGGGGGAGGAGAGTAAGGTCAGATTCCCTCTTTATAAGGTTATTTCTGGAAGACTAAGTCATGTTTTTTCTGAAAGATTCCTTTTCTAAGCAATTCTTCCCCCCTTCTGGGTTTCTATAAGTTTGCTTTCCCTCTTTCCTACTGCCCTTAGGGTGGTTGTAGCACTGCTGCTACTAACACTGGGTCACCTCACTAGCCTTCGTGGTTTCCTAAGCCATTTTCACAATTTTATAATTTTCCCCTTTGTAAATAAGCTCTCTTTGAATGATCCTGAGTGTGGCATCTATTTCCTGCTGGGATCTTGATACATGGGCACTATTATTATACTCATTTTACATATGAGACAGGGAGCTAAAGCAATTTGTGCAAGACCCCACAGCTAGGCAGTGGCTGAGCTGGAATTCAAAGCCAGATCTGTCTCAATGCAGGGCCAGGCTCTTAATTGCTGTACTGTAGCAGAGATAAGCCATTCTGGCCAATGTAAGCAAGTCGGAAAGCCTGGGACTTGCAACCCTGGGAGCCTCCTCGTGGACTTGTGTAGTGGGCATGACTACCTAGCACAGGTGGTTTGCCTGTGATGCTCACCTGTCTACCTCTTCATCAGGCAGAGGGTTTATGCAAATGAAAGGAGGCTGAAAAATGATCATCTTCATGGAGCCAACTGAGTTGTCCCCTCCTCCTGAAGTCAGCCTGTGTTATCCAGGCAGAAAACATCTGCTGGTTCAAGGAGGCTGTGTGCAGAGAGGCATATATATAGAAAATAGTGTCTAGGGCAGTTAGTTTTAAATTGCCGAATGATCTCTCACATCTAGTGATGGGAACTGCAATGGTAATAGAAATTGGTTATTGGTGCCCTACTTCAAGTGGTGCCCAAGGAACATGCCATTCTTGCCATACCCTAGATACATCTATGGGGCTGTCAGATCTTGCCCACATTCAAACCTAGTTGGATATCCACATTCCAGCACACCAAGGGCCTTTCTCTATTGCCCTAGCTGAACTAAGTTGTTGTTGGTTGCCGTCAAGTCAATTCCAACTCATGGACATCACATGTGTGCAGAGAAGACCTGGTACGTAGGGATTTCAAGGCTGTGATTTTTCAGAAGCTAATCGCCAGGCCTGTCTTCCAAGGTGTCTCTGGGTGGGTTTGAAACAACAGCCTTTTGACTAGTAGACCAGATCTTAACTGTTTGTATCACTCAGGGTCCATAAGAACTGAAGGACAGGAAGTGAGGCAGTGCCTTATTTGAAACAGCAAAACAAATCAGAACAGGTCATGGTTGATTCCTTATTCCAAAAGGGAAGAAAAAAAAAAAAAAAAACACCTAATTCATTCACTAGACACTGGGGGAGTAAGTGGAGGGAAATAAATAATGACGCCACTCGGCTCTGAGCAGGGGCCGACCTCTCTCTGCACAGTGGTTCCTGTCTTCCACCTCCGGAGACTGATCTTTATTTAATGCAGCTGCTCTGAAGCTCCCTCCACAGAGGGAGAGCCTTCTAATCTCAGGCCCCAGACTCATGTGGAGAGAATGTTTTGGCTACAATATTAACTTATATACATTCCCGTTAATGATTTTAGGAGTTCTGGTGGCGCAACAATTAAGCACTCGACTGCTAACCAAAAGGTTGCCAATTCCAAACCACCCAGAAATTCTGCAGGGGAAAGACCTGGCAATCTGTTCCCATAAAGATTACAGCCTAGGAAACCCTATGGGGCAGCTCTACTCTGTCAAATGGGGTTGCTACGAGTCAAAATCAACTTGACAGCACCTAACAACAATAGACGATTTTAGTATAAAATAGGAAATGATTTTACTATTGCCCCAGCTCCCACCCTGACCCCTAGGCACCATAAGTGTGCTTTGAATAGTTTGAACTTGCTCCTGGCTCTGTATCCCAACATTGAGACCCACCTCAGGCCTACAGTGACCTTTTAGAAATCCAGGGGTCCCCTTGTGGCTTATAAACCTCAGCAAAATTGCCTAATTAAACTTTTGTCATTGTAAGCTGCCATCAAGTTGCCCCCCCCCCCCCGACTCACAGAGACCCACATACAACCAAACAAAATGCTGCCTGGTCCAGTCGAGCCATTGTGATCCTTAGGGTTCTGATTGGCTGATTTTCAGAAGTAGGTCATCGGGTCTTTTTTCCCAGTCTGTCTTAGCCTGGAAGCACCACTGAAACCTGTTGAGCATCACAGCAACACGCAAACCTCCACTGACAGACGGGTGGTGGCTAGGCATAAGATACACTGACCGGGAATCGAACATGGATAGCTGACACACCAATGCCCCCATGATCAAACTTGGCTGTCCTAGTTTTTGCTTTTCCATTGCATTAGACGAGAAATAGCTTGGGCCAAACATCTCCCATGAATTCCCCCATCAAGGACGAGCAGTATTAGGAGGCTTAGGGGTAGGCAGGAGGCAAAGGAAAGGGGAGTGTGAAATTTGAACAGGGAATATGTGAAGTCTGACTATTTCCATATTCCAACGTCAAAGCCAAGACTCCTCAGCAATCCCGCTGATCAACACACTCTAATTGCCAACAAAGAATCCGAGAAGAACTCAACAATCCCTTGAAGGCAAACCAGAACCTGCAAACTAGAAGTAGTGACACCACAATTACTGGCAGATGCTGGCCGGGGCTGAAGGGGTGCCTGGGAGATCCCTCTGGGCACCAAACGAGTCAGGGGCTGGCCTGTGGATTAATGAGGTGCTTCTGAGTTGTAGTTGTGTCTACGAGAGTTTCTGAAAGAAGCCCCAGCTGAGGCCCCTGGGAAGAGGAGTGGAAAGGCCTTTCTCCAGCAGCAGGGCCCCAAGAAGCAATAGTGCATCGCCATGGCTACCTCACAGCGCCTGCCTCAAAGCCTTTCAGGAATCTCTGCTATTTGCGGAAACTGGGTAGCGTTCCCCAAAGGCTGGCATTCCTACACTCTCTGTGTATCCTCAGCGCCTGCCTCTCTTTCCATTCTCTTGCTCCAGTTAAAAGGCCAGTGCGGGCTGGTACACTCCGCTCACACTGGGGGGCCTCAATGGCGCTCAGCTAGAAAGGCTCCATCAGAGGCCGCCCCAGCAGAGGCAAACCCAGAGCTGTCTTTTGCCACGAATCCCATATATTCACAGATTACAATGTCGAACGTCATTAGCGTACTCTTAAATTCCTAATGGGACTGGGGGAGAAAGCAGACCTTCACTGATGTGACCGATGTGCCAATTAAGGCCTCAAGTCTTCCTTCCTTTGCTTTTCTGTGCTCTGTTTTCCCCACACAATCCCAGGGGGAGGCGAGTGACAAGACAATGTAACGGCTATTGTGTATTTGCCACAAAGAACACTCAGAAACTTTTGTTTCTGGCCAGCAGTGGATGCTAGTCTGCATTTTTTCAAAGACAATGAGGGAAATGTGTGGAATTGGTTTAATAAGGGAATAGTTTCGAAATGATAGAAACTAAAGGTATACTAGCTAGAATTCTTACTAAAAATAGACCCACCTCTCAAAAAAAACAAACAAAAAACCTCCAGAGAGACAGTCTGTGAGGTTTTGTGTTCAAATGCTCCCAACGCTATCTTTTCATACACATCCATTTGTCTTTTCTTGCCAGTTGGTCTCCCTTAAGAAGCCCTGGTGGCACAATGGTTAAGCATTCGACTGCTAACCAAAAGATTGGTGGTTCTAACCCACTCAGAGGCTCTTTGGGAGAAAGACCTGGTGACCTACTTCCATAAAGATTACATCCTGGAAAGCCCTATGGGGCAGTTCTGTTAACATGGGGTCGCTATGTGTCAAAATTGACTCCATGGCACTTAATAACAACAAGGCAAACCCACTGGCGTCGAGTCGATTCTGACTCATATCGCCCCTATAGGACAGAGTAGAACTGCCACATAGGGTTTCCAAGGAGCAGCTGGTGGATTCGAACTGCCAACCTTTTGGTTAGCAGTTCTTAACCACTGTGCCACCAGGGCCCCAAAACAACAACAACATGTCTCCCTTATTCCAGAAGAGACACCACCTCAGTTTTAGAGTTCTGTCTCCTAAACTGCTCCTTCAGCAATTCCTGTCCAAACAAGAAGTTCTAGTGGGAACTGCAATAATGGTATACCGAACTGCTTAGCCTCAGGGTGGGCATCTGACCCATAATAGACCAATCAGACTTCTCTGGGATTTTCAGAATAGAACTGAAGGAAAAAAGACACTTTTTTTTTTTTTTAGTGAGAAGCTGGGAAAATGACTCCCAAAGCTGAGGGCGAGTGGTTCCAGTCCCAGGCAATGAGGTGGGTCTAAAGGAATGAAGATTACACGCAGAGAAAATCAAAGACATGATAGGAAGAGCCTTGTGGGCACTGAAGTCCTTGGTTTTAGTTCTCTGTGGTAGATCATTACAGTAATGGCCCCCAATAAATCTTGTCTCCTTGTATAAACAACTTTGTATAGTCCTTCCCACACTGAGTCTGGACACAGCCATGTGACTTGCTTTGGCCAATGGGATATCAGTAAATGTGATGCAAGCAGAGGCTTGAAAAGTACTTATGCACTGGAACTTATCCTCTCTCTTGCTGCTTTAGAAGTCAGCCACCATATGAAGAAGCCAAGACGAGCCTGCTGGAGATACATGGCCCAGCCAACAGCCAACACCAACTGCCAGACATACGAGTGAAATCATCATAGACCATCTGGCCTCAGTTGAGCCTTATGAAGGACACCAGAAGAGACCAGCAGAAGAAACACCAAGCTGAGCCCAGCCCAAAGTTGTGACCCACAGTGTTATGAGCAAACAAAGTATTGGTTGTTTTAATCCACTGTTTTGGAGTGGCTCATTATTCAATAATACATAGCTCTCTGAAACCTTTCTGCCACCATGTGAAAAGAGTGACTATAGGCAAAAAAAAACATGTAGAGAAAAAGCCTATCTGTCCCAACCATCCAAGCTGTCCCAGAAATGCAGCTGAGATTACAGATGCAACACTATGTCAAGACGACGCTATTCGGAGCCAAACTGAGTTTTCTAGATGAGCCCACCTCAAGCTGCCAACCCACAAATTCATGAACAAATAACTTACGTCACTTAGTTTTGGGATGGCTTGTTATGTAGCAAAAGCTAACTCACATGACTTCCTAGAGAATACCCCATTCTCCTATGTCATGCCCAAGCTGCTTTCTGTGGCAAGATTATTAAGTGCATTCTTAGTATCAAACAGGTTATCCTGAGACTAAGTAATTCATTCTCTCTTGACTACAAAACCCTGATTGTGTGTAAGGAGGCAATGCACCCAGTTAAATACTCACGCTACCCTCTTCTTTGGCAGGTAGGTATGGTTATGTGACACAGCTGAAGCTATAAAGAAGAACATAAACAATTGATGAGGTGTAGTACATCTCTTCCATTTTCCACTCCCTTTCTGACTAGAACACAGATGTGATGACTGGAGACACAGAGCCATTTTGAGACTATGAGTAGGAAAAAAAAAGAATCACAGAAATGTCAGGCCTGACATTGTTGAGATGCCAGGGATCATATAACTCTAGAAATGCTGTTATACAAGAAAAACAAAATCTTGTTTAAGCCACTTGTTTAAAGGAGGTTTCTGTTATTTAATGCAGCCAAATACAATCAGAGAAATGAATTGGGTTTCTACCACTTGGGGCCAGAAGAGTCCTAGCCTTTTGTTTGATGAGTCCTGTGGTCACCTCTGCACTCCATACCTTAAGGTACACCAAGCTCCTTTCTCTCTAGCCCATGTGTGACACAAACTTATTTCCCTCTTTTACCTCAAAATACGAGACAGGTGGAGGTTTTTAAAATATACTTTACAAAAACTCAAAGAAAAACATAAGGGAGACAATTACAAGAAACATAAACAGCATAAAATTGCCCAGTTCTCATCCCATTTGACCCTAAGATCTCCAAATAAGCCTATGAGCCCCCACTCTAATCTCTTTCCCTTAAGACATTGGTTCTCAAAGTGTAGTCCCCAAACCAGCAGAATCAGCATCATCTGAGAACTTGCTAGAGATGCAAATTATTGGATCCACCCCAAATCTATTTAATCAGAAACTCTGGAGTAGGGCTGGCAATACGTGTTTTAACAAGTTCTCCAGAGGATGCCAAGGTTTGAGAGCCACTATCCTAAGACAGTCACCCTGGTGGCACAGGTGTTAAGAGCTCGGCTGCTAACCAAAAGGTCTGCAGTTTGAATCCACCAGCCGCTCTACTCTGTCCTATAGGGTCGCTATGAGTAGGACTTGACTTGACGGCAACAGGTTTTTGGTTTATCCTAATTATTGTTGATGTCAGATGGATTCTGGCTGAAAGTAGAATATATCAGAAAGATGCTTACCTGTGTTTTGACTATGCCAAGGTATTTGACTGTGTGAATTGTAACATATTATGGACAACATTGCAAAGAATGGAAATTCCGGAACACTTTATTGTGCTCATGAGGAACCTGTACATAGACCAAGAGGCAGTTGTTCAGACAGAACAAGGGGATATTGCGTGGTTTAAAGTTAGAAAAGGTGTGTGTCAGGGTTGTATCCTTTCACCATACCTTATTCAATCTGTATGCTGAGAAAATAATCCAAGAAGCTGAACTCCATGAAGAAGAACAGGATTGGAGGAAGACTCATTAACAACCTGTGTCATGTAGATGACACAACCTTGCTTGCACAAAGTGAAGAGGATTTGAAGCACTTACCGATGAAGATCAAAGACCACAGCCTTCAGTATGGATTATACCTCAACATAAAAAAAAAAAAGAAAACAAAAATCCTCACACGTGGACCAATAAGCAACATCATGATAAATGGAGAGGCAGAGCCAAGATGGCGGAATAGACAGACACTTCCAGCGAGCCCTCTTTACAACAAAGACCCGAAAAAACAAATGAAACGAGTATATTTGTGACAAGCTGGGAGCCCTGAGCATCAAAGGCAAGCTTAGACAAAGAACTGAGGGACAGGGTGAGGAAGAGGCCGTTCAGAAGTGGAGAGGAGTTACCGGACCTGCGAGGAGCCCTCAGGCACCATTTCTAGAGCGGTAGCAGCAGCTGGCTGGTACTACTATTTGGCCGCAGTTTCCTCAGGGACAAGCACCCAGCCACACAGCCTACTACTCACACCTCCTGAACCTGAGGAGAAGGGCACTCTCGACAAAAGCTAAGTACGTGCATATATTTTACCACGCCCCACCCACCCCCAAGTGAGCTTCAGCGTCTGAATCCCTAGGCCTGAGATAGACCCTGGTGAGCACCTGGAGCCATCCTCCCAGCCTTGGGGAAGGAAAAAATTTGCAACTGGAGGGAAAAGATAATTTGCTAGCTCCATTAACCAGGGGAGCTCAGGACAGAAGTGGCTCCTGTCCAGGCATAAACCATCCATGAACCTTGAGCACCTTTCCCTTATGCATGGACCTTTGTGGGCCTATTTTGGAGGAAAAGGCCCTTGTTGGCAAACTCCAACCATTTCAGCTGGGTGGTGGAGAGGTGGGTGTTTGACGTTTGACACTGCTGTACCTATTAAACAATGTCCTCACCTACCCACATCAGAGACCTAAGGACTGGTAGCTCCCCTCAGGTCACCCAGCCACCCACGACAGGGGTCCAAAGATAACTGGTACCTCCCAGTATTTAAAACCAAAAACGTTTGGCACCCATGGTACCTCTGCAGAACCCACCCACCAGCACGCTCTAGGGAAGAGAGGTGTGTTTTCCTCAGAGACACTTGGGGGTCGGTTCTAAGCCCCCTGCCTTGTTCAGAGCATGACCCCCTGCTGCAATCAGATACTGGTATATACGCCAATCACCCCGCCCCTCTAAGACTGTAGGACAGAGCCTGTACCACACACTTGATGATCAGCTACCTGGACACATGAGCTGAATTCATACAAGAAAACTGAATGGACTCCTAGACTGATATACCTAATAACAGCTCTAGCCAGCTGGGGACAGAACACCAAAGCTCCAAAGGCGAAAATAAGCTAGCTCACTCAAGCAACCCATAGGGGTATACCAAAACAAAACAAAGGAAGCAGCTACAACACAGTAAGCAAGCATAAACTAATACAATAACTTATAGATGGCTCGGAGACAACAGTCAATATCAACTCACATAAAGAAACAGACCATGATCACCTCAGCAGGCTCTCAAAACAAAGAATCCAGGGATCTTCTAGATGAAAGTGCATTCCTGGAATTACCAGATGCAGAATACAAAAGTTTAATATACAGAAACCTTCAAGATATCAGGAAGGAAATGAGGCAATATGCAGAACAAGCCAAGGAACACACAGATAAAACAGGTGAAGAAATTAGAAAGATTATTCAGAAACATAATGAAAAGCTTAATAAGCTGGAAAAATCCACAGACAGCAATCAGAAATTCAGAAGATTAACAATAAAATTACAGAACTAGACAACTCAATAGAAAGTCAGAGGAACAGAATTGAGCAATTAGAAGCTAGAATTTCTGCACTCGAAGATAAATCACTTGGCACTAATGTATTTGAAGAAAAATCAGATAATAGAATTAAAAAAAATGAAGAAACCTTAAGAATCATGTGGGACTCTATCAAGAGAAATAATCTACGAGTGACTGAAGTACCAAAACAGGGAGGGATAACAGAAAATATAGAGAAAATTGTTGCAGATTGGTAGGCAGAAAACTTCCCTAGTATTGCGAAAGATGAGAAGATATCTATCCAAGACGCTCATCGAATTCCACATAAGGTAGATGTTAAAAGAAAGTCACCAAGACATATTAAAATCAAACTTGCCAAAACCAAAGATAAAGAGAGAATTATAAGAGCAATGAGGGATAAACAAAAAGTCACCTACAAAGGACAGCCAATAAGAATAAGCTCAGCCTACTCGGCAGAAACCATGCAGGCAAGAAGGCAATGGGATGACATATTTAAAAAATTGAAGGAAAAAAATTCCCTGCCAAGAATCATATATCCAGCAAAATTGTCTCTTAAATATGAAGGTGAAATTAGGACATTTCCAGATAAACACAAGTTGAGGGAATTCATAAAAACCAAACCAAAACTACAAGAAATACTAAAGGGAGTTCTTTGGTTAGAAAATCAATAATATCAGGTATCAACCCAAGACTAGAACACTGGGCAGAGCAACCAGAAGTCAACCCAGACAGGGAAATTCAAAAAAACAAAGCAAGATTACAAAAAAAAAAAAAAAAAACCCAAAACAGGGTAACAGCGTTGTTATTATAAGAAAAAAGACAACATTAAAATAATAAAGAGGGACTAAGAAACGTAATCACACACCTTCCAACTGGAGAGGAAGATACGGCAATACAAAGAAATAAAAGTTAGTTTTAGATTTAGAAAAATCGGGGTAAATAATAAGGTAACCACAAAGGAGACAAACTATCCTACTCATCAAAATAAAATA